>NC_091484.1:69538774-69844535 GCF_947461875.1 Haliaeetus albicilla | reverse complement strand
AACATATCCAAGAAACAAAAGCTTCCAATGGAATACACTTCCAAGTAAGAGATGGAAACAATTTCTTTAAAGAAGTTTGTGTAGCATAAGAATTTCCATGATGTTCACATTTTCTATTAAGCTTTCTTACTGATACTTATTAAAAGCAGCATCAAACTTCAAATTACTGAAACTGCCTTACACACACACACGCAACATCAAAGAATCTTCCACCAGCAAGTGTGCAATGTGTATTATGCTATCCTTTTTATTTTTCTAAAGTAAGACTGTTGTATAGACTTTGCAACATCTGTGAACATTTCTTGATCCATCTGTAGATAAAAAAAGAAATTTCCTGGAAATAGTAAAACCTAGACTAAAATTACTGTCATATTTTGTAAGATTTAATTCAATTAAAAAATGTAGAGTATTTGTTACTTGTTTTCGGACACTGAAAATTACATTTGCTATGTATCCTCTGTTCTTCTACCAATACTGCACCAAGTTACCAACAGACATACTGGTGCTTGTCAGCTAATCTTACCTGCGAGACTCAGACTACAGCTTTTGAAGTGAATCAATCACTCCAAGGTGCAGCAATCCACTACCTGTAGTGCATTGTCATAGCGCAAACTTTAATGACATACATCTCTCCTTTTAATGTAGAAGGAAGTGTTGAACTGAAATTGTATGACTATACCACCCAGGTTCCCAGCCTTCAAAAACTATTAGTGTCAAACATCGCACTTATTTTATTTTAAGAATATCATATTTAAGTTCAGCATAAAAAGGCAAGACAGCCATATAAAACACAGCTTCTCATGAAAAGTAACTATCAGGTATTTTGTGATAGGCCAGAATTCAGAAAGGTTTGTGGCCTCAGAAAACTTCCCCTAACTCATTTTCTTTTAATTACTCAGACGCAGAACTTCTCTTCTCTTCAGTGAGCTAAGAATCATTCTCTTTAATACTCTTAATTCAAGAGAATTTAAATACGTCTGGAATGACTACAGTGTTATTGAATACTGCAAGAATGCACATCGTTTTGATGCCAGACACCATGATACAAATTAATATTAGCTGAGCCAAAAAATCCCCAGCCACTTTCATTATTGTTTGGACAGTAAAGAACAGGGATCCCTAGTGTCCTGGTTTTGCCTAGGATAGAGTTAATTTTCTTTCTAGTAGCTGGTACAGTGTTATGTTTTGTGTTCAGTATGAGAAGAACACTGATAACACACTGATGTTTTCAGTTGTTGCTGAGTAGTGTTTAGACTAAGTCAAGGATTTTTCAGCTTCTCATGCCCAGCCTGCAAGAAGGCTGGAGGGGCACAAGAAGTTGGGAGGGGACACAGCCAGGGCAGCTGACCCAAACTGGCCAAAGGGGTATTCCATACCACGTGACGTTATGCCCAGTATATGAACTGGGGATAGTTGGCCGCAGGGAGGCAGATCGCTGCTCAGGAACTAACTGGGTATCGGTCAGCAAGTGGTGAGCAATTGCATTGTGCATCACTTGTTTTGTATATTCCAATTATATTATTATTATTTTCATTATTATTATTATTTTCTTCCTCTCTATTCTACTAAACTGTCTTTATCTCCATCCACAACTTCTACTTTTTTTCGATTCTCTCCCCCATCCACTGGGGGCAGGGTGGGAGTGAGCAAGCAGCTGCATGGTGCTTAGTTGCCGGCTGGGGTTAAACCACAACACCTAGGAAAGGTTTCTAAAGTGTATCACAGTTTCATTTGGATAAAGAAATCAGTTACTTATACAAAAAAGATGGTAGAACACAGCAGAATCCTATACAAATACTATAATACCTTGAAAGTAATTTCAGTTTGTACATAATTATATTACTTAAAATTTAAACCTTTTTTAATTACTCAGAAGTATTTTGACTCTTATTAAGTCATGGTCAACCCTTCTAGGCAATGCCTGTTAGAATGCCCAGGAACTCACCTTCTACAAGACTCACTAGGTTGGATACAACCTCAAGAGCACGTCTGTGTCCATGGTTCTGGAAGAGCTATACTTATGTCTATCCTAATGGATGCAGGTCCAATCTGTTCTTTAGAGACAACATTGACAGATATTTACAGTGTCTCCAGGCAGCCTACTGCAGCTCTTCACTACCACTACCATTCAGGCGTTCCCTCATCCCCCTTGCCCAGCCTGAATCTTCCTTGCTGCGATTAATTATTATCCTATTTTCCACTGATATGCAGAATGGATTGCATGCTTCTTTTCTGTAAGAGCCTTTCACATTTTTGAAGAACACGTTCTCCTCAGTCATCTCTAAACTAAACAATTCCCATTCTTCTGGTCTGTCCTCGAGGGTCAAGTTTATTCTCATCTCCCTGCTTTAGACACTCTCCAACTGGTCAGTATCTTTGTTGGAAGTGCTGTGACTAAAACTGAAAGCATTTGTGGGTAATCCTCTTGGTTACACATGCCAGTGCCAGTCTAGGTATAGAATTTTCATTCCAGCAAGACCCTGTTGGCTTACCTTTGCTTCTCTATTATTCCTGCCCAAATGTGCACTTTGGCCTAGCACATATTCCAATTGAATTATGCAACACCCTCTCTCCCTCCAACTTCTGCTACTGTCATAATTGTTTTGAATTCCAATTCCATCTCACTCTCTACTTCATCCATCCTTATACTTAGGTTATTGGTAAATGTAATGGAAACTGCCCACCTGCTATCTAGGATAAAAACTTCAATCATTGTAGTGGGTAATCTCAAAACACCCATTGTGATTTTAATTTGTGGTAACACCAGCATGGTTTTCAAAACAGCCTTGCACAGATCTTCTGGAATTTTAACTTAGACCATGCTCACCTGCAGACTGTCATGAGAAACAGCAACAAAAGCTTTTTTACAAACAACCTAGATGGTATCTATTGACCTTCCCTTATTCAGAAGGCTGGTAAGAAAAATTTGACAGCTTTGACAAAACATACTTCATAACTCCAAGGTAGTTATTATTCATCTTGGTTTCCTCTAGTATTCATAAAATTTGTCCACTATTTTTCTGGGAAAGTTCAACCAAATGGTAGCGATCTCCCAAATTCTTTCCTTTTGCTGCTTAATTCTTGCTCCATCATTTTCTGACTACTGTTATCAGCACTCTTTTAAAAAGAGTAGAAACAGAGATAAAAGTACTTACAGGTTTCCTAAGGAAAAAAAGAGACAGTGCTCCAATTAGGGGCATGTCTCCAATTAGTGGTTCCAGGATAACCCTCATAGTGCCATGGATCTGTGGAAGGGCAGGAAAAAAAGGCAATGGAATTGACTTCAGTTCAAGTTTTAAATAAAATGTATTCACTGGCAATGCTCACACTTCTAATTCATTAAATTCTTGATTATGGAGGAATTTCATATATAGCTTTATATGTCACCCAAACCCCCAAAATTTAACACAGGCACTAAATAGTTGGGCTTACAAATTCACTACATTCATCTAAATAATGCTGTGTCATGTTAGGGGTAATTTTGCTAAAAACATGAAATAGATTATTATACAGCTCAATGTAAACAAATATGGCACAAACCAATACAATGGCATCCACAGATACTAGATGTAGGTAAATGCTTATTGGTACATCAAGACACACATATACAGAAAGCATACTATTTTTCCTCGTTAGAGACACGGATCTGTTATCAGAAAGTTTAAAAAATTTGAGAAACAATATGAGAAGAGAAGGCTATTAATAATAATTGCACCTAAACTAAGAATTGCATCTAACACTAAAATATTAAATAGAACAAAATTTTAAGTTCCATGGTCCCTTTACAAACCTACACACCACATGAACATTGGCTTGATGTGAAATTATTTCTATCTTTTCCAGTAGAAAATGTTATATATTTAAAACAGTTCTACATCTGAAAGGAATTTACCCTTTCAGATAAGTCATGTTACTGAAATTATTATGCAGTATCAATATTATACAACTGAGAAAAAAAAACAGTAAGCAACAAAACTACACAATTACTGGTTCTTTCTTAGAAACTTTTTAATCAGAAAATAATGATTCAGTAATGACTTGATATCAAAATCAAAAGAAAAAAAATTGAATTTCACCTGTATACTTTTCACACCAGCTCTGCAGAAGTATCTCTTGATCTCCAAATCAATTTCACAGTTTCCAACAAAACTAAAACAAAAAAGAAAGTATACATTTCATTTTTATGAACTAAACTACAATACACTGTTAGTTCCGTTTTGCACTGTCATGACAGTGTATTTTGTACCTCAGTCTATACACAGAAAATGCATGTTAAAACATTACAACATATAACAAAGTCAAGACTGTTAAAAAAATTACACCCCCTTCAAAACATCACCACTGTCATCAAAATCACTCAAATTAATACATAGGTATGTTATCAGCTCCAGAAGCATACGTGAGAGAAAACACACAAGTAGTCTTACTTTTGGGAAATAACAGACACAGAATTCATACTCTATTTCAGGAAAGCTCTACATCAGTCTCATTGATAGTACATGTACCCAGATCCACTCTCACCTAATATAATCATAAGAAGCACTAGACAGAGATGGTTATTCTTCTAAAAAAAATCAAAGTTGCGTGAAATATTCAGAGACTTGCAAGAACAGTCACATTTAGAAATTCAATAAGCTGGGCACGCTGAGCTGGATGATCCACTAAGCAAGGCTTAAGGCAAAAACAGTTGATCCCTTTCTGAAGGGAGAGAGGAGGCAGGAAGCAAATTAGAAAATAATATATTAAAAACAATGCAAGTTTTTCCCTGAACAGTTTTTGCATCCCATTTTTGGGGGATGCAAGGTCAAGGGCTTGAAATTTTGCAGATGCTGCCCAGTATCTCAGAGATAGATTTGTAGAAGATGGTAAAAAAAAGCCCCACCTATTTTGCCCATGCTACCAGGCTAAAAGATTATTTGCCACAACTTGGACTCAGATTTTAGCAGCTGCTTTTCCTGAAGCTCCATGCATGTCAAGCATGTACCAGCAGAGTTGAGCAGACCTTTTCCAAGAACTGCTGCTGCTGTGAGCCACATTGGGTCTGAAAACAAACTAATTCCAAGACCCAATAAGGAATTTAGAAGAAAGCTTGAGACTGATTTAGCAAAGGAATTGGTCAATGATTCTACAGAAAGAGAGAAAAAAAAAAACAACAACAAAAAAACAACAAAAAAACCCCAACAGATTGAATACCAAGCTATAGCTAAGGAGAGACTGGCTGGACAAGGAGACTGGCTAAGAAGATATGGGTTATACCGAAAGAACAAATGAAATCTGAAGAGCTTTCTGAACAGAATACCCAGTTAAAGAAAATGGAAGAAGGAACTAAGCGGGGAGGAGATGAGGTATCTTAAAGCCAGACACTACAGGGAAGGGGGAAAATTTGTTTCCCTTACAGGGTACCCTGTTCCAGATTCTGCAGTAGAGCCCAGGCTTCCTCACATTAGGATCCTCAGACCTAGTCTGGACAGAGAAAAACTGTTCAGCTGTGTTTAGGAGTCTGATGGAATCTTATTACAGAAACATCTGGGAATTATGAACAAAATGGAGTTACTCTCCTCATGGGGCCATTTTAGGATCAAGTCAAGATAAAATAAATTACTCTCAGAGTAAGAGGAGAACAGCAGGACCCCTGCCCCCTCCCCCCGACAACTGATGGCCACAATGTCCTATCAAAAGAAAATGAAGGTGACAGTTGCTGCATTCAGGATATCCATTATTCAAACCATCTGTAGCCTCCTGTGCTCTGTGTGTGATGGTGCTGTCTACGGGATTTCAAACAAATGCAAATCTTATCAATCCCTTAAAGAGAAATAAACAATAATACCGAGACATTCTTGTAAACATCCAACACTGGAATTTATTTTGGTCTATTCAAAAGATAATGGTATGCAGAATCATTCTGGTACAATGACCAGTTCGGGGAACTAGAAGACAACAACATGACAGGGGTCTACATGAAAGGAAGGTGACCACTGCTCTCCCTGGAGAGAATGTACTGTGACCATACAGTTTAAAAATAGGTATGTAATTTTTAATACACAATTTAAAATTAAGTAATTCCTATTTTTACCCATCTAACTATATATAGAGATAGTGTGTGTGTGTGTGTGTGTGTGTAAATATATATATATATAAATACACACACATATAATTGCATAACAACATGACACAGAGAAGCAAGGTCAATTACAACCTGCAACTGAAACCTCAATCTTGGCACTCTGTAGCATCAGAACTAGTTGTGTTATGAAGACTGGGAAGCAATATGCTCGTTTGAAAATCCATAATAACATGATGACAAATTGAAGTAAAAATAGTAACAAACTGCATGAGGGTAATAAGTCAACACCTTGAACCTTATAATAAAGTTAAACGCGGTTTTATCCCCTAAAATATTTG
Organism: Haliaeetus albicilla; assembly: GCF_947461875.1. Taxonomy (NCBI): domain Eukaryota; kingdom Metazoa; phylum Chordata; class Aves; order Accipitriformes; family Accipitridae; genus Haliaeetus; species Haliaeetus albicilla. Next base: position 69,838,133 of record NC_091484.1, on the reverse strand, counting down.
GCTGGGTCCATTAACAGTTGATGCCGTCCAGAATTCCACTGTAACATGACATACAACTTGAAGGCTCACTTAGTAAGCAAATTCTATACATTCAGATCATAATATCCCAGAAATATTCATGACCCCTGTAATGTACAAATCACTGAGATAGATTAGAGTTTAATGAGGACAGTATTGTAAGAATATAACAGCAGCTGTACTGAATCAGATGAGAAGCACTGTATACTTACTGTATGTGGTCACTGTAGCCCATAGAAGATACCCAGAAGAAAAACAAAGAAAGAATAGGACAAACATATTTCCCAGATTACAATGATCTGTGATTCTGTACTTCAGACTATCTTCATTATTTTTTAGAAGGTCTTTAGACCCCATTTTTACATCTGTCTTCTGCCAGTACAATGGTAGCAAGTTTCTCCATTCAAGTATGCCACATGAAAAACCAATCTCTCGATCTTTTTTGGCCTTCTTTACTACAGTTCACATTTAATTTCACAGAGTTTATATCTTGTTTTCTGTTGATCCATAACCTTTAATTTTCCCCAAGTGTTTACTACATTCATGCAGTTTAACAAACATAAGATTTCTATTTATTAACAATTTATTTAGACTTTATCTTAATTTGCTCAAGTAGTTAAAATTTTTCCTGTCACACATCTTTGTCACCAGAAACTAGACTTTTAAATTGTAATGTGAGTTATGACAATTTTTTAACATAAAGCTCACAGTAAGAGAAAGGTAAAGTATTGCCTTTGCAAACGTGGTCCTGAAATTGAATCTTTAAATACATTTTCCAATGACTGCTTTGTGGATTAGCTAGTCAAGCTGCTTACAAGAGTAAAGTTCTTAATTGGATCCTGAGCACTGCATAAAACCTGTTTCAAAAGGTTCTGAAAAACACTCTGAAACAATGATCATAATATACTTGATACCCTTGCAGAAACAATAAAAACTAAACCAAAACACACTCCTTTTGCAATTGAACTTAAAAGTAAAAACCAAAAAAACTCAAGGAAGATACAAAAAATACTAAAGAAGTGTTTTGGAGACACACTGAAACTATTTAAAGGTAGTTTCAACTACATTGAAGGTCCAAAGCAAATGCATATACCCTGTCACAAACAACAGACAGTAGGAAGGGCTAAAGGAAGCCACAATGGTGAAAGAGCAGGATAAAAGGATATTATCAGAAGAATGAACGTACTTTAACAAAATTAAAAATATAAACAAAATCAAATCTTTCCTTCCCTCCCCCCTGCCACACACCCCCATAGGGCTTGGCTTGGTACAGCTATTCTTACAAATGCTTAGAGAGATTGTTTTCCTTCTCAACTGTATTTAGGGAATGAAGGGTTTATAGAAAGCTCCTAACTTTAAACTTCAAAATAAATTAAAATTAGAACAAACTAATTTAACTGGAGATTAAAATCTACAGGGATAAATACTCCAAAGGACAGACTTTTCTCCAGCAGTAAGACTGTTCTTTATAATCTTGCAAAACTGAAGTTGATTCCCTAAGAAATAGGTTAGGGTTGGTATCTGTACATAACTCTGTATCTAAACATGCTAAGAATATTCATTACAGAGACTCTTATTCTTCCTTCCTGTTACTACTGAAACAATCCCAGTGATGAGTGATAGACCCTTAGAGAACATACACACAATAAAAAAAAAAAATCAAGAAGTAACAATTGATACTAGGGTGCCATCTGTCTTAAACTTGCTAAGTAAAAGCCTTTGAAAAAGAGCCCTTTCCCAATGAGCAGGTGTCAAGGACAAGTCTTAAATATGAAACAGGACTTCCTTTGATGGTGGTTTTGTCTAAGCCTTAACTGCTAGAAGCTGTGATAGTCAGTCCATAGCTCTCATTTCCATTTTCTTCTTGGAAGCCTATGCCACTGGCAGTACGGACAGGCTGTTGGGGTAAATGGGCATCTAGCTGACTCAGCACTATTATTATTTAAACACTTCTACGAATTTATTTCGGCCTCTTAGGCTGGATTCTACGCCAGCTGTTATCACTTCTGTAAGTAGGTTGCAATGTAATGCAATGAGACATATGGGTAAAGATTTCCTTCAGGTCTAGGTAATAGGACATTATTCCTGAAATTTTTGTACAAACCTACTGTCCTTTTTATGTTTATCTGTCCCAATCTACTTCATGAAGATGAGTAGGAGGAAAAAAAACCCAAAACACTAGATTTACCCTCTCCTCCTGTGGGAATAATTCTGCTTTAAAGGGAAGAAATGGTCTTGGGAGACTTCACCCCTCAAATGTCTCAAAAACAGCTTCTCAAAAACAATTTCTCTGCACTGTGTCCACAGTGGTCAGACAAGTCTGTTTTCCTGAGGGCTTAAGTCTGAAGAGATGAGGGTGTTCTCACAGCTGCTATCAAAAGTGGCAACAAAGAGAAACTGAAGGAAATTTCTCCATTAGGGCTAACGGCATCCATCCAGTGAAACAAGCTCCTTGTATTCTGTCCAGCAGCACCAAGCCCTGATTTGGATAACTCTCTTCTTCCCACAGAAAATAAAGTGATTCAATTCAATAAAGACTGGGCCCTGCTCACAGACATAGCCCCCACCCCCTGAAACCCAGGAAAGGATGCAGCAGCATCTTCTCTTATTACTCTGGGGCCCAGCTTTGACAAAACAGCACAGTTTTCAACATAGCTGAGATTTAGATAAATAATTCAAAACTAAGAATAACCAAGTTCAAACTTTGGAAGTGACTCTGAAAAAGAGAAGCTGATAGGCCCGATTACCGTTCTGGTTACTGCCAGGGAAGCAGCAAAAAACACAGAAGGCTGCTCTTTGCTGGATTGCCAGTGACTGACAGATCTGGCCTTTCCACAACCTATGAATGGGCAGAAGTAGTCACTGTAACACATATCTATGATGGTCAAATTTAATAACATTGCTGGGTTCACTGACTGAACTTTCAAAAATCTCTGTAACTGCAGATTGTGTTGAGAAAGACTCTGGCAAATGTTGGGTAGATCTATTTATAGACCTATATAAAAGGGGTCATGATGAAAGGGCAAAGAAACCTGAAGCAGTGGAGCACAGTCGCTCTGGCATTATATAATACATAGATTTACTTCGGCTAGTGGTATGAGCGCAAGTACTTAGGTAGCTATCATTTTCTTTTTCTATTACTGTGTTTATTAAAAAAAAAAAAAAAAAATCTAAGTAACTGAGAAAAATAAAAAAACCCCAAACATCTTATATCCTAAATTTTAGACTAGACTAAACTTCATGGCAAAGTTTTAGTACTTAGAAAAAAAAAATTCAAAGATAGTGCTTTAGCTTTGGAAAGTATTTTTTTAATTAACCAACATTTTAATGATGCAGTCACACTGAGTTGATATACTATTTCCCTCAGATAAATACTATTTACAGGATGCAGTTCCTTCCTCTGTTCATACACAATTAGAACTAACGACATTTGCAAAATGAGGCAATTCTTCTCCTTTCAGGCCAACGTAACTACCAAATCAAACAAAGTACATTATAAAGCAAGGGCACCATCGTAATACAATAATAAAGTTTACCTGATTTGAAGATCCAAAATTATCTGCCTTTTGTCCACATTTTCAGTGTACACTTTTACACCATTTATCCGCAGAGGCTGAAACAATGAAACAAGTAAAAGTTGGATCCTTTTACTGAACTATACCATATTAAACTCTTAACTTTGAAATAAAGGTGAATATATACACATTCATGCCTGAAGTTAAGAATTTACTATAAGCCTTATTAAAAGGTGCGAAGCAAAGCTATCAATGTAGCTCTAAATGTTATTTCAAGGGTAAAAATTACCTTGCTACGATCCACTCAACCACAGTCCTTCTGGCAATTACCCTGGGTTTAGACCACTAGATTTCAAGATTTACAAAAGATTTACTACCAAGCTTTCCCTCTCCCCTCAATAAACATCTCATTTCTCTGTACTAGTATATAACACTCCCAGACAGCACTCTTTTCTGTGCAACTAAACCAACAAGCTAAATTTAATTCACAAAAGTATAGTTCCCTTAAGCAGAATTTAGTCAGAATGGATGGAAAGTAATCCATAATCACCACAAAAAGTTGTGTCAACCACTCTGTGCTCTCTCTCTAAACCGCTGTGCTCACTCTCTCTCTCCCTCCTCTCATACAGAAAAAATAACATATCAGTCAAACATTCCCAAGACTCAAATGTTCATCAAATACTAGGTGGGAGAGGATGACCAATGACCTTACTCAGCACTACCTCCTGTCACAGTTTGAGGTTTTCCTTTCTGGAAAAATTGCTGAATTTCTATGTACATCTTTTTAGTAATTTAAGTCAAATGGAAATCTCACTGCTGTCAGATTCCCACTGCGTTCGGAGCTGTGCAGCTCACAGGATGCAACTTAATTAAGGCTGCAATATAAAGTAATAATAGCTGTTTCTTGTGTCTGAAATAACTCAGTCCAGCTGCAGAAGCATACAGAGGTATGGAAGCTAATTTAAACCCTACTTAAAATCAGTATGGCTTAAAAAGAATGCTATTCTACAGTCTGTAATACAGGTGTATCGATGGCAGGACAGAGACCCCGTGTAAAAGGATTTACAACTTAAAAAAAAAACCCAAACAAACAAAACAAAAAACCACCAAACAAAAGGTGCAGTGAAGTATGATGAACTGTAATATACATGAAATAGAGTCACCAAGAGAGAAAAATAATTCCCCTCCATCACACCTGAAACTTAACTTCAGTTTTCCTAACATTCAGAGGAGGCGGGGGCTGGGGGAGGAATATATTTAAATCCTTACTTAAAATCCTATTTATGACAAGCAAGAGGAACACAAAAGACAACTTCACAAAAGCTGTTAAGACACATCTCAACAGAAGGAAAGTTCTGGTTGATGCAGGTAAGAGTAAGTAGTGCTGAACTTACTGCAAGCAGAGGTAACTTATTCTTAGCTTGGACTAGTCAAACGGGCTCTTCTGCAGAGATATATATTATGACCCTTCTTTCACGGGACCATACAGAAGGTAAACACCTATCTGCTCCTTGATACTATGTTATGTGCAGTCCTTTGGAAAGCTGAGCCAGCAGCCTTGTCACTGAACTCTGTACATAACATGATTAAAAGTTCATCTGTTTTAAGAAAGTAATTGCACTTGGATCATCTGGCAAGAAAAAGATAATGGTCCCTGCTCACTTAATGTAAAACATTACATGAACAGTATTAAAATCATGTTGCTATGAGCTCTTCACATAGGAGTTACTATACTTTGAGTCTTATCCCAATTCTCATGCAAATTTCTGAGGCAGAGACGGCAGGGAAAAAAAAAGATAAATAAAAATTAAGCCTCTGCTAAAAAAGCCACACACTTTTTTATTTTAATGTTACAACAGAAACCAGAATCAGGCTTACCACCAAGTGTCACCAAGAAATATTTTTGTGTAGACTTAAAGAGGCTACATGAAAACAGTATGTAAGACAGAACCTCTTAGAAAAACTTCACCAGTCACTGACCTGATGACCGATATCAATCTTTGTAAAACTGAAGGTACTGAGGTGGTTGTTTGCTCCTCTTACTGCTGGTTCTATGGTCTCTCGGAAGAGTTTCTCAATAAATTGGCAAATAAAAGGCCACATCTGTTTTACAGTCTAAGGGAAAAAAAAAAAATCTACATGGAATACAACTTTATACACAACTAAAAATATTCTTTAAGGCATATGTAAGAAATTTTGTACAGCATACAAGTTTTCTATGCAGTTCATCACAGACATAAGAACTGGTTCCTTTTTACATACAAGAAAGTTTTCTGGAATTCTCAATTTGTGTGTTTTGTATGTTTGCACAAATCTCAAGCACTGGAGAAGGAGAAAAACAATATTAAGAATTTTCTTCTTTTATCCCACAAATGTATATGCATTCAGCACTGATGCTGAATGTTGGGGAGAAGGGTGAAGAGGGTTAGGTTTCTTTGCATGTAAAGAGAGGAATAAGAAAAAATTGGTCAAGTGCATTTCTTAAATACATGCATAAAGTTTATAAATGTCAAAAATACAGTATTTTACTGTCATATCTGAAAAGTCTAGATTGTTTGGGGGTTTTTTTTATTTTCTAATTAACTCATGTTTTTCTATGCTCTTTGAATGAAAGATATTTTGGGGGAAAAAAAAAACCAAACAAGCTACATAGATCTGTATCTTAGATTATCACACATACAAATCCAAATGGGAAAATTGATCTATTTTTAGATTGTAGGTCAGGAACCTACAGTACTGGAAAGTATCCCAGACAAGTAGAACATAAAAGACTGTGTTTACAGCTGCTATGACTTCCACACAATTATAGCTGTCATTATTTTAATGCCACTTAAAAGTCATTCTCCAAAACTCAATTTCAAGACCAAGAAAATAGATTTAATCTTTCTCATGACTAACTGGATCAATGACCAGACCTTTCAAGTGCATAAAGAGCACAGAAAGTTAAAACTACTCTGCTCTCAGATTCTTGCCTCACTGTTTTTTTTAATCTCAGATTTCCCTCCTCCCCCTTCCCATCTGGAAGCAATGCTAATGACTACCCTTACCTTGTTGAGCCATTCTGCCCTCTCTGTGTCTGGAAAATGGACCTAAAAAAAAAACCAAACCATCAAACAAAAAAATTAATACAAATACAAAACACTTTTTAGTTAATCATGTCCAGTCATTTATAATACAGGTAATCTTAGGGATCTCCCTCTGAGCAATGTGTATGTACAGTGAACAACATACTAAGCAGTTAACATTCTTGACAAGAATATTAGAATTCAAGCAGATAAAATATGAACTCATTTCTGAACTACATAGATACAAGTCCAAGCATATATTTAATAGTGGCATCTGGAATAAAGTATTGCTTTAACACCATAAATGAACTAAAAAAAAATAAGCACAGTTGACGCAGCTAGCATCAACCAAATTTACCTCCTATGTTTCAGGGTTTTTTAACATGACACACATAACTGCCAGAGTCCTGACTGCACTTCTACTTCCTTTCATTCATGCCACATCTTCTGCAATACCAATAAATCATGCCTAGAAATATTTAATCAGTGAAGCTGAAGCTCAGGAATATGGATTTAAGTTGCACCAAAAGCCCTTCAAAAGACATTCTTAGTGATTTCTTTTCTTAACTGCAGAAAACAGTAAGACATGGAAGTATGATGGTATAGACATGGAAGTATGATGGTATATACATGGGATGGAAAGTACCCATGACAACAGGAAAACACCAATTAAATGCTAGAAGAACAGACACACTTTTCCAGACACAGGAGAGCATGGTTAGTAGCTTTACATCTTACACACACACCCAAAAAAAAAAAAAAAAAAAAAAAAAAAAAAAAGAAAACCTGAAGCAGTTCAGTAGAAGGAGAGTTAACAAACATTTCTTTAGAAATGAACAGCTTCTACAACAAGATGCAGATCACACTTCTGAAACACAAAGAGCCTTTGAACACACTAAAAACTGTGACCTACATATACTGACTTTCATGAAGCTATGTCTCTACTAACTGAACTGTCAAGTCTTAATCTCTTCATAGCATAACAGATTGTACCACTGGTTTTAACAGCAGTGCCTACTAGTTATTTTTATTATGCATATATCCCCAAATGCAAACAGTCAGTTAAATACATACTTTTTAAACTGTATTTTCAACAAGTTGGATTTGAAAGCAAGCCCCATTAATGATTTGTTTAGTTTTTATTAAATTCTTGCATTAACAGTCAGCACTAACATAATCTTGAATGTACTCAGGTTACCTTCAGAGTAGTCCTCAATTTCATCTAAGCATCCATGTTTTAGCTATGCTGGAGGATTGGCCCCTACAGCATAATCAATATTGTCAGTTATTTCTCTGGTCTGTTTCTTTCTCAATATTTCCAGGCCCATAATTAAGGTAAGCCGTACATTTTTACAGATTCTTGAAGAATTACAAATACTGCTGTCTTCCACTGTCAAGAGAGAGGCTCTTGGCATCTTTTTCAAATTACTTTTTTCAAGTATATCACATATCTATCAAAACCATTACAAGTGGAACAAAAATGACCGATGATCTGCTTGACTGTAACAAAAACATTGAATAGGATGTATTTTACTTAGTGAGTTCAAAGAACAGAATTATTAATAATGGATGGAGCAGTTTTGTAATCATATTATATTTTATTTATTTAGAATTAATTTCCTACAAAATTATGCTGGGTAGAATGTCAAAAGTCTGTATTCAGAGGGCTGGATGGGGGTTTTTTCCTTTCTTAAAAACAAAAAATACTTAACTTTTTTTTTTTTTTGCATTTACAACACAAGCAGTTACTGCATGTACATGAATTTATAGCTGAACAGGGCTTACACTCAATTTTTGTCTTGCAGGGTTCTCAAGTTGCTTCCAGTCCTCAAGAAGTTAAAGGAACCAAAAGAATGAACACTATGTTAACCATAATGCTAGTAAGTACCATGTTGACCTTTCTGCTAAAATATTTGCTTTCTGAATCTGCAGACAGAAAATGTGCCGATTCTCACTAATTACTTATCTCTTAAGCATGATGTTAGATCAATATGAATATTTCATTCTGATTTTCTTAGGAGAGAGATCAATGAGGTTCACAGGGTGGGAACTCAAGAACTGTTCCACACAGGGGAGAACATGAACTACAGCCATTGTAATGAACAGCAACAAAATAAATTAAAAAGAAAAAACAAGTTGAACACACAGATGAGGAAAGGAAAAGAAAATTCATGGAAATACCAAAAGCAAACCTGTCTGCTGCAAGTAATGCAAGACATAACAGAGTTACCATGTTCACACTTCATTTTTAGTCTTTTGTACAGGTATCCAGTTGACATCAATGGGAGAGCCACACTAGACTGAGAAATACTTCCCATCCTAAATATAACCTCAGCCTGGATGAAATTAATCTTCCTCCACAGTGACCCAACTTCCCAGATTTAGGGTATAAACTCCCCAAGGCACAGGCCACATTCCCTGAGCTATGCGCACAGGTGACATTCAATTCATTTGACTGGAATAAAACAGGTAGCATCTCTCTCTTGCACCTCTCAAGCACCCTTCTCATTCAGTCCCAAATTATGCAGAATCACTTGAGATAGTTTGGAAAACAAGGGGCCACATACACTAGTATTGAGCCATATATGCCAATTTATTAATTTTAAAGTTTATCTGCTGCACAGTCTTTATTACGACCTTGCTTAACAGGACATGGTTCTTACTTTTTCCACAGATTTAATAATTACTTGTCCTTCAGTGTGCCACACCTATCATGCTCCTACCATTATCTGAGTTAGTACTAAGTCAACTCCTCAATTATATAAGCCTAGTTTACTTCTACAGTTGCACACATTAATAGGCAACAAACAATACAATGAATTACATCTTCCATTCCTGCTTCTTATCCCTCTTCCAGCCTTGCTTTCCTACTCACTCCACTTTTAACATAATTCAGTTGTATTCAGTGTCTATTCTGACATCCAAAACAGAGTAGAGAATACAATCTTCCATCTTCAAGACCCTGAAATTTTTAATCCAGCCAACCTTGAATCAAAAGTTGAGCTGTATTTAATCTTTAGTTGCTCCACAACCAGCTAGGCTGAAAACAAGGCATAAACACTTATCAATCTACTAATTCCATACATTTTTAGTCTGCTATATGAGACTGCAATATTAATGGCAATGTTGTATTTTGCGTTAAGAGTTTTTGGTATCAAACACAATCTTACACAAAGACAGCTGCAGAAAGCCTGAGGGATGAAGTTGGTACTCTGGATCAGTCAGGACTGACACGAGCATGAAGGCAACTGCACAAACATTTTATGGCCAGAAGCAAGAATCAGACAAACTGACGCGCAAAATCTGTTCATTCCTGTATAAAATCTATTAGACAAGCATGACAGAAAGAGACAGAAGTCAAGATTTCAGCAAAGACACTCAAAAGACTAAAAGTATTCTCCACTTGGTTTCTGTTATTAAATTGCTCATGCAGGTTTGATAATTACTGTCTCATTTCAACCACTTGGTGTAGTTATTATTCAAAAGGAAGTGTAACTAGAGAGAACTGTTGCAAGAAACACCCCAATGACCATGTTCAGCATCAAAAACATTATATTATTACATGTTCTGGGAATGTTCTAATATTAACAGATCTGCAAAAATACTTGGAAGTGCTCAAAAGATGCATTTTTGCACATTAAAAATACATGACAGCTTTCTCACACAACTGCTTGTGCTCAGCTCTAAACAACTCTCATGTCTACTTCCTATTTCTAATACATTCATATCTTGTGCTGTCAAAAACTCAATTCATAACACATTATTTTTTTGTAATGATCAATAGAATACCAGAAAGAGGCCAAGGAATGTACTTCCTTATTCTGTCCTGGAAGATAATAAACCAAAATATATTTCCTTGTTCCGTCCTGGAAGATAATAAAACAAAACAGGGACAGAAGAAAACCACTAACAAGCTCCTATTTCCATAATAACAGCAGAAACATTTCTTACCCACAATTATTTTATTATTCAAACTCTCTATATACGCTCTTCATATTGGCTAAATTAACTCAGTTTTCTGCCCAGATGATCATCTGCATCTTTCAAAGGAAACAAGGCTAGACAAAGAATAATTACCATTAAACTCAATCCCCACAGACTAAGGATTGGTAGGAAATTTTGAAAAGTCAAATATTAATCAGCAAATGATATCAAATGAGTTTCAAAGTGCAAATAATAATATTGCTGCCTTAACTACAATTCTTCATCCACATAAAGGAGGTTTCACATATCTACATAAATGTCACTAAAAGCAAAGATTGACAAGAAAATGAGAAAGAATGAAGTTACAACACCCTTCTGGAAGTAATGCTGAATTGCTCTCACCACAAGTTACAGGTATTAATAATCTAATTTAAAAATATAAATTGCACAGTAGTTGTTATTCACTGATCCCCTCACTGTAGAACACCTCTCTTTTTAAAATTATCTTTGTAGCCTTCTCCACCCTTAAAGCTATTTATCAGCCAACCCTTGTTATATTTAACTTCTATTTAATGATTCTGATTAATACATAGGTCCTAAGCATTATTTACATAAACTGAAACAACAAAAATGGCACCTACATTAAAAGTACAAAGCTACTGCTACTGACCAGAGTATTCCATAAAGTGAAAACTTTTTTTGCTACAAACCAATCACTTTCTCATGAATTGCGTATTACAGCAAAGTCAGAAAAGGAAGCAATAAAAGCAGTTTAGATTAAAAAAAAACCAACAAACAAAAAACCAAACAAAACCCCCACACCACTGTATGTTGGCTTTTCCCTTCTATTCCCCCCCAAGGATTAAACGTATGAATTCAATTTTAGACTACGTTAAAAATAATGTGTTATAATAGCTATGTTTAACAGATACTTATCTGAGTCAACATTACTTAGCTTATGTCTAGTTCCTTCCATTTCCACTGTTTAATTACTTGCTGCTCCAGATGAAAATCGTAAAAGAAACTATACCAGTAATGTTTTGATTAATTATAAGATCCCACAGTATAACCAATTCTTGATATAGTTACAATGTAACTAAGTGTCCTTGAGCAGTTTTCCAATTACTTCACAAATCTCTCTTACATTAGATACCAATCCCTTCTGCTTACTTCGGAAAGCTGAAATTCTATACAAAAAAATCCTCCCCTCTATCAAAAGCACATTTGTCTACCTTAAATGTAAAAATATAAAAGGGTATCGAAATTAGTCTTCATAGTCTCTTTATGCATCATCAGTGGAGAGGGAGAGCATCCCACAGAAGGAAATGCAGAACAGAAGCCCAACTTAGGTGCCCTAAATTGCCTTCTGAATGCACAGCATAAGCACTTATTCAACTACTAAGCCTAAAACTAGGTGGTGTGGCAAAAAAGAAACACACTAAATTATCCTTTGAATTAGAACTGCCAGATTAATTTGGCTAAACTCACTGCACTTGCAACTCAAAAAGGCCAAAGAAATTTAGTAAAAGAATCAAGGAGAATCCCAGCATGAATAGAATAAAGAGTGTCATACAGTGATATTCAAGCTCAATTTAACAGCTATTCACTCCAGTGTTTTCCAGTCGGTAAAGCAGGCTGGCCTAAGGACATTTTAGGTAAAACAATGCTGAGCAGGGCTAATGGCTTAATCCCATGTATTCCAGCCAGCAATCGCAATCCCCTCTCTCTCACTGGAGAAACAAGGAGCAGCAGTAGGTGAAGTATTTGTTCCTTTCCACAGGGGAATCAACGCAGAGTCTTCTGCTACTCAGCACAACCTGAAGGGGCTTGTCCTCAGACACAGACTGGGTGGACAACCGCTCTTTCTAATAGGAGGTAAAGAAGGGGTGGCTGGAAGGGAAAGCAGAGCAGCCAGGCTGTCTCCTGTTACTCCAATAATCCACCTCCAGGGTTATCCCAGCAATTTTCCTAACTTCTCTCAACCCCAGAAATACTGTAGCTCCCATATCTTCTGAATTACAAGGAAAAACACACTAAATATTTACTGTTGCAGAACTGCAGGACTCAGTACTGCTGAAAGAGGTGCTTATATTGTTAATAATGAGGGTTCCTCAAAAATGCTGCAATTAATCATGGGCCCTTGCTACTAAATTAACAAACAACTGCCATTTCCATTTTTTTTTGGTAATCTGATTCTGTTTCTGTTTAGCATGCTTTAGCATCGATTTTGTATTTGCAGCCTTAAATATATTAAAATGATTAGCCTTTGCACAGCAAAATTCATATTCAGTATTACAAATGCTGTATGTTTTTAGTTTGGGGATTAAGCAAGGACTCTTGAAACAGTTTCACTGAGAATCACTAGGGTTGTGTTGTATATGTAATGTCTTCCAACAGAAACACCTGGAAGATTCGGAAGCAGGCTGGATATAGAAAATCAGTTGTGTTGAACACACTATCAAAGCCCACAGGGTACTTCACAAAACAGCAGTTAGAAGGACGCACATAAATCAGTACAACTAACCTCAAATTAAAAGCTATATAAAATAAACAGTACAGGTTTTAATAGTAATTGCCCATAAACAACAACAAAAAAATATTAAAAAAAATAATTGAAGATCAGAAAATTACGGGGAGGGGAAAAAAACAAAACAAAACTAACAAAAATACCACACACACACAGAGTAAGGAGGATACAGAGATAAAGGAGGTGGGGAAGGGCCCTAGAGTCATTGCCACTGCTCTCTGATCACTATAAAACCTGAAAGGAAAATGGAAATATTGGAAAAAGTGGAAACGTATCTAAATGGAATAAACAGTTGTAATGCCAAGCTAGGTTAAGGATTGTATTTATTTATAAACTGGAATGTAAGCCACTTAAGTGCTTGGACAACACATTGGAAAAAAAAATAAACCTTTTTAAAAAAAAAAAAAGGAGGTGGGGAAGTTACTTGCCCTTTGAGTCAGATTTGGACCTATAAGATGAGAGTGGTATTAGAAACACATACTTCGTATCCCACCAAATGTTCATAAAACATTCTACCAGCATAGACATTGTCATCCCACATGAACTGCCACTATCAGTTCAGCAAGTCCTAAGGGCTGCCACAACAAATTATAGACAGCTCTTCACCACGAGTTTTCCAGTGTGATCTCTACCATATTCTCCACTGCCTCACAAGCTCTCTGCTTCAGAGACAGCATGGGCATCAAGGTGAAAAATAATTCTTTCAACAACATGGCAATTAAACACAAAACAAGTTAGCACTTGTAAAAAGTCTGAAACGAATGGCTTTTCAACACCTCCGGGTTTCAATACTAACACAGGAAAGCTACTATAATAAAATTTATATACCCCAAGTAATAAAACTGAGATTCTTCATACGGTATAGAAAGTTTTATTTCATTGCAGCCTTCTGTTACCTCTGCTCCTCTGCCCTTCTTCTTAAAGATCTAAAGAAAGGCCTAATATACTGACCAGTTCAAACCTGGAATAAACAGTAGCTCACATACACAGGATACTTCAGCATCTTTGTATGCCCTGAAGGACGTATTTCCTAACATACACATTTGTAGATACCGTATCTGGGAGACAACGAAAATGACTAGCAGCACGTAGGCTGTTTTTTCTAAAGTCAGGCTAAACTAGCATAAAACAGGTCTTCATAAAATGCTGCAAACGGTAGCAGCACTGTAAGGAGAGCCACTGCTTCCCATACACACACTGTCGAACTTAACTGAAGCCCAAACTACACAGAGGGACCTCACATCCACCCTTCCTGCTGTGCTAGAATTAGAACATAAAATTCAATTCAAAATATTTAATGCTGTTTTAAATGTTACCAATGACCACAAATGTACCTATGTTTGTCATTTCAATAATACAGAGATGCTACTTTGCTTAGATTTTTTTTTAAATTATATTATACATAAAATACGTATATAAGACTGTAATTGAGAAAGTTGCCCTTCTGTTTTCCTTCTCCGCACAGAATTCACTGGAACGGCATTTAGAAAATTAACTATCTTCCAATTTTTGCTAGCAGCCTAGCAAAAATCTGATCATCTTAAAGTTTTGGCACCTGTAGATTCAGAATCCGTCCCTCTGCTGCCCTGCAATACCACCAGAATATTCTCACTTGGACATTCCCCCTAACTTCTATGGCAAACAATGTCTCCAGCAATGCAAAACAATGCTGTATTTGCAAAAGAAAAGCCCTGCCTAAAAGAGGCTACAGAGCTCTGATACAATCAAAACGGCAGCCCAGAAGCAAGTCATGCAATTCAGAACTGAAGGATGCCCAGAGATTACAAAGCACAACAGTTTCATTCTCTCCATGCACATCTTTCACTTCAACATCTATCAAATATGCCTCACTTATAATGGCACTGAGGCTTGTCAAGAACTGCATTACTCTTCAGCAATTTGACTCACCAGTACAAAAACTAGATAAAATTTGCCTAAGTGCTGCTATTTTTGCAGATGGAGCAAGCATGCCGCAACACAAAGTTACCCAGAAACCTCCTACTTAGCAGCAGCTTGCCATAATAAAATCCTCCGGGACAGGCATTATAAGCAGCTGCTCTGGAAGAATGACAGAACAGTAGTCTGCTAGTAAGTAAGGGAACTGGGAAATCCTGCTCCTAGCCTGACACTCAGCCTTTGCAACCCCAACTCGAGGAAAGCTGTTCATTCTAGAAATTAAAACGCAAGCATAATTAACTTCCAGAAGCATCCTGGCTTAATCACCTGAAGAACACCACATAAAACAAAAATCCCTTGCTTCACCACTAGTGGTTACACAATTTCCTTCCAAACATCTGGAAATACATTGGCATGGGTTTCTGTCATATCTGGATGCAGAATTTACCCTAAACACAGCATACTATGTCTGCTAGAGGAAACCACATAGCCTTCTTTTGTTCATCTGTTACCTCTTTCCAAACAGAAAACTTTTAAGCCTTCAGTCCTCCACTGCAGATTCATCTTCTAGTGCAGCTTAATTTCAGAATTATCTTCAAGTACCAATATATTAATAGTATATATCATAACTCAGGCTTCAATATAGAGATGAAGTCAACTCTGTAACCAAACTGCTTTATTCTCACTGCAGTTTAAGATCTTATTTTTCCTGAATCATTGCATTCACATTTCTTTTCTACTTTCCACCTGGAAAAGGATTGTAAGTTTTCAGTGATAGGTTTGGACTGGGACAGGACAGTAAAAAAAAAAAAAAAAAAAAAAAATTAAAAAAAAATTAGAAGGTATATGGGGGTATTAAGTTACAGGAACCTTTTAATGGTTTCCACTTTCTGAAGGATCCACATGCAGAATCTCCAACCTAAGACTGATATCCTGACACGGAAAGAGACATATTTTTCACACCTAGCTAGTATTTTTCTCTAGAATTTAATGAAGGTTTCTGGACCATGTCTAAAACAAGATCTCTGCTTCCCTGGGTGGGAGATTTCCAACAACTAACTTCAGCAATGTGGCACCATATGTCAAATTTGACAGGAAGTGTTCCTAAGACTCAAAACAAGTTATTGCAAACAAGAAATAGAGCCTTTAGGACTTATATTTGTTAAATAAAGGATTAATCTTGCCTTAATCTTTCTCTACAAGAAAAAAAATATCATCATGATAAATATATAGACTGAGGAAATGAAGTTATGCTTCTCACAGTTTGATGGCTAGGCTTTTTATTGTGATTTTTTAAATCTCCTTAATATAATAATAAAAAATCCTGCATATTTCATATAAAGAGATTTGAATTTAAAAGCACTCATGAAATCACTGGATATACTAGCAATGCAAGGACTAAAACCATCATTATGTTCAGCATGCAGGTCCACCAAGACCTAATAAGTCACGTGTACATACATTTTCCCGACACCTGACTGGTGTCTGCTGCCTGGCAGACCTACCAAAAGCCAATCCTTCAATTATACCACTGAAGTCCATATCCATCATTCAGAACCCATCAAGATTAAAGATTCACTGAAAGATAGCAATCTTCAAGTTTACAGGGAGTGGAACATTCCTAACAAAAATATTTCAAGGCATTCTTCATCTAACAGTTTACCATTCTTCTAAATTGTCAGCTGTAACAGAAGTGATGTTAAGCACTTCTTAAAGCAAGGCAACGTAAGAACGTAGGTTTACCATCTTGATCCCTTACTACCCACATTTACAACAGCACTTTTACCTACACTATTTCCTTATTCAGAAGACCAGAATTCACTATCAACTGTGACAGCAGGATGCCCTTTTCTAATCTCACCTTCAGTGGGCATTCATAGCAGTAACAATTGTATTTTAAATGCTGATGTCCAATGAAAGGCCAGGACAAACAGAGTTAAAAAGTCAAAAACTGAATAGCATAACACCCTACACAAGCAAAATATCAAGAACTAGATTTATACTAATGAAAGTCTTGCTGTCACACCAGGTTATAGACACCTAGTGCAACAAATGTTTACGAAATAAAACATTTCATGGCAGCCCACATCAGCACACTTCCAAATTCCCACAAGCATTGCAATCATTACTGAAAGCAGAGACCCAGATTTAAATGTTTAAACTGCTGAAAGGTATAGCATGAACCATAGCTGTAAGGGCTTAGTGAATTTTACCACTTGAAAAATCTTGCACAGCACTACTTTTTAACATGTTATTGACTTCACCCTTTTATTCTCAAAGTAATTTCATTCCTTCTCCTCCTTTCCCAAAGAAAGTCTTAATACCTTGAAGTTTGAGCTTTCACATTTTAAAAACTTTATAAAGGCATTAGCAACTTATTTTCGATTTGTCACATTTCAAAAACATAACATCTTTTGTACTTTTAAGCCTGTAAAACAAATTCCTTTTCAGTTCCCTTGAGAATCCAGACATGTTCCCATTCAACTGCATGCCAGAGTGTCTTGCTCTCTTGATGGTCAACGGAGAAAAAATCTTCCTCTCTGGACTGCTAAATATTAGCTTTCAAAATAGCTTATACAACCAGTATCACAGCACAACTTAACTATCCTTTGAATTGTCTACAGCTATGAAAAGAAGTGCTGGGCTCTGCACCAAATTGTCAGTCATCCTTGTTGTTGCTATCTAGACTAAAACGTTGAAGGTTTCTTCTCCTTTTACTCCACTCACCCACTACCCGCTTTACTAACCCCTCTATTCAGGAGCTCTGATTCACTAAAACAAAGGTTCCTTCACCAGGGAGATCTTATTCCTGTTAACACTTGCTAGATTACATAGCTAATCTCTCTAATGGAACTACGCAGGAGTTCTGTGAGGACTAAAATGGACATCAACTTTCAGGAAAGATAAGTGTTCAAGAAGTACTGACCACCTTCTGCAAGACTGCCTGTCCTCTTTCTCAGGCAGATTACGTGTCCTTTCCAGTGTTTAACTGGCTTACCAGCAGCTAATTACTGAAGAGCAATATGATCTCCTATGACTCAATGTGCACCTTTTAGCATGAAACATCTCCATGTACTGAACCCCAAACTTTATAGGTTAACCTTTTTCTTTTCTTTTTTTTTAAATGTAACCTATAACTCACAATGCATTTGAAACAAATCTGTGTGAACTCTGACAAGACAAATATCATTCACTTACTTTTTATTGGTTTGAGGGTGAGCAAACTGCAAATTTGTATTTGAAAATACAAAACAGCAAAATGGAGAACTTGACTTTTTTGTGGTATTCAAGCTAAAATACAGTATTAGAGCATGCAAATTCAAGCTCGGTTAACCTGCATCCTAAGAAGTCAAACAAGTCTGTAGAATATGCTCATTATTTAGCTCTTATGTGCTTCTTATTTAGTTCTTACACTAAAAGAAAATATATGCACACTCATGTTTTGACTGAATCTGACTCCC
Source organism: Haliaeetus albicilla (assembly GCF_947461875.1). Taxonomy (NCBI): domain Eukaryota; kingdom Metazoa; phylum Chordata; class Aves; order Accipitriformes; family Accipitridae; genus Haliaeetus; species Haliaeetus albicilla. The sequence goes on along the minus strand of NC_091484.1, from coordinate 69,819,727 downwards.
AACACCAGCAAAAACTTCTACATACTGCACTGCATCCAGTACTACCCAGCCAGAGTTTATTCTTAGTATTAAAACATTTTTTTAAACATAATCAGAAATCATTCAAGGTATAACAGGCATTTTAAAATCCCCCTGTATCATTTCTAGCTGAAACACTGGAAACTTACTATATAAAATCCAGAAAGTATAAAGGGTATAGACAGACTGTCTGGCAGTTTTGTTGAACCTGTAAAAATTCAGTGATAAACTCTCTCTGAAACTACAAAACTCTGCTGAGAAAGTAACAGAAAGCAGAACATTCTAATAATGTGAAACCAAAAAGAGTCGTAAAGTTTAATTTGGGTCTCAGTTAACATAGTGACAACAAATGGTGGGGAGGAAAGCCCTAGTTAACCGGATAGCATCAGGTATCAGATTACAAACAGCTTACATGTGTAACTCTTTTCTGGTTCTTCAATTCAAGCATTTAACCAGATTCTTATACCAGCTTCTTCTACAAATCTCAATATTTCTAATAATCAGGTGCACACTAAAATTTCTAAGATTTATGACATTTGTTCTCTATCCTCTCTAAAACAATTTTGTCCCCCTCAATGGATTGTATTTCAGCACAGAATACAGTATGGTGTTATCTGTCAGAAAAAGATACGCAAAATATATCACACATTTCATTGGCAACACATAGCATAGGAACTTCTGCACTAGGCGAGATCAAAGGTCCGGCTAACACAGTAACCAGAACTGACGTCTACGGAAAAAGAGGAAACAAACTAGTACTACAGAGTTATCCTTCCCTGAATATCCTCTCAGCTTCTGCGAAGCCTGGCTGTAACCCTCAGCAGCTGTTGTCATCCTCCTTCACCCCTTCTACCTCAAAAATGCTCAGACCCTTGAAAAAAAAAAAAAAAAATCCATTTTATGAATTCCCTTGCATCAGATAAGTTTACTTAAGGCAAAACTGATGCTCTCGATTTTTAGGGCAGCCCTTATCCTCACGCAGGATCATGCTGAAAATACGAGACCAATGAAATACATAATTGGAAAACACTCTGACCACTGAATTCCAATCCCCTGCAATTGCAGGCATCATTATCATATTGCTGTTCATAAACTCCATCTTAAAACCAGAGTTTGCTACCACTCCTCAGTACAGACCAGGAAGGGCAACTCCAGTGTGTTTTCGGTAGGCTGGGTTGCTAAGGAAAGACACTGAAGCACTCCCTGCTAAACCAAGTTTCTAAACTTAGGTATGCTACATCGTATGTTTGAGTTACAAGGTGGAACCAAAACCCAGACTGCCTCCCAACTAAATTAACTATTATCCTCATCCTTAAATATCAGTCTTACTATTTTGATTTTATGTGTTATCAATAAAAGATACTTTAGAGGAAAAAAATCTTCAACTGACAGAAGATAATGTTCAAAATAAAAATCCCCACCAAATCCACACCCAGCAATATCACTTGGTTTTCAAGTAGAAAAGGTATTTTCATCATATACTGAAAAGGTTTTACAAGCATGTTTTCAATCTGTGCCCACAGCTTGTAATTCCTGTATTCATACAAATCGTGGATCTGTTTCAATAGCCAATCTTTCAGCTGGAATATCTGTCCCATGACTGAGCTTAGCACCTTTTACCCAAGAAGCCATTTTAGAAAAAGCAGAGTAAGTGTACTTAAATCAAACCTGCAGAAGGAAAGGATGCTACTGAAACCACATCCTCTGAGGAAAACATGCATGCTTATGCTACTAGATTACACATATGGCATCTGTACAGTGTAACATCCAGCAAGTTGCAAATCTCCCACAAGACAAATGCTTTCTGTCAGCCACACAGTCACCAACAGAAAAATATTGTGTGAAGGTCAGAAGAAGGTTTTCATATATAAATGCAAAGTTTTATTTTTTTATTCTGGAATTAGAAAAGTGGGTAAAATGCTGGTCCAAGTAAAGTCAGCTGCCAAACTCCTATGAATTCAGTAGGCTCAGAGGAAGAATCCTTCAGCAAGTGGACACAACATACACAATTTTGCCCTGGAATGTGGATACAGTGCCTAAGACAAATACAACATTAAAAACAGATTGACAGCCCAGCATTGAGACTTAACATTGACACTGACGAACTTGTCGTGGTTTAACCCCAGCCAGCAACTAAGCACCACGCAGCCACTCACTCACTCCCCCCCATCCAGTGGGATGGGGGAGAAAATTGGGAAAAAGAAGTAAAACTCCTGGGTTGAGATAAGAACGGTTTAATAGAACAGAAAAGAAGAAACTAATAATGATAATGATAACACTAATAAAATGACAACAGTAGTAATAAAAGGATTGGAATGTACAAATGATGCGCAGGGCAATTGCTCACCACCCGCCGACCGACACCCAGCCAGTCCCCCAAGCGGCGAATCCCTGCCCCCCCCTTCCCAGTTCCTAAACTAGATGGGACGTCAAGTGGTATGGAATACCCCTTTGGCCAGTTTGGGTCAGGTGCCCTGGCTGGGCATGAGAAGCTGAAAAATCCTTGACTCTAGTCTAAACACTACTGGGCAACAACTGAAAACATCAGTGTTGTCAACATTCTTCGCACACTGAACTCAAAACATAGCACTGTACCAGCTACTAGGAAGACAGTTAACTCTATCCCAGCTGAAACCAGGACAAACTCAATTTTCATTAAAAATAGTAAAAAAATTGAAATAAACAGAATTTCACACTTACAGAAGTTGCTGTTCAGGACTACACACAGACCAAGTAGGAGGACAAAGTATGCTTGCAGTGTCTCTCTAGAGCTGTACAATAATCTTCATCACAAAGTGAATTCAATACCAAAATACACCACCCACAGCACTACAAGATTTATGATCATCCGCAAACAGATGAATACTGCCTGGCAGGCACCTCTGAGTTTGCAACATAATGAAGTCCACGCTTACAAAAAGGAAGATAAAGCCCTTCAAGTAGAATTGAAGCAAATGAGTAAATGGGTACCAAAGGACATGCAGCACCTTTTCTCCAATGCACTACTACTTGTTGTAATATTTCAGTTAAAACATGCCTAGATATTTGACAGTCCTGTTGATCCTTTGACTTGAGTACACAGCAATATTTGTTCAGTCACTTATCCTTCCATGCCAGTCTTTACAAATCAGCAAAGCCAAGGGAAAAAAAATACTGTTGAAAGTAGGAAATCTGGAGTTTAGAACCAACATTTGACTTTTTTTTTTTTAATTATTGACAATTTCAAGAAGATGACATCTTTTAAGAGATCACAAAATAGAAAGCAAATACAAAAATACAAATGACTAAATAGAAATAAAAAGCCCAGTCATCAGCTTGCAATGCTCCCCTTCACCCTACCAAAACTCCTCAGGCCCTGGTTCCAGGAAACATCCCCTGAGATTCCAGCTTCCTGCAGACACAGGCACTTTCTCCCATGTTAGGACTGCAAACCATCACTGATACTGTCTTTCAAAATAGTTGTCTTACAATGCTCTACATCAAAACATGCTCCAGCCTCTATTAAAGAGGTTTTCCATCTCAAAAAAACAGGGAAAGAAAGTGATCATAAACTCTAAAAAATATAAATCCTCTTTCTAAGCTAAGCTATTTTTTAAAACAATACTGGAAACTAAAGAATGTACTTTCCCCAGTTGTTTGGGAAGTTTAACGTTTGGCCATATATGTCTTAAATGATACTCTATTTTAAATTTCTCTGCTTTTAATGCAAATTAACTTATTGTATTTGCATATGTTTAGAGAGTAATTCCTATATTTTCTGAAAGAATATACTCTAGTTTTTACACAAGCAGTTACAAAACCAGCCCTTCTGTAGAACACTGTGAACTGTGGAAGAACTACTATCTTGAGTAAATACCAAAGATTTTCAATAATACCATCAATTTACTTCCAGGTAGCATGCCCAATCAAGTGTGCACAGTTGCTGACCTGAACAACAAAAACTTGTTTCTATACACACAGCCATTGCTTATGCTCAGCAAGTGCCTGCATGGAGATGCTTACCCCCAAGTGAAACTAGCCCTTGTATAAAGGCAGCTACTGCCCTTCAAACACATGATGGGTAGCAAGCAGCTGAGTGATTAAGATTCGGGATTTTCTTGGATGCAGAGGAGGAATGTTCCAGCATTAGACTGCTGGAATTGTTGGGTGTTTGACAGGATGGAGAGGTAGCAAGAGCAAAGAAAAAAAAAGAGTTGGATACATTTTTCCTTTTATAAATGCAGCACAGAGCTGCCACCTCTTGTCTCAACCATTACAAACAGGCTATGTTCTTCCACTTCCCAATTGAGCAGTAAAAATAGCCATCATAAATCAATACTACTTTAATTAATGACAGCAGTAGTAAGTCACTTTATAAACATATAGCCTACAATTGAATCATAACATTAGGCACACAACAGAGTCTTTAAAGACCGAGTTGCTTACAACTGATACTTAAGCTCACCATTTCTGCATTTTAATCCACACCTACCGTCCCACTTTGGATATTTGCACAGTGTATAGCCGGAACAGAGATAATCAGATCATACCCACTAGATCCTGGTTGCAGTTCACAACAGGAAAACTCTTTTTACATCTCAGCAACCCCTTTTACCTATATATAGCTTCACAGCAATTTCAAAGGTTTCCTTTTTAAAGATTCAAATATTGGTCATCAGTCGGCAATTGCTGAATTATTCTTCTCTGATTTTCAAAATTCTATCTGGTACATGTCCAAGAATAATCTAGTCACTCTACACCTGCTATATTATTAGTAGACAGGAATAAGGGCCTCTGGAGAGAGATTCATCTGACATCTTGAAACATTTCTCCCATGGTCAAATAGAGTCCTCTGGAGATGCCTGTATTAAAGAAAATCTCAAATTAACTTGGACTTATATGTCTAAATTTAGGTTCAGCAAATTCTAGCTCTAAGTGGAAACCAAACACCTTGTGCCTAGAAATAAACTGAATATTAATTCTACAAGTTGAAAGAAATTTCTGTCAATTAAAGACAACTGCCTGAACTGCGAATAATCAACCACCTAGTCGATCAGTTCCCTAAAATCTAGCTTCAAGAAATCTTGCCCACGGCAATGCCAGAATAACTATGCCACTTTATTTGATTGCTCCTAAGCAGAACCTTCCTTAGCCTGCACTTCTCTTGAAGGAGAGGTTAATGGTTGTGCACATGCAGGGAGTAATATATGCAGCCAAGTCACTGTTAGCTCCTAAACTGTCAGCAGATTTTGCAACAGATGCTGCTGCACAGCGCTAATAATTTTTTAGGAGCTCTACAACAGAATATTTACTACGTGTATTAATTAAAATCTAACAGCTGTGGCCCACATTATTCCTTGCTAAATTTAGGCACGTAAAAAGTAGCAGTGAAGTTGTGACCTCATTACTCTAGGTTCTTATTATACAGAGAAAAGGGACCTCCTGCAAAAAATTCAGCTCATCCTTTCTCACTGACTAAAGACAGCTGGCAGAAAGAGACTTAGATCTCTGCAATGAGGTGCCCAAGTTCAGTAGGCTGAATCTACATTTCAGTTTGCTACAGAGAACTTCATTGTGTGTGCTAACTGGCAATAGATTTTTTTTAATGGCTTTTACAGTTGATTGTGTTGGTTTAGGCCTGAATCCCAGCCCAGTACAACTAACAGATATTTTCAGCAGTCCAAGATCTGTACGCAGCTCTTAATCACATGTAATAGCTTTCTTGCAAAAGTTATCACTTGACTTTAGAAGAATGCAGTGATGACAGTTAAAATGAAACCAAACCCGAGTAAAATGCCACAGTTATTTTCAGAGATCTGCATAAATAGCAGTTAATTTGCAACTATATCATTCCAGCTGAAAAAAGTATTTTCAAGAATTTGATAACGGCTTTTCCAAGTACAACTAGCCTCTGAGGAAAAAAGCAAGGATTTTATTTCTTTTCAGTATCAAAGGGATGTTGAAATCAAATCCACCATTCTTGTTGCCATATATGATTTGCTGCATCTGATACAGGCCTGACTGCTCAATGTATTTGAAACATTTTTAGGACATCAAATAGTAAGCAAGCTTAACATTCATCTATTACACTTCTTTTTTTTTTTTTTTTAAACTAAATAAATTGAAGACTTTTGTTTTAACTAAATAGTTGAAGATCTAATTGTCTATGGAAATGTCTGCAATTAAAAGTCATTTTTAAACTATGTTGAATAAAATTTAAACAGTCTTTAGGATATGTATTTCAATGCCTCATTCTCAATATTCTCTCTTATATACAGGAGCTCACATAGTTACTTTCTGTTAAAACAGTGACATCTCAAATCCCACATCACTGACTAATCTGAGCTGCTCCAAATCAGAAATCTTTTCCATTTCACTTACTCAGTGGGAGATTGCAATGTAACAGCTTTACTTATACATTGCATTCTTCGCTAGAGTATGACAGACAGCAATGTTATTTCCATGTGCCTGGCAATGCAAACAATCACCGCAGCAGAAAGCAGAGCTGGAGTTCATCACTTTGATTGTTGGAACAAGAAACTAGAACAAACGAAAACCCGCAAGATGACTGAGGTCGACAAAAAGAAAAACCATTTCCCCAAGCACTGCAAGTCTCAAGCAAGAAAGCAAATGACCTTGTAAGTTCTTACAGGTTACATCTAAACTAGAAGCTTATGTGTTACATGGGAATCAAGAATCATAACTTTGCAGGAGAGGAAATTCCAAAGTGATTTGTCAGAGCTTAAAACCCATTAATTTTAGGAACACTGATGAACTAATCTCCTCACTCTGGCAATTGGATACATTTCTGTTGCTTTTCAGTAAATTGAAGCTTAAATGATATTCTACAGTTTTTCAGCTTGCACCCTGAGGACACAGATGTGAATCAATGTTATTACAGTCAAGGATAAATGCTTTAAAGCAACTGTAAGTAAAAGCTACAATCACTTCCATCCCTTTAGCAGAGTTTCACTTCAAGTACAAATGCCTCCACTTCTTACTCTAAAAGAAGTTTTACAAAATATCTGCCAAATATTCTACATCCCAAATACCAAACTCACTTGAAGCGAAGGTGTAAGTTTGGATGTCTTCAGCCAGAAACACAGACTGTCCCCTGGTATCTCATCGAGTTTTCCTATTACCCATTTCCCAGGTAAATGTTTGAACGTCTTCAAAAATTAGGTCCATTAGGCCTTAATGGTCCCGTGTACACTTATTCCCAAACAAGAACTGCCCACTACAATTCCCTCCCACTCCTCTGTAATATCCAGAACAACACGGTGCAGACCCTCTCCCCAAATCCAACGGAGGTTTAAGCACTAGCAAAAAAAACCCCCAATAATTTTAAAAAAGAGGAAAAATACCTAATTTCAGGTATATACACTTTTACTTCCATTGACAGCTTTGTCAGAAGTATTGTTATGGTGTTACTAATACAACAGACTTTCTTCCTAGTAGTGCCTGAAAACCAAAAAATTCAGTATAAAGGAAGTGCATATACCAACAACATGTGTGTGCTGAAAGCAAATCACTTAATCCTGAATTGCTGTTTTAAAAGAACACTTTTGTAGTTCCTCATCTTTCACATAGTAAAATTACAGTTCGTATTCTTATATGAGAAATTGATTTGTAAAAAAAAGGATTTACAAATCAAATCTATTTTCAAGTTGTCACTACAGCTCTGTGTGTAAGGGATTACTCTAATGAACTAAAAAGGAAAAAAAAAAAAAAACCAAAACAAAAAACCCTAACTTCATTCTGGGTTTTTTTTCATAAATCAAAGTAACAAAGTGAACAGATTGGTAACATTTTTGTTATTCACTTTAGAGAACTCATGAAAGATAGGACACATACGGGAAAGAAACTTCAGACTATAATTCCAAAACTTTCAAAACACAAAGGAACTGAAAAAACCCAATTGTTGGCAAATACGTTTTCTGTTATCATACATCTAGGCTAAGACCTGAAAACAAGACAAGCACATATTATATGCAAGTTGTTAAAAAGCTTTATAAATAGCCAAACTTAGTACAAAATTCTCATTATAAAGACTTACATGAACAAGACAGAAGTATGAAAACGTTTTATCAAAGGAACATGGACAGTTTAGGCACACTCACATCAATACAGTACTCGTACCTAACACACCCTAAAAAGAAAAAAAAAACAAAACAAAAAACCACCACTTGCAAAAGCCCAAACTAATATATTAATCACTATTGAATATTCTTATAACACATACAAGTCAGATGACTTAACACTGGGTTTTTTTGTTCCCCCATGAAACACACTCTTATCATTTCCTGGCTGCTATTTGACATTTAACTGGCAGAGGGTGGGTGGGTGGAAAAGTGTTCTTTTTCTAGTTCAAGTATTTTAGGAGAAAGTCTTTGGGTGAGGAACAGAGCATTTGAAAATATAAATTTAGTCTACATCATAAAATTGATTACTAGACTAAGACAACTTCCTAGCCACACATACAAGAGAATTTAGCATTCTAGTTTCAACAATTAACAAGATGAATCAATAGACTGGGGGAGGAGGGAAGAGACTTGCCTCAACAGAAATTACAAATATCCAAAATTCTGGACCAGCAAGCTTACTGTACTAGGAAATATTAACAGATTAAGAAAAGACATTTCCTCATTTGAAGTATCATGCGTTCACTACATTAACAGTCTGCTTGAAACATGCAGACAGATCAAATTTTCTACCAACAAGTCCTGAAAGTTTGCTCTCTAAGCCTGCACAAAAGCTCAGAGCATGTCTTGTAATAGTCCTCCCTGCAGAAGAATGCCACAAGAGTTTTTGCTGAGTTTTTGGATATAAAGTTGTAAACTTATTCACTATTGTTTTTCAAAGCTGATCAAGTTAACAGTCTACAGAATATGCTACGCAAAGAAGGGCATCTGAGAAAGCACAGATACAGTTTTTTATATAAAGCTATGCAGATCTGAAGTAAGGCATGAAGAACCATGTATTACAAAGAAGCAGTAATAATGCTTAAGTATAAAGCAAACTAAACTATGAGCTTCCTGAGCTGGTACGTTCTATTTGAGTCCCGCCCCACAATGTTTTCCTCTCAACAATCCATTTTTTCCAGTAAGCTATTTTAAAAATGAACACTCACAAACTTTAAGAGCAGAAGTGCAGATCATAATACTGCACAATTAATTCAAATCGGAACAATTAAGGTTTTATAGCTACCTTCATGCTTCAACATATCTTGTGATTACTTTTAAAAATGAAACAGGAAGATACTGCATATTTAGAGATTCACCCACTTTTTTCCCACCTTCCTTTTAAGGTAGACAGTGATGGGATACAAGGCAATGGATTGTCAATACATTTAATTTCACGTTCGGTGTTAACATCTTTCAAAATCTTCCCGAAGGAAACTATTTCAGTCGGATTGCATTATTCACTTGAGCCAGTATCTAACCAAAGGAATGAAAACAAAGGTTATGAAAACAACAGTGCCAGAGTCTGTACTAGACCCTCTCAATTAAAGTCTTCATTAAAACAGATGCAAAAAGGTATGCCATTTACATAACAAATATAAATATCTCAGGTGAAAGTGCTTGCAATTGAACTAATGTAAACTTGACCCATGCTGCTATATGATAAGGACAGCCAAATGACAATGTAATGCTTGTCTGTCATATGACAGTTATTTTCAGCCAAGTAAAACTAGTTGTTACTAGAAATAGGAAACTTCATGGTACATAATTCTAGACTGCTTCAGCTGAAAACCATTAGCCCTGTCTCAAATTTTCAACTCCTAAAGAGAATTTTGTAGTCCTATCAGGCTGTAGCAGACAAAACTTTGTGCAATGACTCATCATACAGGAACACCCGTCTTCTAAAGGTTATTTATATAACAGGAGTTCCATTTGAAAAATTGTATGTTTTAGCAATTTGCTGCACAGAATTTTAATACTAGCTATTTAGTTGACAGGCATCTGAATGACTTTAAAAGTCTCACTACCTCCCACAAAACACCTCTCTCAATATAGCCATCTTTTTTTTTTTCCTGCTAGTACACTGAATAGTTAAGCAAATACTGGTATTTTATGCAGAAAAGCTTTCTTACCATTTGTAAGCCACAACTGGAGACTGAAGGCTAATTTAAATTACAGCTTAAAACAAAAACAAAAATCATAGCATAATCCAGTTGGAAGAAGGGACCTCTGGAGCTCATCTGATCCAACCATGCACAAAAAACAAGGGCAAATTTAAGTTGGATCAAAGTACTGAGAGTGTGTATGTTTGATGATTAAGTATGTTAATAGGTCTGTTGAAATGTTATAAAAGAACTTGGACGTGCAACTTGATCTTATAAACTGCTCAAGTTCAAACTTTGCTTCCCCACAAAGACACCTCAGCAGTGTTACTTGCCACTTCTTTCTAAGGTCCTCTTCATGCAGGCTATTGTTCTGTTTCACTTTAAACCTGACCATGGGCTTCCATAACCTTCTTTTTGTAGGCTCTAGCACTTGTGTGGTTGCACAGTAAACCAACTCAAGGAACTGATCCAGCTGAACACTAAACCTGGCAAAAAACTTACAACTAAGTGGCCAAGTAAATTCTAATGCTGGCACAAGAAGGCAGTGGGAAAATGCAACTGTATGCAGAAAAACCTTTTTGTCAGGAGCACATATTTACTTTGTTTTGAAACTGCAGAATCGTTCTCTTTAACTATTAAACGCTGCAACAAGCATATGTGAATGCAGAGAAAAGCCTACAAAGCCTACAAATAAAATTTAGGGATGCTGTTTATACATATTCTCATGAATAAGGAACTGTTAGTAGGAAGAAGCTTTAAAATTCTCACTGCTCCTCTAACTTTTAACAGTATCACAGGAAGCACATAGAACAAAACAAAAGGCTGCATCATTTAAATGGCAAAGAAAATAAGAACTCCACCAGCCTAACAAAGACTGGTACATGAAGCTTGGTAGAAGCTATTGGGCATAAAAACTAGAAGTAGGTTGGGGATGGGGATCAAATGCCTCTGCAAGAAGGCTGAGGAGCGCCTCTCTTCCTCCCCCTCCCAGGCACCACATCAGTGGGATTCAGGAGGACATGGGAAACTGCTCCCCACCTGAACCCTGCCATAAGGACAGAGACGCAAAGGAAATACACGGCTATGTTAAGGAACAAGGGATCAGAACAAAGTATCTTGAGAAGCTGAGGTAAATGGAATGCATTTAGCAAGGCCAGCATGCTTTTTGAACACATGCCTCCAAAGTCAGGAAAGGATTCAGGATTCTTGAACCTCACTTTTGTAATGAAACTTCCTTATAAAACAAGTTTAATTTGGACTAATTCTAGCCAATGGAGAAGAAACCTACTATTGCTATCAGTTACTCCATTAGCTGATGCGGCAAGTTTGTATAACCTCACTTTCCAGGCCTGACGATGATCCATTTTATGAGGTATTCTTTGATTGCCAGCTAAGAAAAGTCACAACATTTACATTAAAAACATAATAAAAGGAACAACATCTGTGAAACCAAAACACAGAGAAGGTGGCAAGCGCCAGAAAGAAAATAAATTTAAGTTGGCTCTTTATTTTCAAAAAATACACACACATCTTTAACTAATCATCTTTCCCTACTTGCCCCAACAGAACTAGTCTCATCCACTAAGCAGCCAAGGCTTCCTCAAAAAAGGTATTAAGACTGTCTAAGAAATGCAAGTGCTGTCCAGATCCTCTTTCTTTTGCTGCAAAATGAGAAAAGCATTTCGTGCATGGCAAATGGGACTGAAGAAGGGTCCTGGATCAGTTCATGCCATCCTGGACAACTACAAACTCTGTCAAACATATCAAGCTGGCAACTGCCTTCCACCGTTTCACATGCAGTCACTTTTAGCAAATTCTTGATTGATTCTTCCCTCTTATTCCCTATCCAACATTTTCTTCCTAAACTTTACAGAACTCTCTCCTCATTCAACTGAAACAAATCTTACCCAGAAATATCAAAGTGCCATATGATTCAAAAGTTATACAAATGATAAAATGCCAGACCTCCCTAAATAGTTCCGTTTCATAATTTACTTAATTCAAACAGCTGTTTAAAATAAAAACACTCTCCACTCTTCTTTTCAAAAATACTGTTTCCCCACTGTTCTTATTCACATTTGATTCTATGTTGACTACTCCATCTCTGTATATCCTTTATTTTCATTAAGTGTTCACAAACACCAGCCAAAGATAAGGATTTAATTCTTTGAAGTGGTGGAGTATTTCCCCTGAACACACAGAAGCAGCTCCACATATATGACATTTGAAATTCTGCTGGCCTGTCAAGCTTGGTACATTTAACTCAGAAGCTGGCCCCTGCTAGGCCACAGAAAAGCTCCAAAGCTGCTGGTGGAGTGTCCATTCTAAACTTCCTTAGGAAAGGGTAGTATCAGATTTAATTTATATTATCCAACAATAAGGAAAAACAAAGAGAAAGATGAGACTTCAAAGATCAAAAAACTCTTGTATCAGAACTGCCAGTGTCTCATACAAAATCACTTATTCCTGTAATCCTTCCAGAAGGATCATAAACTTTTATTGATTCCCTTGTACCTACATGTTGAAGCACACCAAATCAATGGCATAGGTTAATTTATAATCATTAACTGCTGCTTTCAGAAGCTGATATACTACTGTAAGGCTCTGACAAACTGGTTTCAGACACTACAGAGGATATTTAAAAAAACAGCATTGTTTTTAAACTTCATATTTTAAAATAAGTTTTAAAAACAACTTCCACAAACCCACACCTCAGATTCAGTACAAGGCATATGGTTAGCACAAAACTGTTGCAAAGCTCAAAAGAAGTTATGCTAAAGGCAATTTCACCAATTAGAGAACCTTTGATGATTTGACGAATAGGAGATAAACTGCAATATAAAACAAATTTAAGTCAAAGATTTTTATCTTACCAGAAACAAAATAAAAGAACAGGACACCAAAGAACTGTTTAGAATACTTAAAATTTCTAGAACAGGCTTTTATTACTAAAAGTTACAATGAAAATGTTTTGACAATAACCCTGATTCATCTTCCTATTTCCCAGCAGGCTCTCATGTGTATTTGGGGGTGGGGGGGAAATCTTAGAATGCATATCCAACCACGGTCTGTGATGTGATTTGCCAACAATCTCAAAAAGCAGGAGTAATTTAAAATGAGAAGAATCTTGTAGAAGAGGCAGAAAAGGTCAACTGCTACTCTAGACTTTTTTTTTCTTCCATAAAACCTCCGTCTTTACTGAGAAGATCTTTATGACTCCCATGTTTTCAAATCTGGCTAAAGCTGGGCCAGCCCTTATATGCAAAACTATTTAGGCATGGAAACAACACTAGCAGACTAAAATGCAAATTAGAAGAAAACCAAAACTAAAGAGACTTGTACACATCTTCCTTAGCTATTCAGAAAAACAGCACATTTAAAGAACACATTAGCAGTAGTCCCAAAAGTCAGTAATAACTGTTATGTAATATCCATTTGCTATACGAAAAAAGAATGTATTATACATACATACTTAGAAGGCCTGTGGCACCTAAAAACAGTTCAAGAAGCATACTAATACTTTCAGGATAGTATTTTTCTTCAGTAGTTTCATACCATGTTCATAAATGTCAGTTCATCACGTGGCTTTCTACCATAAATATTCTGGAAAAGGATCTTTACATATGAATCAACAGTGATGCTTAACACATCACTACGTGAGAGAATGTGTTATGTGACAGACATCATCTCAGCATAGTTTTAACACAATAAATTTGAAAACTTTATTTGAGAGACAGGAAGATATGATCAATTGTCCAACACAGATGCCTTTTTTTTTTCCCTCTGGTTCTCCATTCCTAAAACCATCATTCACATGGCTTAACTACGGGGTACTCTTAGAAAGTCACCCAGGCTACCTTCTTGACTACAAGAAGTAATACTGAATCAAATTAAACTTCTTTAAAAAACAAACAAACAAAAAAAAACCCTAACCACAAAAAAAAAAAAAAAAAAAAAAATCACACAACCCACAATACACATATGTATGTATACATACACTATGAGGCACCTAGAACATAAGGCAGTTTTGAAAGCAAATAATCAGGCAGAAGAAGTACGTGGACTTCAGTTTTTAAGTACTCACAAGTTATTACTCTATTCTTACTCACATTCTTTCATACTTTCCAGATGCAGGCTGGCAGCCTAGAGTATATAGCCATCTGCAGTATTAACCATATAAACTGATTAGATCCAGCTTAGCATTAAGTAGCTGTACACGGAAGTAATTTTTCTTATAAATCACTCCTCAGTAAATTCAATCTAACGTGCTCAACTAACATTTGGAGAAAGGATCAGAAGAATGTGTCACAACGCCTCACAGTCTTCCTTTTCATATTTTAGTATGTTGTATAAAACCCCACCTACAGCTACAGTAATAACAGCATTAACCAAAGGTATAATTAGAAGTTCAGAGGAAGATCTTTTTGTTCTATGGCAATTAAAAACACACAGTCTTGCAGAAGGCTGCTTGTTTATCAGGTTTACTGAGTACATACTTAACACCCTTCAGCAGAGATTCTTTGGAGATTCCTGTCCTGAACTATCAAAGATCCACTTAGCAAGTTTGATTCTACGTCATTAAGAAAACTTCATATCAAATACACGTAAGAGAGCAACCACCTCAACCTTCTCTGCAGACGTCACACAGTACAGGACATGATCCTGCAGTTAAGAGCTACCCAAACATTTTTCTTCTACCAACACTGGGTCTGCCTTCCCAATATTAGTAAAAACCAAAGTCTTTGTTGCTCTAACCGTATAATTGGAGTATTTGTCAAGAAGGTCATGGAAGGGCTTAGAGAAAAAAAAAGTACGTATGCATCTTTTATTATAACACATGAGGCTAAATACAAATAATTTCACAGTTATAAATCACAATTTCCTTTTTCAGACATGTGTTCTGAAGCCTGCTTTTACTCAGAATGGTTTTTCATCCCTTAAACATTAGCAGTTTGTTCAACATTCACACAACATTCAACTAAGAAATATGCAACTACCACTGAAGTTATGCTTTACTGACCACCATTGCAAAACCACTCAACAAAACATGCGCTGATAATTATTTTACTGATTATTGTAGCTATACATCAGCATCTAGTAAAAAGGGTACATGCTGACATTATCTCCTCCCTATAGGTGTAGCAGTGGTATAGCAGTTCAGTGGCAATTCAGAATACTCACAGTCTGCAAGAATTTCATACTGCTTCTCAAGGGAAAGGATCTGCCACTTTTCTTTACAACAGGACTTGTAAAACAGTTTAGTTAAAAAGGTGACTAGACACCTATTTAGGTTCAAGCAGATTTTTCCTTTTACCTTAAGTAGATGAGAAAACAAAACAACAAAAACAAAACTCTAAGTCACTCCAAACTAGAGTAGAAACTCAATCTTAAGTCTGTAGGACCCAAAATGCTACTGCAGACTTGTAAATAATGTTTTAATATGGCATTACTTTCACTACAGTGATGTACAGTATTTCAGTTTCTGTATAATACATGGTTAGGGATACAAAGAAAATTGTCTAAATCTGTTTTCAGAATCAATTATTTAAAAATGCTAAAATGTGTTCCTATTTTGGTCTCCTGCTGATTGCTGACAGACTGCACACAGATACAGCTCCTGGTACCAGGCCAAATTTACAATTAATCTGGGGAAAAAAAATCAGCATGGCTTTTTATCTGTATGTTGAAGAAAACACGAGTCGAAGTTTCACTTATCCAAAAAGATGTTGAACATGATATGTTGGCACGTTATATGTGTCACATGAAGCAACCAAAAGCCCCTACAATGGCAAAATTAGATGAACTTTCTTGCTTGTACTGAGAAAGAACAAAGTAAATTTGTTATACCACTTACATTATGAAATTCCATTACTGTTTTAAAAATAAAAGGGAACATGATACCTGGCCTTTAAAAACTGAGAGTCCTGGTTTCCTACCTTCTATCTTCTAAGTAGTGATACTTAAATTGCCACTTTCCTTATATATGTTTGCATCTTAATGACATTAATTCCAGTATAAAATACATCTAGTGTATAAAAATGTTGCTAAGAAAGGGGAAATGCCGACTTTAAATGAAGACCATTTTGATCTTAAATCGTCTCATTGTAAATTCTACTGCCTAGTTTTAAATGACTTGGAAAAGCACCCACCTCTGCTCCCTCCCACCCCATATAATCAGTGACATCTTCCAAACACACAGCAGAGCTATAACTACATGTTAGCAAGTCTATGAGTACAGATCTTATTCTTTTAAGACAGTAAACGAAATATTTTTTAGCATATACATATTTATTTTAAATAATTCAGTGTTGACATTTTAAATAACATAACTTGTATTCATGTTGAATTAATTCATCTTACATGCACAGTGCAGAATATTCCTATTGTATAACCACCTGCTTATAAAAGAAGTAAATCTAATTTAGGAAACTAATAATTAACATTATGAACTCTAGTGTGATAGCACAACAGTATCACTTTCAAATAGTAGCTGAGCATATTGCCAGCAGAAAATCTTAATTCATTACACCTGCAATAACCACTTTCTTAAAAATTAATAACTCAATGCAGTATGACTGAATACTTAACATGAATCACTAAAGCAGCAATCAATCTCAAGGCAGGTGGGGGTGGGGGGAGGAACCTTACATACACTGCTGCTCACCTAAAGTTCTTTTCCAATCGAGAGCCCAGAAAGATACCACATCAGATAAATGTTTGGGATGTTACAAAATTTTAGTTGAAAAATGGCTTATTACATCTCAGTTTCAGTGCCAGAAGAGTAAACAATTTCCTATTAAATTTCCTATTAAATAAATTAATTTCCTATTCCTAATAAATAAATTTACTATTAAATAAATTAGCACTATCTTACTCAAGTAATTTAAAGTTTATTTCCCTGACCAGAAACCAAGGGAACATACTCCAGTTTGGAATTCACATTGAGAAGGATAAACTCGATACCTATTAAAGAGATGCCAGGCTCCATATACCATCCAGTAGCTCTTATTTGAAATATGACTGAAATCCATGAATCTCCAAGACAACACACATAAAGCATAAGTAAGGAGAACAGCAGTTTTCCAAGACACATTATGGAGGCAGCAAAAAGACTCATATAAAGCTTAATGATTATGACAGCGGACACTGAAGACCACTTTTGATTTAAGTGCGCCTTCAGTTCTCCAAAGACTTCTGTTTTCCAGACTGCCTTTCATCTGGAAGCTACATTTATTTGGAAGCGTGATACTTCCAGAATATAGCATACGTGTCAGCAGAAAGAAAAGAACCAAGACCTTTAAAATTTAAGAACATGATTAAAGTGGGAAAAACAAACAAACAAACAAACAAACAAAACCCACAAAAAAAACCAACAGTGGTTTACAATATGGCTGCCAACTGGTGTTATCCAAAGGTCACACTTTTGGGGGAAACCCTGCATATTGATCAGCTGCTTTCTCGTAATACCATAGGATATGCAGGCGTTTGCAGCCAGCACTCATTCCTCTCTGTGATTTTTCACCTCTTACTTCAGCCAAGAGGCCCCTTTCTACATCTTTAGTTATTTGGACAACTCCATACAGGAATTAATTGCCATTTCATCAGAGGTAACAAATTGTGACTTAAAGTAAAATTTACACACAGCACTAAGCTTGAGTATCTACTGCTTAGTTACCAGCAGACAGTTACTATATACAACCCTCCACAACAAATCTAGCTTCAATTAATTAACTGTAAATGCATCAAATAAGAACACTTCCATTATATGCTGCATGATTACAGGAAAAAAAACCAACCAAAACCAAAGAACATAGACCTAACATAAGAGCTACTAACCACATTATTTAAGACTCATGCCTCCGCTTCAAGCAGTAAAACCACTTCATCTGCCTTAAACACTGTCCTTGCTTTTACTATGATCTTCCACTAGAACCTGGGTAAAAGACGTTTAGAAACAGGAGTAAAAAAGACTCCCATCTAACACCTACACACTATATTCTCTGCAGATGTCTGGAACTCCTGTAACTTCCTTAGTAGAGCTAGGACTGGTCACATCAGGTACAGCAATTTCATCACATGAAAACAGCTATTTGGATACTTATCACTGCAATGCTGCTCGATGGACAGTCACTGCAAAGAGTACCTAGCAGAGATGTGGATGGCTATTACTGAGCAGAGAGTAGTCAACAAAGAAATCACACAGAAAGATTTAGCAGAAACCCTCCAAACTTCAGGTATGAAGACTTAAGAGAGCAGCAAGCTCTGCACAGCATATCACCAGGGCAGACCAGGACATACGGAGGCCTGGGTGAGCACTGCCACTGTCGGGTGGCTGGCTGCCAGCCACATGTAAAAAAACTGTTAATCCTCCAAAGGAAAAAATTGCAAAGGAAAAGCACTCAACTTTGAAGCTGAGTTTCGGCTAAAAAAATTAATAATGATCGTTTTAAAGACTTATTAGAAAGCCTGAAACTTACAAAGGAAGACTCCACTTTCGAAGAAAGCCTTTTAAAACCACTCACAGCCATGCACAAGTAAGGCCACCACAGCCCCTTCACCTTAGTCCTCGCGTCACAACCCTGAGAGCAGCCAGATACACTGCCGCGTTCTTATGTCACTCCCTATTAAGTAACGCTTTACTGAAAACTGTAAAACCGTTAGGATCCCGATTTTGCCTGCCTCCGATCTCAACTTTAAGAGAAGGTTCCTGCCGTGTGCGGCAGAGACCTCGCTACATCCAAGTCGTGGGCGCCACAGGCGTCTGAGGGGAAAAAAACCCAAGCCCTGAGGTAAACTTTATTTCTGCGAGGGACACCCCGGCCACGACAGGTTCAGCGCCGCGGGGCTGTCACCGCGCGGCCGCCCCGAGCGCTAACGGACCAGGTGGCCGCGCCGGGGCGGGCGGGCCGGCCGCGGGGACAGGCCGGTCCGGCGGAGGGACGGTCCCTCCGCCTGCCCGCGTCCGGCGACGCCGCGTCTCGAAGGGGGCTGGCAAGCCGGGACCGGCAGCCTAGGGGCGCGGGAGATGCCGTCTCCTCACCCGCTCCCTCGCTCCAGGCCGGCTCAGGGGCTCCGGCCTGCAGCGAGGCTCTTCCCCCCGCTGGCCCGGGGAGGAGAGGGCCGCCGCGGGGGTGGGCGTCACGCAGCTCCCGGCGAGGTGACAGGCCCCGGCCCGCCCGGCGGCTGCGCTGCCCGCCGGGCGCGGGTTGCTCCCTCGGAAGCGCCGAAGGGTGTTGGCCACTCACCCACGCAGGCAGATCCGCGGAGGAGACGCTGAGCCGCACCGCCTCCTCCTCGTCCTCCAGGAAGGCGAGCGCCCGGCCCAGGCGGGAGGTCTTGCCGCCGCGGTGCCTGCGGATCCAGAAGAGCCCGCACAGGGCGATGAGGACCCAGCTGAAGCTCAGCCCCAGGTAGCCCAGCACATACACGGGGAAGATCAGCACGAAGCTCCTCGCAAACTGCGACACCAAACCCGTCACGTCCACGCTCAGCAGCGGCGGCGGCGGCTCCGGCACCGAGTCCCCAGCCGCCGCCGCCGCCGCCTTCTCCGCGGCGGCGGGATCCGTGACGGACCCCGCGCCGGGGGACTGCTTAGCCGCGGCCCCGCTCATGCTATCGCAGCGGCGGTTCCTACTACTGCTGCCGCTCCTCCCGCTGCTGCTGGTGCTGCTGCTGCTCCTCCTCCTCCTCGGGCGCTGGCTGCGAGCGGGCAGGGGGGCAGGGCGGCGGCGGCGCCTCGCATCCCGCGCCCGGCCCCGCTCACCGCGCACCGACACCAACCGCCGCCCGCTTCCGGGTTCGGGGCGGCCCGGCCCAAACGGCCGCCGCGGGGAGGGTGCTGCAGCGCCGGCGGTGGGCGGAGGGGAGGGGGGGGTGGGTTCTGCCACCGCGAGGAGGCGCCTCGGTCCCAACCGCCGCTGCTGGCGCCCGGCGCCGCGCACCAACGCCCTCCCGCCGCCCCGGGCGGGCAGCCGGCCGTCCCGCGGCCCCCCTCCCCTCTCACCCTTCTTCCCTTCCCTTCCAGGCCTGCCCCAGGAAGCGCGGCTTCGCCCAGCACGAGGGGAGCCGGGCCGGGAGCAGATCGTCGCCGCCTCTCGCCGAGCTCTCCTCGCTGCCGCCGGGACACCCGTCGCCTCGGACCCCCCCTCCCCCCGGTTCGCCTGGGGGCAGCCAGCCCAACGGCCCGGCCGTAACGGCCACCGCTGCTTGGCCTCGCAGGAACGGGGTGGGCATCAGGGGGCCGTAAGAAGGAAACGGGCGCTCGGTGGGTGGCACGAAGCGGAACCCGCTTGCCAAGGCGCTAGGGACCGCGAAGGCGCTCGTGTGTGCTCCCTCGGGGGCAAACCGCACCATCTCCCCGTTCTCCGCAGTCGTGCGTGCGGTTGAATGGCTTCTACCTGTTACACCCGCCAGTAACAAGCTTCGTATTTTTCTTTGTAGAGGGACATTATTAAAGGGCCGACTGATCAATGGCTCGGAGGAGCCAGAGGCCCGTCGCTCCACTCCTTGGTCACAACAGGTGTTTCATGAAGCTTTGCTCGCACAACCTCAGATAAAGCGGGCTCTGCTGTCAGCTGCTTCATACACAGGGGTACCTCGGGTGGCACCCACGATCTTGGGATTACACAAGCCCTGATCCATGCAACGAGAAAAGCTGATTTTCTACAGGCTTGTGTCCTGTATCCCTTTGTCACAGTAGCACCTGGTTCCCTCATCATTCCTCTTCCCATTCCTTCATCTTTTCAATAATTTTAATGTAACCACCAGTTTCATAAGGGGTGGCTGTTGCTTGTCCTTAGCTGCGTGCTAATCAGTTTGCTAGTACACAGTCGCTGATTAAACTCAGCATTTACCAGTTTTGTTTTTTTTTTTTCTTTTGGCTTTAAATAGCTAACCTTTCACTCGGTGGGAAGGAGGGTTCTTTCTCCTCTCTTCAGCTGCCAGTTTTCACTAAATTTGTAGGACTTTATGAGGCTAGTATTTGCAGGCAGGGAAGAGGGGAGAATGAATTTAGCCAATAGGCTGAAAAATTATGAAGACACATACAAATGGACAAAAGGAAAGATGCATAAGCTTCATTTCCTTAAGAAGGGAAAGCAACCTTACCTCAATTACGCAGAGAAATGCAAAGTCAGAAATGCAACAGTACAAAAGGAAAAGTTGCTTGCTCAGTGCTGCAGCGCAGAATTGGAGAAAGAATCCATATCTTGACAACTCAATGTGGTGTTCTGTCGTATCGTCTTTCCAAATTCCCTCCATGCCTGCAATCAGACACAATGTGCCACTCTAAGCAAAAACAATTTCTGGCCATAGACTCACGTTGCTCTTTACTCCCTCCTTACCATTGACACTGTGTGTTCTCCACCGGTTAGTCCAGATGAAAATTCAGAACTACCAAATGATACAAAAAGGAGTAACAAAATCAACGATTTACAACTATATGGTAATCCAAGCTTTGAAATGACAGTTTACTTACTTTGGGTCTTTACTTCTAGAGAACTCAAAACACCTACAGGCTGTAACAGTGAGGGGACTGAAGGGCAGCATAAGACCCTATAAAAACTTGTTACCTTAAACTGGGGGTATCAAGTATGACTCTGTGACCCCTTTGGATACCAGTAGTATCAAACACCAGTAAGTGGGGGTGATTCTTTGCATTTATTGTATTCCTCTTCTAATGAGTTTGCTTACATAGACTTTCTTGTGAACTCCTCACTCCCGAGTTTCAGCAACACCTAGTACAAATGGCCATATTGTATGTTGGCTCCTCTATTACTATTAATATTTTCTCATTTTTTCAAGCCCTTTTTTCTCAGTCTTGGACTCCATTGCTCCATTTTACTTCCCTATCTGGCTTCACAGTATCTCAAGCAGAATACAACAAACCAAAATGAAAATTCAAAATGAGAAAAAATAAAAGTGATGGAATTAACTTGACGTTTGCCAACGACACTTTACCATATGCTGCATCTTATTCTGCTCTCCTTTATGTGTCGGTGTGTGTTCTGCAAATGAGCTGGATACAGAATTTGTAGAGGAGTACCCTGTACAGTCAGTATTAATACACTGGAGAAGCACATCAGAAAAAAAAATTGATCTTGTAGTAGCATTTAGGATGACAAACACATAACTGTAGGCCTGACAGCCCAGCATTGATCCTGGGCAGGTAATTCAATAGTTGATATGGAAGTTTGATTAATCAGAACTAAAGGTGGGTGATACTGTGCCAGTCAAACAGGAAAACAGAAGCAAGATCTTGTAGCATTATTGACAGCATTTACCTGTAACATCAATAGAAAGTTCTGTTACAGAGGTTACTGCTGACTTCTTCTTCTGAACTTCTGCAGATAACTGACTTGGCCCCACACAGTATTTTGATGAAGAAACTGGGTGGTATGAAATTAGCATATCCATTACTATAATAGGGACAAAAGAGCTGTTAAATTAAAATCAAGATATAAACTCTGCTGCTAGGGGATAAATTAGGGTCAGTCTATTATAAAGTTTTTTCATAAAATGTTCTGGATAAACACAAGTTATTTGTTTATTCTAATCTTTTTGGTGCTGACAAATTTGCTCAAGAATTTTCAGATTGTCAATTCACGTATTTCCTGGTTTTAATACTTACGATAGCAGTCTTCAATGCATCAGGAACTCTTGCAGATACTCGCTTATGGCACAGAGATTACTCTGGCTTTTCCTTAAGTATCCAATAGTGAATTGTATCATCTACAGAGCTGATTATATTTATCTCATTGAGATAATATTTATTCTTTTCGTATCCTGCTTTGTAGTTCTGTTGCCTTCTTAGAATTTTAATTTTTTGTTTGCAGTATTCCTTTATACGCATTCTTAGCCATATGCGTGTTCCTCCTTTTTACTGGATTCCTTTTTTGCTTTCTCAAACTCAGTAGCTTCCATTGGAGTCAAAGTAGTGTCATCCTATGTTTATCTTTACCTTGCATCACATCAGTTTGCCACGATCCTTTTTTTCCAGTAAGTACCGGCACTATTCTTCAGAATAACTTCTGAAAGATCTTATTTATACATCCTGGGTTTTGAGGATGAGAAAAACTGGCAAAATTCAGTTTATATGGTGAAAAAGAAAATCTAAGTTTCCCTGACTTCTTTGGATTTCACACAAGAAAACATATCTTGAAAGCAATTTTAGTTGTTGCTTCTTGACCATGTTCAGTAACAGTTAATCCTCCTGAAGAACAGTATTTAATACTATAGCTTATTTTACCCAACAGCACTATTTCAGTATGATGCTTCTCTCTACAGGTGTTTAACTATTCAATAGAAATCTGTACTGAATCGAAATCTGAGAATGTTCACTCAGGAGTTTTTTCCTAAGCACTTTGGAATTATTAATGGAAACACAGTTTACATGAAGTTTCATCTTGGTAAATTCTCATGATGGAATACTCACTACTTCTGTGTTTGATTTTATCCAGCTGTCTCAACCTGCTTCAGATTATCTAGAATATAACACAAATATTTTCTGCCTGCTTCAAATTATCTAATATATACCACAAAGAAGAGTCAGAAGATGCTACCATACCTGTTCAGTATACAGAGCTTCTGTTGTTTGGAACAAAACCATACATGTCTGATCCCTGGTATCACCCGATTGGGCTTCAGTTTCACTGAATGCATAAATTGTACTCTCATTGTAAGATCCTCAAATATTTGTTGTTCCTGAAGACAGACATACTTTCCACTGAAATGTGTTTCTTATAAGTTTTCACAATAATCATTGTCTCCTTTTTTTTTCCCTAATGGCATTCTTACAAGTTACATTTCAAAACTAAAGGCACAAAGTTTACTTCAGAGATCCACATTTTCGCTGTTTCTATTTATGAACCTGGAGGACTGACCAATGTTAGCATTTTGAACACTTTGCAAGAGGTCATTTATGTAATTCTCATCTACATAAGGGCTCAGCAGACATTGGTTAAAAAAATGGAAAAAAATATATCTATAAAGCCTAGGTCCTAACAAGTCTCTTCCTTCATGCAAAAAAAACATTATTTTCTTTTTTTTTTTTAATAATAAAAGAATCATCATTTTTAAGCATGGTGGAGGGTTGCCATGTTGTCCCTATGAGGGTTGATATTTCCAGTAATTTTTTGGTGTAATGCTGTGGTGTGTCATTCCATACAGAGGTGAAGAAAAATGCAATACTGCTCCACAGGATTAGAGGAACATCCAAAGACAAAATAGCTTATTACTACAGAATGTAAAAAGCCGAGTTATTTTATATTCCTGGTTTTCAGATAACAGTGCAGGTGAAGAAGAAGATATGTGTACCAAGCCAGACAAGAGAAAAGCATGTAAAAGCTAAAATTGTACTAAAATTCCCTACCAAAAACCTTGTTTACAACACTTTTCTTTCCAGGAAAAGCTAGGGCGTCATTTTATGCTCTCTAGTAATACAACAGGTATGTGCCATTTTATTGCCTGTATTCACATGACTCCAGCACCCATATTTATAAAAACAGTAAAACTACCGATATGTTCATTTTTTCCACTGCATTGGTGAGAAACTAGTTAATTTTAATACATGGTAGAAACACTTAAAGATGCACAAATTTTAGTTCAGTTATTCCAAAGGTCTTATTCTAGCTTGTGTTCTCATGCAGCAGTTAAACTTCAGTTTGATCCCTGGCTTTAAGGTTTCAAAAGTTCTTTCCAAACCCTCTAGTGCTGCCTTCCCACATCTGTAATTTTTCTCTTGCCATAAAGCTGCCTGACTAGTATACTCTAATGAGTAAGAAAAAGCTGTTGGCAGCCAAAACTGATTTTTTTTTTTTTTTGGTAAAAAATATATACATATATTCTAAAGAGTAGATGGTAGGACCAGAACTTGAAAAAAAGCTTTTTCTTCTGTCCAGTCTTTGGTATTACTGTCACATTTGCTAGTTTTAGTTATATGTATTTGTTATATTGTTGTTAAAAACAAAATTCAATTAGAATACTTGAAGATAGTTTTTGTCCTTCAGCCTCTGTATGTAGGACAGCATTTCTGTAGACTATCCTTTACTAAGCAGATGCCTAGTTCCATGTGTTTTGTAACACTGTCACCACTTTGGCTAAAAAGCTCTCCGCGTTAATCCAAGATGGCTTGTAAGTGCATTTTTATTTGTTCAAGGAAGAAGACACAAAATGCTTATAGATTATTATTGCTCTGCCAAAGACAGCTAAATAATTCATAAGAATGTTTATGAATAGCTTAGTATCCATAGATGCTTATATTTAGTGAATGTAATTTAGCCCTAAAAGGTCATACTTACAGTTAATGGTAGTTTGTTGCTTTGGGTTTTTTTAATAAAATATCAAGCATTGGTTGTTTGTTTTGGTTTTTTTTTTTCCTCCTAGTTGCTTGCTTAATTTGCCTTTGCTTGTCTGTTACATGATACAGGAAAATATTTCATAGTCCGGACAGTGAGGGAACTTTTACAGCATTTTTAATTTATTCTGGAAACACAAAGAGGAGGCAACTGTATCAAGGCTTCGTATGTATTTGTCAACTGACTATTAAGGCCAAGTATAAGGGGTTAAATTTTATCTCTGAAGTCAGTGTGACAAAACTGTTGAACTATGACAAGAATGCTTCTCAAAAGCAAAAATGCCACTTCATTTTTTTTTCCCAGTAATCAGTTTTCTACAAACAATAATTAGTATCAACAGTAACAGCTACATATTAACCTTTTTTTTTTTTTACTCTTAAAAAGAAAAAAATAGACAACAAAGTTAAAAGTGCCTAGAGGAATTCTCACCGGGTCTTTTAAATCACATGGTAATAGGTTGTAAATATCTGCTGTGAGAATAACACACACCTTTCCTGCAGGCAATCATCGTTTACGTCAAGTTTGTTTCACGTGTGTTTGGTAAGTTGCCACTTGCTCTTTGTTGCAGAGAACAGCTCCAGTATTTATGACTGTAGGAATACTGTTAACATTTTAATTTCTACAGGTATTCTTCGTACCTGCCTCTACTTAACATCTGGGTAAATGGCAGATTAAGCAAAGCATGTCACCTGAACGTTTTTTTTTTTCCACGGTAATCGTGCGTGACTTTACGAAAAGTGAATCGGCTACGATTAGGAACGGTTTAATGGTATACTTAACCTATGAAAGGTCAGCAGCGAACAGAACAACGGTGCTTTTAAAGGCCGCCCGCGGGAGCGCCCCGTCCCCGCCTCACAGGATGGTGCTCGGCGGGTCCCAGCCCTCCACAGGGCCCCTCCACCTGAGGAAACCCAGCTGGGCGCCGGCTCCAGGAGGAAAAGCCGCCTGCAGCCGCGCAGGCGTCCCAAACTGCCGCTTCTCGCTCGGACGGGGCTGGAGACGGGCAGCCGCCATCCCGCCGCGCAGCGGCCGCCCCCTCAGCCCACCGCCGGCCGCCCTCTCCCTTTCCCACAATCCTCTGCGGCAGCAGCAGCCGCCCCCTTCTCGCAGGCGGGCCCCGGCCCTCATCCATCGCTCGGCCGATCGGCTGCTTCCCCCTCGCCGCCTGTTGCTAGGCAGGCCCGGACGCAGCTGCCGCCGTTTCCTGCCCGCTCGGAGGCGGCCGGTGGCGGCGGGACGCGGCGCCCCGCCCGCCCCTCGCCATGGAGGGTGACAAGGTGAGGGGCCGCCGCGGACCGGCCGGGGAGCCGGGCGAGCCTGCCGGCGCCGCCCAGGCCTGGCTCCTGTGGACACCGCGCGAGGGGCCGCCCCGCCTCGCCCCTTCCTTCCCCGCCCCGCTCCGGGAGGGCCCTGAGGAGGCGCCGGTGGCAGCGGGGCACGGCCGCCGCCCGGCCCGGCTTGTTCTTCCGCTCGGCCTCCCCCTGCTCCTGGGCCTTTATGCCTTGGCAAAGCCGTCCCTTCACCCGGCCGCGTCTCGCTGCCGCCGCTCGTGTCCCGGGGTGCCGAATAAGCCAGGGCATCGGGGGGGCAAAGGCAAGAAACGGCCCTGGCGTTCGTCCTGCTGGCCCTGAGAACCCCCGTGGCACTCCTTGGACAGTTCGAGTCTCCTTGGTTTGTGAGCGAGACGCTGAAACTCTCACCCAAGTAGCGGTAGTAAGGAAGTCCTTGTTCCTCTAGCAGAAGGATGAGGCCGTATCAGCCACGGACCTTTCTGCAGAAGAGGATGGGTCGTTTATGAAAATATCCAAAGCTGTTCATGTTTCTGATTGTAGACAAAGTATATTTAGTTATTGATGCTCCTGTAGCTGCTAATTGCTGGGGTTTAGTTCTTTAAGGAACCCACGTAACTCTTGCATGGTGGTTTTAAATTCTGAATAGTTTGGAGAGCTCCAAAATAAAAGGAAGCAAAACCACATGGACATGCTAACATCAATTACTGTGTTATATACTCACTTGAAAAAGCAGAAGTATCAAATCACTTTTATTACTGTTGTGTGAATCTGGATTTAACAGCTAATTAATTTGTGGTCGTGCTGAATAGAAGAGGGAGCAGGAGGTAGAGTGGCTGGGCAGGGTATGTGAAGTAGTATGTTAGGACCACTCTAAAAACTTTCATTCAGATATAATTTCAGTAACTGGTACATCAATAACATCTTTACTGAAAGGTGAGTTAGTGAATTGTGATGGAACGTTAAACTTTGATCTAAAATTTTTCAGGTGTGTTGGTATAAGACTGCTGAAGACCCAGACGCAGTCGTACTAACAGCCACGCTGTATGAGAAGGCCTCCTTTTGCTGTTTCTATTCTATCAAATCAAACCTATCACTCATGCTGTTGACCTATTTGAGGGCTCTCAAATACGCAACTCATATTGGAAATAAGACAGACAAATATTTATAGGTAAAAAATAAAGTACTTTTCTCTGGCTTAAAAACTACAGACATTTTACTGTTTTTCTTTCGAGTCATAGTTACCTGAGTACTAAACTTAGTTGAAAACTTAATGTTAAGTTCTGAAAACCTCCAGTCTTTCTGGGTTGTGAGTGAAGAAACCCCTTTTGATCTCTCTTAAAGAGTTTATCTAAAGTAGCAAGGTTTCTTGTTCCACTGACTTCAGAAGGCAACATACTTATTGTTTAGCTTAAAGATTCTTAAATTCTTAAATGTTAAAAACTTTTGTACCACTTCTTGAGTTCAGTAAATCTGTGGCATATTATGTCAGCTGATGAGGTCCCCATGCTTTCAGGTGGATGAATTAAATTAAACCCAAGTGTGGTTTAAATAACTAATCTTAATCTGGATTTAAGTGAGTATATAAGGTGAGAAATGTCAATAAATTCTTTTAAAGTTTGTTTTAAACATTTCTTTTTGCGTGTACAATTATTCCTCTACTTACAGAGGGACAGTGGTCTCAAAGGTATTAACTTTATTTAAGCTTTATAAAAGATCTCTCTTTTTCTATTTGTTTGTTTGTTAGTCTGCAAAAGCAGAGAATTAAGTGGAAAATCATCATATATAAAAGCAACGGATGGTAGTGGTGGTGGTGAGATGAAAGCTGGAGACCCCAGAAAACTGGCAGATGCACTTTTTGGGGCACCAGAGAATCATCTCTAAATGTTTGCTGCATGCTTTTTGCCTCAGCTGTGAAATAAATCTCAAACTACCTTATCTGATATTGTCTATTGGTTATGCTGGTTTTAGGCTATTAACATCATTAGCATTCTTTCTTTCTTTGCTGATATGTACCTAAATACTGTCTAAAACCAAAACATAATCATATATATTAGGGATTTTAAATAGGTTACTCTCTGAGACTATAATAGAGCATTCTGTTCTCTTCCCATCCATATCCTTCCTTCCAGCTTACCCTCACACAAGTTCTGTTGTGTTTCTTAGGCTTTGTTAAAGCTTCACTCAAGAAAATTATCATCTTTGGTTTTACTTTCTCATCTGACTTTCTGCAGTAGTAAATATTTGTACTTTTTTGCCTTTTTTAAGGATCAGAAGAAAATAAAACTTAAAGGGCACTTTCTTTTTGTTACAAAGGCTGCCTTCTTGGTACTTCTGATCAACTTTAGATTAAGTTTACGAGTCCAGTACAATCTTCTGTAAAATCTAAGTTTGGAAAGACAAGAATTTTTTTCATGGAGAATAATTAAAAAATTAAAATATACTGCTAAAATTCTGCTTCCATATAATGAATTAGCAAAAAAATGGGCACCATAAGTTTATTGTCTTCCACAGTTAAGGTCGTCACTCAAATATTTATTAGCGATTATTTTGTTAATTTTTAGTAACTTTTACCAAATCTAAATTTGAGAATAAGTGTAGCCTGGTCATGTCACTTTGAATATAGTCACCATTCTTCAGTGACATAGTTAAAAATATTCAATAGATTAGAATTCTTCATTTGCTTTAGTCATCTCAAACAGTATGATATTTTTAGTTCAATCTATTTAGCAGCAGCCAAGCAGTTAAGGGCAGTAACTCTGCAAATCAGGATAGAAGAAATAGAACCTATTTAACTAGGGAGAAGTCTAGTGAAAGAATCTCCATGTATACTCTGATTATTTTCATTATCTTTTTTCTTCAGTGCTACATACAAATATTTCATATATCAGTGAACTTACACATGTAGTCTGAGCCATTTTAAAATACTAAGTGACAGTTGATTGAAATTTGAGATGCATGTAATTACTAAACCAGAGGCTTCCTTGGTTCACTTGAAATGCATAGTAATCTAACTGGTTTTAACTTTTGGTGTTTAAAAGTGTAAAAAAAAATGTGCTGTGGCTATGTCAGATCCCTTTTGATGAAAAAAAAAGAAAAAATGGATTACATTTGTCAAGGTATTTTTAGTTTCACTGCTTGCCCATGTTATTTAATCCCTAAAATGTTCTTACAGCTGGGTTTGGGGTGACTCAAATGGTATGTCTAAGGGGAAAATACCATGTTTACTGTTTGCCATGTGAATGGGTTCTGTGAGTCGTTCTGCAGAAAAAGGATCTGGGGGTCGTGGTGGGCAGAAACTTGAATGTAAGTCATCAGGGTGCTCTTCAGGTGGTTACGGTTAACTGCATCCTGGCTATGTGTGTCATGAAGACCATAGCTAGCAGGCGTAGGGAAGACTATTCTCCTCTACTCAGCACGTGTGAGGCCCTGTCTGCAGTACTATGTCTGGCTTTAAGGCCCCTGGTACTAAAAAGATTCTAGAGTGAGGTACTGAGATGGCTATGGAGCTGGAGCCCTGATGTGTGTGGGAGGGAGGCTAAGGAGCTGTTCAGGCTAGAGAAAACTAAGAGGGGATCTAACTGCTCTCTTCAAGTACCTAAAGAGGATCTGTGTAAAAGGTGGAGCCAAATTCTTCTCTGAGATGTACAGTGAGAGGACAGAAGGTAGTGGCCCTAACTATCAGCAAGGGAAATTATGACTCTCTATAGGGAAAACATTTTTAATTGAGAGTGGTCAAACCCAAGAACCAGGTTGCCCAGAAAAACTTCAACCCCAGAGATGTTAAAACCTCACCTTAAATAATTCCCTGACCAGGACTTTGAAGTTAAATCTAATAGAGCAGCAGATTGAACCTAATGACAGTGATAATTGACTAATTTCCAAAAGTGGCCTGACTGTGTGTACAGATTTGGTCTATAATTGGAAGACCAATTTTAAGTCTTTCTTGAAGGGCTGCACTGTTATCCACCATATGCATTGACCTCAAAATTGGTTACAATGTGTGTACAGAGCTGGATAACCCAGCAGAAGTCTGACCTTCAAGCCTCTTCCAGGTCCAGTCAGATCAGGTATGCTGTAAGTATACATATTAGGGTTAAATCAAATTAATGTTTACATTACAAAATTCCATGGACTTACCATATATACCTTGATCCTTTCCTTTGAAAAACTATTCATTGTTAAATGATTTACTTCTCTCTGCAAATGGATTACTCAGTCTTTTGCTGTCTTTTCTGTTGTAGAGAAGAACCAAAGAAGATACTTGGAAAACAGAAGAACTTAGGAAACATCTTAGGGTGATTTTATTTTATTTCTACTAGTTTTGATGTTAAGTTACCTTACAGCAGTGGAATTTATTCATGGTCTAAACATAGAGGGTTGACTGTTCTACTAGACGTTCTGCCATCTGGTATCTATAATAGCTCTTTAAGGCTTTTTGCTACACCAGACACTTTAAATCTGCATCATTGAATATAAAAAGTACAGATCTTTCATGTGTGGTTGCTAACTTCCTTGCCACAACTGACTGTTCTGGCATGTGTCTAGTCCAAGTGTGTCCAGAGGCTGGCCCACTCAACTGTTTCTAGCTACACAAGTCACATAAGATTACAGATTTCTTAATTAGGTAAATGGAAAAAATACCATTGTTATGGTAATCACACAGGACACAATGGGGTCTGATTTGCTGGCCACCCAAATCCAAGTTACAGCTCTGCTTTATATATAGTTATTCACTTTCCTACATGTATATTATGTATTGTATTTGTTTTCATCCTCTATCATGTTTGTCATGCACTTTTAAACTGGTTGATGACTTTATCTGCTGGTCAGATAGGCATTCAGGCTCCAGTCAGTTACACCACTGATGTTCATATTAGTTTTGTGCTATATTTTTTTAAAAACTGTTTTCTAATATGTATCTTCTTTTCTATGGTGTGTCCAGATCTGCATTAGTCCTTTGATAAACAAAAGCATCTTACTTGTTAATCTATTACCTACCTTTCTATCAATAACATTTCAAAGCTCTCCATTATTTCAGTGCCAGTGCTACAGCATAATTACTTGGTATTTTTTAGACATTCAGTAACATTACTACTACTTCCATGTGGGCTAAAGCAGACAAATTTGAGTTGAAGTGCTTTAGTTCCAACAGAAGTGGTGTGGTTGAACTTTCATTTCTGTGAAACAGATGGATAAAGTTTAATTTACTTTACTCATTGACTATAATCAAAGCAAGTTCTGTTTGTTCTGCATTGAGTAAATAGCTCTAATTGTGGATGTGGTGAAATCAGTGGGAGTTACGCTACTTGCTTCAGGAAGGTTAAGATATAATCTCTTATGACTTTAGAAAAATGTAAGAATAGTTGCATCCTCAAGGGATCGAGGCCAAAAACTTTCTTTCATAGTTCTTACATGCTGCTTTCTGTTCAAGTAAAAGCTAATCTTCTGTTCTAAAGTCAGCTGCAGGATGCCCAGTTATCTATCATTGCAGTTTATATCTGTAACATATTTTACAAGATGGCACAGTTTCTGTCTATATGAGCTAACCGCTTTAAGATGTTTAGTTAATTTTTCAACCTGGCTCTAAACAGAATGCACAGCTCCACAGTAAATTTTCTTTTTATATACGCAATTCTTTTCAAATACATTGAAAATGCAGCTTATTATTTATTTAATTTATTAGTTCTTTTTACAATAGGTACAGAAATAGTGTTAGTGATTTTACAAAGTAAGCCTAGAAATATGTCAGCATTTTAATACAGTTTGGGAAATTAAATTCACAGTTAGCAATCCACTAATTTTTTTTTCACATGAATATACTATATAAAAATAGTTTGCTGAATTATAATAATGGATTTGTTTAATTTTTTTTTATTTCAGCCATCACAACCAGATAGTCAAAATGAAGACCAAAAGCACAGAGAAAAGAAACTGCAGAAAGAGAAGTCTGTTTATGACACAGACACTCATAAACATGAACGCAAAGACAGAGGGAAGAGCAAGGAAAGAACGAGAGAGAGAGAGAGGTTTAAATCTGGTGAAAGGGACAGGGATAAAATGAGAGAGAGAGAAAGGGGAAAAGAGCACCAGAGGGAAGGAGACCGAGAGAGATACAAAGCTAAACTTCAAGAGTCAAGTTTGGAGAAGGAAAGATACAGTGTACCAAAAGATAAAGACAGGGAGAGTGATAGAGAACGAGACAAAAAGCATAAAAGACATGAGATAAAGCAAATAGATACACAAAATAATCTGAAATTGTTTGAAGGAGGGGATAAAGAACATCACAGAAGAAAAGAAAGCAGGCATCATTTGGGTAAGTTGCTTTGGGTTGCTGTTGTACTTTGAAATATTTGATATTTAGATAGAAATACTCTGAAACCATACCCCATCTGTACAGAGACAATAAAGACAGGCATGTGTGAGTACCTGCTAGAATGTATATCTTTACAGAATCTTGTGGTAACCCAGTTTTATTTTGCTTTTAAAAATTTTGATGCTCATTTCCCTCCCTTTGAAGAGAGGGTGAATGTCACTGTTTTTGTTGATCAGTTGACTTGAAGAGAATAAGTACCTTCCTGCCTAGACATTCTCTACCGAGTGATCCATTTGAATCCCCAAGTTGCAGGGTGATTTCTGAAGTTAGTAGCATGTGTCATTACTTCTACTGTTACACAAGACAATTGAGAACAGAGGGATTCATTACGACAGAAAAAGGAGTAACCAACTTTGGAGGGAGAATTTCAACAGAATATTAAGTTATTTTTAGAAAGCTTTTATGTTTTAGAAAACCCATGTCACTAAAATACTATTTTCTACATGCTAGAGTTAATTATGTACAGAGTTTGAATATAATAAAATTTGTTCATTAATTTATACATATATTTTCTAGAGGAGGAGAAAACAAGAAGTAAAGAGCGAGAAAGAAGACATACAGAAAAGAAGGTAAAGGAAGGAAAAGGAATGAAGTGTTTCATAATGGAATAAGATTAAACTGTAGAATAATGAAGAAACTGTATCAGACTCCAGTTCCCAAGAAATCCAAGAGATACATAGATAGCAAGGTCCTCACAAGTGTACAAAACACACAACAAAATATATCTGAGCCATTCTGTTTCAAGGACATACTTGATTCTTTTTTTAAAGGAAAAGTAAAATAAAATTTGCATAGCAAAGTGCTTTATTTTTGTACAGCTACATCAAAATTTTCCATCTGCTATTTATGCCTTTATTACAAGGATATTGGTAACTATACATCCTATTTTATGGTAGACCACCTTGTAAACAAAGGATTAAATTTTTGTGTGAAGAGTACATAATCCAAAGAATCTTCTGTAGCAAAGTACATGATGTCCCAGAAGAAACATCAGAATCGTAAGTGATATGATAATTTGAAACTTGCCATCGTAGGAGATTTTTAAAAAATAGCTGGAAGATCCATGTGGCAGAAAGAGATTAGGTACTTACAAATCCATCATTCTAATGGTCAAAAATGGATAGATTTGTGAAGATAAAACAGTCTTGGAGAATTTTCTAACTCTTTAATGTTATTTTTCTCTTTCCAGGATAATGATACCAGAAAGAGCATTGACAAATTTTTAGCCTACAAAGTTGAAGAAGCTGAACGTGTACACAAGTTACAGAAAGATCAAGAGTTGGATAAAGAAGGAGAAAGAAGGCACAGAGAAAAAAAAGAACGTTCTGTTAGGTTGGGAAAAGAGAGGCTTTCAAAAGAGAGAAGTCATAAAAGTTATGAAAAGCAAGAGGAAGAAAAACATAAATCAAAGAGATCTAAAGAGGGATCTTCCTATGGAGACAGAGAAGGGCAACTAGCAGAAGCTAATGAGAGAGTAAAAAGTAGAGAAGATGAAAGAAAGAAGTGTGATCTAAGGGTTAGTTTTGTTAAGACTTTAAAACATTACCTTATAACTTACTTTAATTGTTCATATATCATCATTGATAAGGTGAATAATAAACACACTAGGATTGTAAGTCAGTATTTTCTGAAATTTCAGGCTAAGGTGGTAGATTAAAATATTACATCTGCATTTAAGTATCCTAACCCAGAAATTTAAACTAGAAACTTGTCTATATGTTAGAAACTTCTTTTATTCATAGAAGTCTTTATTGCTATGACTTTTGAAATTTTTACCAACACTTTGAAGTGGAGATGAGATTAGGCTGGAGGTTCATTAAAATGTATTGGCTGCCTTCATAGAAACAAAATATGATTTTAATAGAAGCTATTTTCTATGTTGCTTATAAAGGGAGTGTGGCTGTCTAACTCACAAGTAGGCACATGAGTATAGATCCCTTATATTTATGGGTTTTGCCTCTACTTCTGAAGCCATAGAATATCTTTTATGTTTATAATATGGAGCATGATGTTATATCCTAGAGACTTAATCAAAACTTTGTCATTTTTTAGTGGTTTTTATAATACAAGTATGCATTCTACAAGAATGAGAGAAGGAATATATAGTAATTTATAACTCTTGCAATCAGGTAAGTTTTATGGAACGTGGAACCGTTCAGATGGTCTAGGGTAGTTTCTGCTGCTGCCTAAAGAGTAAAGATGTACAAGCTTCTCAAAGAAAAGTTCAGAAGTGTATTTTCTAGTGAAAATACTAGGCATCTTCACAGTAGGAGCCCACCACAAGTGATTCCTGTGACTGACATTCTGCAGCAGAATTCAAAAGTCTGTCAGGGGCTTGCTCAAGGTTTGACTTCCTTGGAAATGTACTCAAGTAGCTGTTACAGAATATATGCACTGATGCTGATGCTTCTGTCTCAGAGTTATGTTTCTTTTTCTGATGTTCATGGATAGAGAAAAGCCCCTTTATCTTCAACAAGCTATTGAATACATTTCCAAACTTAGACAAACCTTCCTAATACAGAATTAAAGAGTCAAGTCCCTATACTGGGGATTAAAAGTGCCTGAGACTGTTCTCTGGCCCTGGGTCCAACTGGTGTGAATTGTTGCAGTCTATGCTGTTAAAATCTCATTCTTTGAAACAGGCTGGCCACAGCCTACTGAGGTCAGCCTTTAGTCCCTATCAGTTTTTCAGCCACACCTAGGGGTGTTTAGGAAAGTGCTCTGGGCTCACAATTTAAGCAGTATACACTGGGCCCAGAGCATTTTTTAACCATTGTTACTAATATACTAATGTGAAGGTATCCTACAAAAAAGCTGGAATTTACTCTGGTAAAGCATTATAAGGTCTTGTTAAGCAAAGAAGACTCAAGATCCCTTCTTGTTTCCTTTCTGAAATGCATTGCAGAAGGGGATGTAGCCAAACTTCACTCCCAAGTATTTAATATTTTCAGGAGAAGGTCATATTATGTGTATAGCATATCTTTTATGTGTGTTTATTTTCTTTGCTTACCATATTTGTAAGGAGATTATTCTGATGTTAGTTCATACACAGCACTTCTCATAAGCAATGAGTGATAAAAAATAGTATGTGTTGTTTAAATAATTCATTAAAAACCTTTCTTACTGTTTAGTATCACTACTACTAATACAGGTTCATACACATATTTCCTCTGAGCATTTCTGACACATGAATATTGCAACTTCTTTTGCAGAACAAAAAAGAGGAGAGGATTCAAGAAGAAATGAGCCATCAGTGTGTCAGGTAAATTCAGAGATTTAAAATAAGTATATACTGTATGGTATCTACTAAGATTCAGTCACCACCAAAACAATAAGCATGAATTCTTCATCTCAGATACCTAGGGTGAATATAATTTTTTTCATAGGCCCTTTGTACGATACTATAGCAATTAAAAAAAAAAAAAAAAAAATCGGTGTTTTGCCTCTAAGAGGATTCATATAAAAATGTATGTGATTGTATTCCATTTATATATTTTTTTTCTACCCCAGGATAGCAAGAGATATTTTGCAGTCCTTGCAAACTAGATATATATTAATCTGGGCACTTAGTTTGGGAGACAAATATGCTGTATTGTACCACCTGGAAATTCACTATGCAGTCACGTGGACACATGTATTGTTCATGATGAACTACATAGGACTCTCTTACATTGTTTATTTTAATTTGAATATCTCTTAGTTCCTACTCTGGATGGTATCTAAAACATTAGATACATATAGCAAGTTTACTGTTGCATGTGAAAGGGAGAGGTCCAGGTCATCCTCAGTAGGATCAGAAAAATTTGGGGATGATATTTCTGTTTTATTACTAGCAAATATAAAATCTTCCAGAAGTTCTATATGTATTCTAGTTTTCTTTGCATTCTTTAATGCTTCAGCCATGTGAAATTCCTATACAACTTTCTGAAGTATAACTCTCTGGGTATGTTGTCAGTCACAGTTCTCATTCTTAAACCCTAGTTTAGCTTCCTAGCTAAATAGAAGACTGACATGCTGGCTTCCGGGGACGCTGACAGAGATAGTGAAATCACTACCAATATTGGCTAAGTATTATGACTGTTTCTTAAGCATGGGGACAGATGACTTCAGTCGTAGTGAATTTCTCATTGTGGAAATGTATTCCTGTACAAAAGGAAAAAAATGAAATATTTCAGAACACATATGTTGGATTGCTTCCTAACAGCAGCACTCAACTGTGTCAAGCAGTGCAGAATATACAGGTTATATTTTGAAGCTGTTGGTGATGGGGTATTGTGGGGGAGTCATTGCTTGTGCATAACTGGGAAAAAGGACTTAGCCATTTCTGAATGGGAAGGAAGGCAATATGGTTTATTGGGATGTCCCAAAACCCTGGGTCAGCCTCGAGCACTTCACATTGAATGATTCTGATTTGTTATGAGAGGATCCAGCCAAATTTTTATTTTTATTGTTGCCTTTTCTTATGTTCATCAGTCCCAACAGCAGTGTATATGAATACCCTCTTACTTAAGAAGTCAGAACATTCTCTTCTTGAAATCTGATACTCTACTTGTAAAATAATCTAATAGATTGTTAAGGAGCAGAGCTGGTTGTTGATTTTCTCCTGCTCTTTGCCCTTCATTGTATTGTCCTCATAAATAAAACCTCTGAATGAAAGACCAGGTTTGAATGTCAGTCTATGATTTATAGCTTTATAGCACATTACACCAACCTGATCTTGATCTCCAGTTTGCTGCAGATATTAATGCAACTAATAGATATGTGGGTTTAACAGGCTTTTTCCTCCTTACTTTTTCTTCCGTTTTGATGCAATTATAGGCATTAAATTTGGACAATGTTTTTGCAGTTTTTAGCTGATTAATCACTTGGCTGTTTCATTATCATTTTGTATCATAAATAGAGATCTGTAAAAGCATTTGTAGAAATATTTCAGTTTACTGGAAATTTTCAACTATTTTTTACTTTCCAGAAAAAAAGACCTGTTTTTTCTAAACCCCCCCCCCCCCCCAAAAAAAAAAACAAAACCAAGACAAAACTAGTGCTTTCTTCTGAGTTAACCAATAAAATTGATGTTCTCTTTTTCAACAGGACTGCAAAAGGTAAAGGAAAACTCATTGAAAAAGAGGAAAGAGACACAAAACAAGAGGTAAAACTATTTGGTTTTGAAACTTAGAATGTTGCA
Source organism: Haliaeetus albicilla (assembly GCF_947461875.1). Taxonomy (NCBI): domain Eukaryota; kingdom Metazoa; phylum Chordata; class Aves; order Accipitriformes; family Accipitridae; genus Haliaeetus; species Haliaeetus albicilla. The sequence continues at coordinate 69,781,464 of NC_091484.1, read as the reverse complement.
TTTTTCTTGGAATTAATAACAGTTACAATATGTATTTCAATATAATGCTATCATAAGATAAGATTTATGTATATTGGTCTTCAGGTATCTCCTAACCTCTCTTTCTGGATACAGCATTAGAAAATTGATTTGTTATGTATAAATTTGCTAAGCGTTGAAGGTAGCGATCTATTCAACTGTATTTCAGTATCTTCTATGCTTGAAAAAATAATTCTCAGTAAGTGGGAAGAGTTTAGATGTGTAATACAAATCACCTACATGTACATAAAGTATATTATTTCTTTCCATAAACAGCTGACATAGGCAAATAATATGTAGTGTAAGCCAACTGAAATGCAGCTAGCAATATAATTCATATATGTCTCTTAAAACAGTTGCCATAAGAAAGAAGTATTTGTATATGTTTAAATGGACAGGTGCAGAAAGAAGCAAGTTTTCAGCAAGTGTGAAGTGCAAGCTGTGTAGACTTGAGTTTATTTGGGCCAGTCTTTGCAGATACAGCCTAACTTTACCATTAAAAGCTTTAAAATATTTTGTCATATTTTTCAACCATTTGTAACCATCCCCCAAAATCCAGATTCTGTTTTGGAATGTTGTAGGATTATGGTCCTGATCTAGGAAAAAGTAGTAGTACCTAATGAAGACATTCTTTTCCATATTCTCATGTTATGGGCAGCCATGTATCTTGCATATATCTTTCAGCCATGTATCTTTCAAAACCATACTAACTTCTGTAAAACCTGGCTGTTTTCATGCCAGAAATACTTCTCTTTCAAGGAAGTTGTAAGACCTCTGTTATTCTTTCCTTCTAATTTCCAGTATGTTTCCATTATTGTTCCTTTACTGCTAGCATTTAGCTCAAATACTTTTTTAGGGTTTTCTTCCCCTAATGAGCTTATAGAAAGATGTTTGTGTCTTCTCTGACTTAATTTTGCTGACGTGTGCAAGCCAAATTCTTCATTCCTCTCATCATTCTAGCAGCTGTCTCTTTGTCTGTTTCAATTTGCATTAATTTTTCTTTAATATGGGTGACCAGAGTTGAACACAGTACTGAATGTGAATGTTCATCAATGTCTTCTGTAATACTGTACATGACATAAATACTTATTTGTTCCAGAAAGAAGTAGCTTTCTGACATATTCTTAAATTTAGTCTGCACAGCTCTTACCACTGTGGCCAACAGTCATCCTGGATCAACTAATATGTTAAAACTGTTTTCTTCCTCTGTTGTTTCCAACAGCTGAGGTTCCAAGTAGCAGCTGGCATTGATGCTAATCTTTAAGGCCCAGATTCAGCTTACCTTTAGGTGTGAATTGTTTGTGGTGAGGACCTAAATTTCCCTAAATTTCCTTTGTAGTTTGTGAAGAGAAATAGGCAGTACAGTCCTTTTGTATTTGGTCTCCTTTTTCACTATCTTCTCTGTCTTCGTTGGCAATAGGAGGCAACCTAGGAGGGTGAGTTCCCTACTGAAGAACTGATTCAACAGGGATAATTAAATCAAATTCCATGGGTTTGCACTTTACACTGTTGAATTTCTTCATATATATTTGTTACTCCAAATACCACAGTCATCCAGGTATTCTACCATGACTTCCTAATCCTGCTTTGTATTGACAATATATTCTCCATATATTCCTTAAAGTAGGAACCTAGCTGTGATAGGATGATTCTGATTTCCTATGAGAATGTAGGAGGTTCTTATGAGGACAGTAAGATTTTCACAACTACTGACAGGTGGAAGTTTTTAGTGTGTAAAAACTACGTGTGTAACAGATGCAGTGTTATAAACATCTATGTTATTAATAAAAATGACGGCTCTATAGGCATGTTCAGAGATGATTATAGTAAGGTAATAAAGACTATGACCATCTTTTTGGCTGTATTGCTACATGTGTCTGACTAAATGGAATAAGAAATTTAAAAAAGATTCTATATGAATTATTTACTGCTGGGTACCTGCAACCTTGCAGGCAGAACAAAGTGGGGAAATTTTGCCCAGCTTTGGCCAGTTTTGCCTGGATGGACAACCCGACTAATATAATTTATTCTTGATCCAAAGATTGATCTGAGAAATGACAAAAAGCAGCAACCAGAAAGACTGAAGTACTGTAGTCCTAGTTCTAGAAGTCTGATGACTGGAAAGTAAGATATCTATAGAAGCTGTTTACTGCTATATAATGTCCTTAATACTTTTGAAAGCACTACATTCTGTGAAGACTAGGTAACTCTAGCTCTTGAAGAGTTGTGAAGGGATCAAAAGCGTGCCTAACTTGGTGATTGACAAACAGCTGTTATCCTTTGGTTGTAACTGTAGAAGCAGGTAATAGGTGTGCTATTACACTGGAAAATTTTCATAAAACCTCACATTTATTTCTTTTTTTAAATCTGTTGAAATCCCTTACATGTGGATAATTTAGCCTGACTTTGAAGAGGCTATTGAGGGAAAAGGCTGACTAAAGATTGGATAGATCAGTGTGTGTCATATTAAGCTTCATGTTTGTTTGGGGTATATGTTGGGGTAATTAAATGGCATTATTTTAATCAAGTTCAGTAAACTAGAGAAAGGCAATTTCTTTGAATTTATTTCAGGGATGCCATAAATCTTATTCCATGTAAATACAGTAGAGGATTCAATGTTAACAGAATCATTTATGTATAAAAATATCTTATTTTCCTGTTGTATCCATGTCTCTGTTTTCCCAATTCCAACATCTGCACTATTTTATTAATGGATAGAGTCCCCCAGTGTAACTTAGGTATAGGGATAATTTTGTCTAATCCTTGAAAAAGTAGAACAGTCTTGTCTTGTTACTCCATCATAACAGCTACTGTATACTACTGAAATTATAGGCAACACAGCAGTTTTTACATCTTTCCCAGTAAAAATACTGATAGGAAAACAGTTGGTCTTTCCAAGATGGGGTTGAATTCTGTTTTGTCTTCCTGTATTATTATTTTAAGTCAGTAATTATCACTTGTCAATATACTTCTGTTTATATTTCTAAACTGAATTTGTTGTATGTTTGCTTGAAAATGGAGAAATATCTGAGAAGAACAACTATTCATTTTATCTTTATGCTAAGATTTGGCAGATAAAGATTTAATTTTTTTGTAAGATTATTTAACAATTTCATTTCTTTTCCTCATTTAGGAAATGAAAGATACATGCACCTATAATTCAGACATGGGTTTTGATAACTTTTCAGCAAATTATGAAGATGATTTTGAAGTAAGTAGAAGCATACAATTGTCCTTTTGAAGTAATTCTCGTGTATCAAAATAGTGATTACAGTAGATGGTTTTTATTTTTTTTTTTCGTGACAGTGACCTTAACTTGGCTAACAGTAGGTAACAAGTAACTAAAATGTTATGTAGAAACTCTCTGCTGTATATTTACTTAGTTTTCATCAGGGGTTGGGAACCAACTTCTGCTTTTGAGTTGAAGTCTTCACAAGACCCTCTTTCTGTCTTCTTGGATTTCAATTATTTAAATGGTTTTCTGTGAAAAAAATGCTGAATTTCTTTAAATAATGAGAGGAAATAATCAATTTCAGGAGGGAAAAAAAAGCCTCATTGATTTTCATTGCAAAAATATCGTAGAAAAAAATATTGACAGACAGCAGTCCCTTCACTAATTTGTTTAATTGAACTCTTTTAGCTCTCTTTTGTTTACTTTAAAGTTATTAAGATAGAAGAGTGTGTTGAATGTGGTTTCATTGCTAGTGGAACCAGGTGCATCTTTGTTCAGTGAAGCTAGACTTCATCTCCACTTATGTTAGGAGTGATGTCCACTGTTGAGCTGTTCACTATAGTAGCCCTTTAGCATTCAGTGGAGAGAAAAGAGCACATTTAAGACTTGTTCCTATCATTTGTGTTAGGTGATTATTTTAGCATGAGACGAATTGTCTTAGTTAAAAGAATTATGAAAGTATGAGCCTTATGAGTGGACTTGCAAACAGATAGTGTGGTAGTCTAGTAAATTGAATGGCAGCATGAATTAAAATTATCAAATAAACAACTTTATACATCTTTATACATAAGCATTTATGCCACTGAACACTGTCATTTTATTTCTTTAAAGAATACATAATTCACCTAAACATATAATTCCTACTTTAGGATATTTAAAAAAAATAAATTAATCTATTTGGGGCACTGAAGAACAACACCATGGGATTGTCTTCTCTTGATTAAAATTACTGCACAATCAAGGCATGCCATTTTCTTTCTATCAAACAGTTATTTTAAAATACCTTTCAGCCAGAGGATTTATAGCCATCTGTATGAGAATTTTATTTTTATTTTGACAGCATTTTGTAATTTCTTAAAAAGATCTTGAAAAATACATCTATAATCCATGTTTATTAGTTATTGAAAGTCCTGTTACTTTTAAAGGATTATGAAGATGATTTTGATGATGATGAAGACAAAAGTGGTGAAGAAAGAAATGCAGAAGAAAACCTAACAGAGATTCCATTTTCCAGAATATCAGAAATTGAAGAAATTCAAAGAGCAATTAGTGCAGAAAATGATAGAATTTGTACTTCACTGCCAAAGAAAATTGAAAGTGAAAAAAAGGAACCAATCATGGGTATGTGACTAGATACCAGTCTTTTTTTATTAAATGTATGAATAACACGTACAACTTAATGAGTAAACAGGCCACTTTCTCTAGAAGTCTGCCTAGAGGCAGAAATCTGGTCCTCTGGATGAGTCACTCTAGGTTTGTTGGTAAGTACTGTAACTTTCATATTGCTAAAGAATGATTCAGAGGCATTACTAATCATTTAAAATGTGAAGTATAAAAATTTACAGACTGACATTTAATATATCTTATTTTGGGTAAGAGGAGGATATGAGAGTCTGGATTTTGAAAACTGGAGGAGTGCTAGAACAGTTTGGGGCTTCCGGTGACATTAGTTCACCTTTTTCTTTTAAGTAGAGGTGAAGCCACTACTCTGGATGGGAAAGTGAGACAAATACAGATACTACTTAAATATATAGTTCTATATCACTTTTGAAAGGCAGTTTTTTTCTGAAATGTGACTATGGAATTGTTGTCTTGTATTCAGTTGATCTGATACCTGTGAGTGCCAGATCTAGTTATTTAACTATCTACAGCTGTGGTTCCCCTTAGCACGCTCCACTCATGTGATCGGCAGTATAGAATCATTGTGCAAAAGAATCTTAAACAGCTTTTTATTCTTGTTCATATAAAGTTAGTATAGTCACAGAAGAAGAGCATGGAGTTTCTGTAAGTCTTTACAGTATCAGTCTGTTAAGTAGTCAATTGCAAGTCAGAACCAGTATACTGTAATATGAATTTCTTCTTCCAGAAGATTTATACAATTATTATTATTTTTCTGATAAACAATATGGAATCAATAAAAGAATTCCATTAATACTATAGATCTAATGAACAGGATGGGATTCTAATACAAAATTAGATTTTTCAGTTCTGAATTGTAGCACTTTATTGTAAATTGCACAACATTCTTTTTGATGAAGTTTTGATCTTGTTTGGTTAAAATGGTTGTTGATCATTTTGGTAATGACTTTTAGAAGTTTAAAAGCATTTTACAAGTATTATCTAAAAAGGCAGTCTTCCTCTGTGGAAGTGAAACACCACTGGTCCTGACTGGAAGTTGGATATTAAGGTCAATTAGCTACCACCTAGCCAGAAAAGGGAGTAAAATCGACATGACATCAGATACTGTAGCTGCCCCATTAACTATGGCTTTTAAAGCAACAGTTTTCAATGTTTTGCTTATTCAACTAAGGGCATCAGTTAAACTTGTGTTGATGAGGTTCTCCACCTCAGTGGCTGCAGTGATGGATTCTTATTTAGACGTGTAGCATGCACATGGTATAGTCTGCGTGAATTTGATATGATTTTTGGAATTGGTCATAGAGCATTTTACTGTACACAGGGGAACAAGGAACCTGCTAATGGCAGGAGAAAGAAAGAGGCACTTTCTGCATTATAGTCTTCTAAAATAAAAATTACAATGGTCAGTCATTTTAAGTTGATCGGTAAAGGACCATAATAAGGGAAAAATGCTGGCCTATTACTGATGTTAAGAAGCTTATTGTACTGATAACTGTGCTAGAGCACATTGTGTAATGTGCAAACTAGTAACTTTTAGTAGCTGCGTCGTAATAAATCTGTTGCTTTTTAGACTTACTGCTTTACATTTTAATGCACTGTAAAGTGTGAATTATAACACTAACAATGTTTTATAATATCACAGAAAGGCAATACCCTTCTGTCAGAAACTCTTTTTGTGGAATATTCATGGATTTTCAAATGGCAAACCAACGACAGAGTAGCCGAAGTATGGCTAGTAAGCAGAAGTAAGTGTATTTTAAATAATCCACACAAAATGGCAACTCACTGAGAGATGTAATTTTTTTCACTATATTTGAAATATGTGTAGTTTATAAACTTCAGGCTTTTAGAGTCAAATATTATTTTGTAAGCTAACAGTAATTAGTTCTTAAGTAAATAATTTACAGGCTCTGCTACATGTCATTTATAACAGAAATTTATCTACATATCAGTTTATGGGTATAATTTTATTACAAAATGAGTTGCCAGGATTGTCATTTCATTGTATGATTCTTCAGCCACTTAATTAGATATTGATTTGCAGTACTAAAGAGCAAGCCTTTTAGCTGCTCTTAGGGCTCTGCAGAACTGTAATTTCTTGAAATAGTCAAGAATCTATGGTACACAGTGTTGCCAAAATAGCATGTTCACTTTCAGGGATAACAGCAGTTGGTGTAAAAACATGTTATTACTGATCTAAAATTGATCTAGATTTGATACATATAAGACGGCTCTGTATTAAAGAAACAAATTGATGCCTGTTTGTTGTGGAACTTGCCAGGAGCTCCAAATTTATCTTGAAGCGCTGTATATATCTCCAATTTTCTGTTACAGCAAATGGACGCATATAACAAGAATATTAAATTTTATTGATAGCACTAGATTCCACTGCTTTGTGGCTGCACATCAGTGGCTAATCTTCATGTAAGGGAGATTTTATTGTCTAGGCTGTCTAACTCACCTAAATTTACATGCCCAAATTTTATGTGAGTTCATTGTCTAGGCTTCCTCTCTAGACAGTGGAGACAAATTAGGAAATTCAGGAAGGCATCTTTGTGAAGAATTGCCTTCTGAAATGTTTGTCAGCCTCTATTGATTATGTACTGTGACTGATTATGACTATGTACATAACTGTGTGTACATGCTAGCAACATATATAGCCTGTGAAGATAATTAGCATTTTCATGGAAAGAGAAAGGGTTTGTGGAATTTCATGCTGTGATAATGCATTGTTACCATTAAATAGACTGAAAGGATCCCATAAATGAGCTGTGACACTTTGGATTTGTGTGTATTAATATGAGGCTTATTAGTTTATTTTAAGGATTTGTCTGCATGTATCATTAAGATTCATAACTAGGAAGCAACTTTGATACGTTTGAATTAGATCTCAGCAATCTGTGCCCAGTGTTTGTGAAGAGGTGATGTATTAGGAAGTGGAAGTAGAAGTAAAAATAAAATGCGGGTAAGAAAATGCAATAGATGTCATCAAGTAGCAAAAAGGAGATGTGAAAATTGTCCTTATGCATAAAGAAAAATCCAGCCTAAAATACTGGAGGAGAGATTCCACCTAATGTTGCTCTAGTCTTTTCCCTTTGCAAAGACTATCTTACTGAGAAGAAACTGCAACTAGAATATGCATCTGTAAGACTGTTTAGATATAGATCTGCTACAGACCCATAATTGTATCTGGGTTGTATTTATATTAAGTATACAAAAAAAATCCCTGAAAGTGCAAGAGAGAGAAAGGGAGACTACAAAAATTTTCTCATTGTCAAGGAATCTGTACTATAGCAAGAGCATGGAATTAATCTGTAAACAGACGTCTGTATGTAATTCAAGCAGTTAACTCTTAAAATATCATAAGTTTTATGACATTTAATAGATAGTTATGTGAATTGTGGCAAAGATTGACTGTCTTTTCATTATCCACACATCCATACAAGTGGAGTGGTAGGAGTCTCTTTGTAGTTGATGATAATAAGTAATATCACACAAATGTTTTAATATCACGCAAATGTTTTTTACTTGTCAGAATAAGGTACGGTATATGAAGGTAGACTTGTTTTCCAATTAAGAATAAAAATATAGTTTTATTTGTGAGCAAAGATGAAAAAAGTAAGAATTGAGGTAGGCAGAAGGTAAAAGGATTGAGGGAAGCTGGATAAGGCAGTTAAGGGATTTCTTTATCATTCCAGCAAGGGCATTTAGGAAGATAGAAGGGTTTGGCATTTTATAGGACAAAGAGATTCGGGTATCTCAAATACTGTACAATGTGCTAATCTTATTCAAAACAAAAAAATACAAGTGGAAAAATACATAGTCTACCTCAATCTCAAGTACTCATTTTCATACAATTTAGATCAAGTCCAATAGTCCAGTAACTGATTGGTTTTGGAGGCCTACTTTTGGGGCAAGACATCAGTATTCATGTCCACAGGTTATGAATCAGCAATAAATTAATTTCATATATATATTTAAAATATATTTTAGGATTGCTGCTATTGTTATTTGTTTCCCTAGTGATGTAAAGAGGTACAAATTCAGGCAGTCTGTTACCAGTGGAGGTGATTCAAAATACATTTGCATAAGTCTAACAAAACCAGGACATTATAGGTGATCTTTATAAAGCTTGTACACATATAGGTGATGTAAGTTAATAAAATGAGTTTAGGAGAATTAGCCACCATCCTAACTGTAGGAAGAAAAAGACATTCACCTGTTACCTCACAGAACAGCTTTTGAATAATTAGGCAAGATGGTCATGCTAGGCTTTGATATTTGGGTTTAATAATAAACCACATAAGTTTGCCATTTATACTCAGTATTGCATTTTCAAATGTGGTAATTGTCTCAGCGTAACATTAAATGAGAACTCATAACAATATTATATGTGTTTCTATTGACATATATTTTTATCTGCCAATTAATTTTGGTACAGCTTTAATTCACATAGGTCAATGGATTGTTAGATCTCTGGAACTGTACAAAATCAGGTTGTTTTTCTTTTGGAACATCAAATACTTGGTCTTGACCATTTTTGTGTTTCTCTCTTGTAATTCATTCCAAAGAAAACGGAGTTCAGAACTTCTCCCACTAATTGATCTGGACTTCTCAGTTAGTTTTTCTTTATTGGATTTGCCTCCTGTAAATGAGTACGACATGTATATCAGGAATTTTGGTAAAATGAACACTAAGCAGGTGGGTAACAAATATGTAGTCATACTTAAATCCTGAAAGTGCTGATTCTTGTTCTGGAAAATAATTTTCTTTTGTAAAGAAAGTTACTAAAGCTAATAGGACAGTAAAGTAATAAATTAATAATTTTCCTCTCTAAACCTTAATTACCATAAAGCAATGATATCAAAACTTTTGGCCAGACAGGCCATTTCCTTTCTGTGTTGGAAGGGGACTCTCTCATGTTCCTTCCCTGTTTTCTAAAGGACTTTCTGTATGTCTGTGGCTCACTGTCCCAAGTATGCCGGGTTTAGTGTTTATGCATCATGTAAGACCTTCTGTATTTTTGCAGTAGGTCTAGCACTCTTGTGTGAAATGTGGTAAAATGCACATGCACAAAATAGTGACATTGTGTCAGTATGTTTAGATCTGAATTTACAAACAGAAGAGGTTGGGCGCATCAGATTTAAAATGATTGTGTAAGTTCTATTCAGTTACGTGCTGTCATTCTTAGCTGTGCCACCCATATATTGAACACTTTAGCTCTCTACTTTAGGCATATGTTCAGTGTAACGAGGACAATTTGGAGAGAGACATTCAGACTGAGGAAGTTGAGACATTGGAGAAATGGACACAGCATCCAGGAGAAAGTGCCCTTGTATCTGGAGGTGAAGAACATTTTACTCGTATTCATTTATGGATGTATGCATGTAAACATTCTCTTTTGTACCCATTAATTGTCAGAATTTGTAATGTGGCAGGCTACATCGACAGCAAACTGCTGTAGGCACTCTGAATCCCCTTGTGGAGGGGGTGGAGTTTAAGTGGCAGAAAATAGTTTCTTCCTTCTGGATTGCTGTTTCGGTTGGCAGCAGGTATGATTCCCCAACAGATCTTGTTGTTCACTACTGTTATTTCTGCTGAAGAGAAGTTGATTGCTGCCACTCTCCTCTTGCTTAAAAATTACATCGTTCTTATGTTTTTCTTAATTGATTCCCTTTTGAAGCTTCAAGTTTGGTTTTGTTTTTTTCTTAGGTCCCATAAACAGCCAGAATGTGTCAATGAATGGAGCTCTAACACCTAAAATTGATTCACAAAAATTAGCAAATTTCCTCCGGTCTGCTTGCCAGGTATACTTCTGTACTTATTATCCCTTACGAGTTGTATGCATAAGTATACAGTGTGATAGATCACTTACAGTACTTGTTCTGACTAATTTAAATAAATTACTTAAATAATACTCATTATCAGTGAGATTCATCTCTCTGCAAAGGAACGGAACCACTGCTCTGCAGCTTTCATGTCTGTAAAGCTGTATTTGCAAAGATATAAAATTAAGAGAGTTGATAAAGATTTATTAAATTAATCCTTTTAATTTAATCCTATTAAATTAATACTTTAGAAAGCTACAAATAGCAAAGCTGAAAGATAAGACAACCCTTTTATTTCTATAAATGTAATTATGTTTGAAAGGTGATTGCTGTTTTGCTAGAGGAAGATCAAGTTGCAGCACAACCCGGGTGGAAACTAAGATCTCGACAAACCAGTCTGTCTATTAGTGATAGCTGTTTCCAGTTAAATACTAACCAGCCATTCCTTCATGGTAAGGGAACTTTATTCTACACCTTTTAGTATACAGTGTGAACTCTTCGTTATGCAAAATACCATGCTCTTTGTCATGACTGAAGTGCAAACAGCCCATGTCAGGATATATGGATGATGTAAAGCCCAATTTTCTTTTAATTACGCTAATCTTGCTGTAACTCTGTGCAGATTGGTTTCACACAGGGAACATCAGTGGACCCTAGCTGCTGTTAAACCAGAAATATAGCCAGCGAGTAGCATGATAAAGGGGTGATCTGGATGTAATTTCTTGCCCCTGTTGTTGAAGGAGCATCCCAGGTGTAATTTCATTTAGGCTCTTTATGCTGACAGTAGGGCCCAAGTTGCAAATAAAGCAAGGTTATTGAACAGGGAGAATATAGCCTGGTATATTTGAACTGCAGTTATATCTTCCCCATATACACAGTAGATGTTCAGATGAAAAGAAAAATGAAAAATAAAGCATCTGTAATTGTGTTTGGAAGACCTATTATAACAGAAAACCATACATATTCTAATATGAACACATGAGATGAATGAGAAAAAGCCTGGCCTGTGCTGTTTCCTGTTTGAGACTTAGCTTAATTTTCAGTATACATACTGATGTCAGATCAGATTGACTTGCTTATGCCCAGTATAATTATTCTATTAACTTCCTGGTTCTATTCCTTTTTGCTTCTACTTCTAATTTTTTACATTCCTTCTCTAGTCCCGCCTTTTTTCTTGTATAGCGTCAAAAGCAATCCACTGTTAATAGAAATATTCTTCATAATTACGCCTTAGCTTCTTTGGTTGTTGCTATAGCAGCTAAATATGCTTTTTCATCTGCAGGGAGTTTACTTTTTTATTTATTGCTTTTTTTTTTCTTGATTTTTTTTTAATGGTTTAGACCGAAAAATATGCTGCCTATACGTCTCTCAAGTTCAGAGGCAGACACTACTTTCTGTTCATGGATTACCTGAAAAGGCAGGTGTTGGTTTACTGAACAGGAAGAGCATCATATGCGTTTGGAACATCTGGCAGCCCTCCAGTCCTCAGAAAGTTTTAATATGTGACTCAGAGGTATGTTTTCATAACATTATATATTTGCCCATTGAATAGAAGGCTTTATTACGTGTATTTTGTTTTCTTGTCTTGCTGCAAGATATGTTATTGTTCAAGAAACACATTTGAGCCTAGTGAGCAAAACACTATTCTCACTCCATTTTGTGCTCCAGTACTAGAATGTAGTGATGGTCATGGTGGTTTGGTTTGTTGTTTTTTTTGGTTTTGGTTTTTTTTTTTTTTTAATTTTTACGCCATTTCATGGTTGAAGAGTGAACAATGTGAAACAGCTGGTTCAGATGTTGTCAGGACTTCTCCCTACCCATCACTATCATACAGTTTAATCACCTCCTTCAGCTTTGTGGCAGTAGGTGCAGATTACACAATTGTCTTGAAAAGGGAAAGCCTACTGAAAGTCTTGTATCCTACTTCCCTTTTCAATAAATTGTCCTTCTGCTGAAAACACTTGTAATCTGTCTTTTCTGGATTTACATGCTTAGGAAGAACAAACATATTCAGGCTTATTAAATCATTGGCCTTTATCATAATATCAACATGCATATTTTTACTGCTTAACAGGTGATATGTTGCTGCTTTAGTCCCAATAAAACAACATTAGTTTTTGCTGGAACAATAGATGGTTCATTGCTGGTGTGGGATCTTCGAGAAGACTCAAGAATGCACCCTCATATGGTGATCAGTGAAATTGACTGGACATTTAGAGTTCCAACATTTTCCACTGGTTAGTATCTATGCATTCTGGTTAGTCATTTTGTAGGCAGTGAAACAATTCCACTACTAGTTTTTCTAAGAACACATTTTCTCAGTAGCCTAGTTTAGCCAGTTCAGAGATTATATTTAGTCTACTAAAAACTGCCAATCAGTAATAGCTGTAAAGAAATGTAAGCCAGCTCAATATGCATCAGGCTGTGAGAATAGAGGTGGACCAGATGTAGAACCTAAGGGGCATTGTAACATTAAAATGGACTACTGAACTACTACTTCATCTGAAATCATTAGCTTAGTCAATTTTCATCATTATCTCCCTTAATATAACCTACATTTCTTTTTTTATTTACATCTAAACACACATATTGAGATGTATTTAAAAAAAACCATGAAAGTAGTTTGAGACTGTAAAACACAGTTTTTCAGATGTCATTTAAAGGTCGCAATCTTTACAAATTGTCACCTAAGTCTTGATGTTTCTGTGAGGTTGCATGCAAGATACATACCCAAGTGTATACATGCATAACCTCTGTTAGAATCAGTGCAGTGCTACTCTGGGGCATCTAGAGAGCTATTCATCTCATCCTAATGTAGATATCTGTATATGGTTAGCTGGTTTGATTGTATTGATTAGATTTAGTTCACTTACAGATACTATACAGCTGTCTTATATGTAGATACCATTTTAAGTGTCTTAATCTTTGGTCTGAATCTCACCCTTACACATTTCTAAAATTCCACTTATGTAAATTTATCATTTCTGAATTCTATCTAGATACACTAAAAGTTGAGTCAGGATTGTGTTTTTTTAATTGCCAAATTATCAATTATCATAGCAATGTAAGATCTAGGAATTTCATATTTTCATTACATATACAACTGTCTTTTTTTGATACTATTGGTTCAGCATATGTGGGGATCACATCATTGGAAACAAGTGCGTTAAGGCTAAATGTCAGAGGTGATCTATATAATGGAGTAAGTTGAATTCTAACTTCCATAGTCAGCAGTCAAATTACTTTTAGTCTTTTGTTGAAGGGATTCTGAAGCTGTGACTAAACTTTGGGGCCCAAAAGCTCTCTGGTTCGATATCCCTAGAAATGTATCAATTGCATGTTGGAGCAAAACCTGGACATGCATTTTTCTGCCATCCAGCTTGTCACATGAGCAAAATCTCTAGCACTGGGGCCAGTGGAGAGCTATAGCATGCTCTTTCCAGGTTCTTAATGGCAGAGAAGCACAGCTACAGCCTAAATTAGTCTTGCATACATATTGGGAAGCCAGAAGAAAGTTTACTTTTCAACAGTGGTAGTGGATGACCGCCTTTCATCCTTCAACATTTTCTTGTCATTGCATTTCTCTTTTTTTCTACGCTTCTGATCCCTTAATATATGATCAAAATAACATAGGCTTTTGTAAATTTTCTTACAATCCATGGATGACAAATTCAAAAGTTACAGGAGTTTATTTAGGGCATATAACTGACATACTAGAAGACGCAATCCAAAGTACTTCACTCTGCATTTGAATTAGTGTATGGGATCCTTACAATTTTGTGATTCTGATGGGAATAAATGGATCTTTATGCCTATTACCAATGTTTGTCATTGCAAATTTAAATAGAGGAGAGCAAGTCATTAATCTTACTGAAGTTTTCAATGTATATAGTTGTATGTTGAGAGATTGGGAATGAGGTGTACTTAACCAGCAGTTTGACCCTTGATTTGTCTCAATCTTAATTATAAATTGGTGCCATTTTTCTTGGCATTCTATTGTACCCTAGAGTAAAAAAATAACACATAGCAATATTTTTTAATAATTTTATTATTGCAAAGTCCTTCTGTATGTATTTTTCCTATTTTTTGTGTGCAGGCAGGTGCTACCATTTAACTTACACTGAGGAGTTACTATTTTTCTAAAAAAAACACACATGCACAAAGTCTTCTTGTTCACAAATGTATCTAATTGCAGTAGCCATGTTACAGTAAATATTAGTTGGTTGTTGATAGACCTTTAATTTTGTTTAGTAGATCAAAGATACTTGGTCTTGTGTTGCACAATGCGCTGGTAGTCAAATGTATGTATACAGTTTCATGTAGTTGCTTATATAAGCATTTTTTAATGCTGTATACTTAGGAAGCTTTATGCCTTTAGTCTTAAATGAGATTAAGTTCAGTGCACAGAGCAAGCCCAGAAATCAAGAGTATCTGACAAAGAATGCATATTGAAATTGCTCTAAATATACATTTATTTTGTATTTGAAACTTTTACAAAGTAATTCTTTATGAAGTTATTATTTGCCATTCTTTCTTTTTAATCATCATTCTTCCATAAACTGAAAAGTCATTAGGGTTTTTTTGTTGTTTGTGTTGAAAATAATATAGTGTTTACTTTTCATTATCCTTAATTATAGACGGTATTCTAAGCTCAGTAAACCACACGTCTCCTATACTAGGAGTGGAACCTGTCTCAACCTCTCTCTGTGCTGATCAGAACTATCGGTTCTCAAGCCTCTCTTATCAGGAGGGTATGTAAGCTGCTCTTCAAGGCATCAATATGTCTGAGTCTTTCTTTAGGTATCTAGTGAAACAAATATGTCATAGCCAGAATCCAGTTTATTATTCTGTTCTGCCTTTTAAGTTGTCTGCAGTATCAATTGCATACAACATTCATGTTTATTTTCTGCTCTCATTTTTATGTAATGTTCATTCAGTGCAGTTTCACATCATATGTGGGTGCGTGCTTGTTGTGATGTCTGTTTTCAAGGCAGTATTTTGTTCTTCCATGATAAAACAAGTTATCACTCAAAAACTGCCTTTAGAGAAGTCTTAGTGTTCCTACAATGTCCAAAAAACCTTTATCAAAGAAGTGGAGCTACTTGCTTATATCTGAAAGCACTTAAAATATGTGACTGTACTTGGTGGTTCTTCCTCTGCCTGTTGCCTAATTTTTTTATGACCAACCTTTGCAAAGAAACTTTAATCCTCATGCCCCAAATTCTCAGACAGTGTCCTAGAAGAGACATTATTACTGTCATTGCAGATTTTCACTTTGAAATCCATAGTAGTCCAAAGAAATGTGCTGCATATTGCAGGTTTTACAAGATCTCATCTATTGTACTTTGTGTTCTGTTCCAAAGTCCATGCAGAATCCAGACATTTTAAAAGATGCAGACAGAGAACAGCTGCCTATCTGGCAGAACAAACTGAACATACTAGTTTCATGCTTTTTTCTTCTTTGGTAGAATTAGGGCACTTTCCCTTTTTGTGCAGCTGAGAGGATCATAAAAGTTTCAGAGAATGTATTAACCTGGAAATGTTTCAAATCCTTTGATATTGTTCAGGATGAAGGTCAGTGTATGAATATAAATTGTTACTATTCCTTCCATAGAAATGTCAAGCCCTCCATTTCAGATAGCTTCTATGGATGAAAATGGAATCCTCAATATGTGGGTGAGTAATATATGTATGAAAACAGAGAGTATCATGCATTAGAATAATAAAATGCTTCTTCAAATATAGCAACCCTAATCCAGGATTTCTGTTGAGAATTTCCTGCTTGAAAAATACAGGAACACTAGCCATTCTGTTGGAATTCTCAATATTTTTGACCTGACTCCCTAATGCCATGATGCAAAACTATTAACAGGAACATGAATTCATGAAAACAGGCAATCAGTAGTTCTGCTTCATAGGAATACATTCACATATTTCTATTAATTGAATAATAGATGTCAGTCCTCTTTCACCCACCTACTTTATTTTATTTGAATCACAGTGGTGTCAGAGACTGTACTGAGAAATGTGAGAAATTACATTCATAATTTATATAGAACAAATGTTCACGAGGCAAAATGTGAAAATCTGTGGATAAGATTACCCTGCCTAAAATATGACAGGCAGGTAAGCACCAGGTCTGTTGCTCTTAATTACTGTTCTGACAACTCTTCTTCCTATGGATGTTTTCAGTCTTTTTCTGATGCAGCTTTGGCCCTGCTGCTGAACCTGTTGTTTGCATCTGAATTGATCTTGCTTGAGGAACTGAATGGCTCAGTGAATAATAAGGGGATAAAAGTATTTCCCTTCTGTATCACTAGTTAAGTCCCTTAAAGCTCTAAGTAACTATAGTAGCAACAGATTCAGGCCAAATGATCTACCCTTTCTATTTCATGAACAGTGAAAAGCACAGGAAATGTGTTACAATTTCTTATTTGGGGGGGTTAGGGTGGGTTTTTTTGTGACCAACCAAACCAACAAGATGCCAACTAGCGATGAAGTGTAGAATGTAACTTCCCAAGTTCTGCTTTCCAGCAGGGAACATCCAGCAGACATGTGAAGCTATTTTTTTAGCATTGTAGGCATTGACAGCAGATAGGGAATCTACCTGTAATCATTGTAATGTTAGACCTACTTAGCTAAACGTTCCTTTAGAGTTATGTCATACATTATTACAACTAGTCTGGTAAATATTTATTGCTTATTAATGTTAAATATTGACTTTTCAGGTAGTTGTTGAATTACAAAAAGTGGATTTAGCTGGTTCACAAACTGATTTAGGTGAGTACTGTACATTAGAGGTAGAATAAAGTGCTTGAGTTTTGAGATTATGAAGTTAGAAGAGAGAGGAAGACTCAGTGATGACAAAAAAAAATGTTTAGAAGAAAGCAAAATCACTGAGGAAAAGATTCGTTCTGAATAGGACAAATATCTGATATTTGGGGGTATTGGTTAGGTATCATGAGAGTTATTTTCACTGCTATCTGAAACTCATCTGCTAATTCTGTATTGGTAATTGCCACCAGACAACCACATTTCTTACAATGTCAAAGCAGATTTCTGTGTTCTCAACAGCTTTTTTTCCCAAAGAATATGAGATTTTATGTCCTTCTTGGACCTCCTGTTCTTTGTTTAGTTTTAACCAAATCTGTTACAATGCTTTTGTTGTTGCCCGTATCTCCATTTTGCTAATTGTCCTGCAATTTCTTTTTTGGGTACGATACTTAATTTAGTGTGAGAAAAAAGTTTCCATGAAAAAAGTAAAAAACAAAGTCCATTCAGCCCTTTTTGAGTTATGTGAATGAAGAAAATTAAATTTTTTGTTCTTTGAATAAATTTAGACTTACACACTTAACCTAACTGGAAAAGGCTGTGATTAAAATCCTGATACATTTTAAAATACATATATAAACAATGAAGTAAAGCTACCAAACTAGAATTTTTGATCAGTTTTCTAATTTATAAGCTCATGTACAATGTCTGGCTATATTAAGCTGCTAAAGCTGGGTATTATGTCTCTGGAGAGGTAAGTTCTTAAGCTACGGTTGTGTGTTGACACAGTTTTAGTGCCACCAGCATTCATTTTTTTCCTCTTCAAAAAGTTCTTTTGTTTGAAGGATTTGAATTATTTATGTTATTCTCTAATAATAAGTAACGTAGACCAACTTTATGGAAGCATTATTAGAGTCTCTCATTACTATAATTCATTGTCAAAAATCTAAGTGTCATAAGTGTGCATTTTCACAATTGATAGAATTGGGTTTTATAGAGTGATATTACAGGATGTTATATGCATACTGTAAAACTAAAACAAACATATAATCATGTTTCCCTCTGTCCTCTTTCTTTGATTTCTGTCAAAGATTACAACTCTTCAGATTTGATTTCTGAAGTAAATAGTCCTAAATGATGTAAGATTCTTACACATCAAAAGCTATACCTACAATAAACAATTTAATTATGAAATATCCTTTTACTTATTAGCTTAGGTTTTAATTTGATGATAGCACTTATTTAATGCAAAGTGCTTAAATCAGTTTAAATAATTATTTTATATAATTTTAGGTTTAATTCCTGGAGGGAAAGTGAAGTTAGTACATAGCTCTACTATGGAACTGAATAACAGGTAAGAAAACAGGGGCATTTAGATTTTGTATGTGTACCTCACAAAGCTAGTTTTTCCTAGATTTTATTAATTTGCTGTTATATAAGATATATTTAATATATTTTTATATATTATACTATATAGATATAAATATATGTTTTTATCATTTGTAGTTTGGGGGTTTCTTTAATATACACTTCTTCCTAGAGCTAGTCATAGACATTTTAGATCAAGAGTTTCTGTATGTACTTGCATAGCTTTAGGAGACAACTTCCTGTATTTATGTCATCTTTTACCATTATGTTTCTCCTAGCCTTTTTCCAAAGGATGTGCGCCAGAGAATGCCCCAGACACTGAGTATTAAATTTCTGTCTTCTAATCCTAATCATTTCGTTGTTGGAACAAACATTGTGAGTAATATGCTGAAATTCATCTCGTTATTTTTTGTTTTGCAAGCTGCCTCATTTACTTGGAATTTTACCAGTAGACTGTATGTAAAATTTATAATTTGAGACTATTATTAAAATTTGTTAGGTATTAAGGATCTTTTAAGGTAGCAGCTCTGTGAATTATTTAACTTTGTCTTGTAATACTGAGAATGCAAATTTTGTTTTGTTTTGTTTAATTAATTTTCTTTATATTGTTCATAGGGGCTGGTAGGCCACGGTACAAGACATGGTTTAAAAGTT
This sequence comes from Haliaeetus albicilla, assembly GCF_947461875.1. Classification (NCBI taxonomy): domain Eukaryota; kingdom Metazoa; phylum Chordata; class Aves; order Accipitriformes; family Accipitridae; genus Haliaeetus; species Haliaeetus albicilla. The sequence goes on along the minus strand of NC_091484.1, from coordinate 69,762,234 downwards.
TTTCCAAGGCTATTCAGACCCCAGGAGAGTGGGCTGAGATCAATAAGCATCAATGCAATTGATTTCTTCCCTTTTGGAAAGCCACTATTTTTGGTATGAAAACATTTTAGCATAATACAAGTTTCATTTTTTAATTATTTGCTGAGGGAGGATTTCTTATTTGACGTATTTAACTAGACATGATAGTTGATTTACCTCACTAATTCCAACCTGCCATGAAGGGTGACAACGAATCTTGTGTCCTGGTGTTTGAACTTTGCTTATGTAAAAGGTGCACCACCTGGCTCACAGACAGAAATGGCAATCTTGCTTCAGCCTTATAACTTACGCTTTGTTTCTACTGAAATTCAGCACTGCAAGCAGATCTTCTGCTGTTAATGAAGCCTTAGCTGTTTCTCACTTTTATCACACATCTCTAAGTGACATAATCATTTTGGAGACAAAATAATCTGTACTGCCGTGAAATTAAGGTCTGTGAGGCAGCTGTGGGCATTCCCTGCTTTCCTTTCCACTCCACATCAGGTGTACCCTTGGGGTGTGCCTGGCAGTGTACCTTGTGGTCAGGTGTGTTCAAATCTGCCCTCAGCAGTTCATATTGTCACACCCACTGTTTTTATTTGTCTCCCTTGCGAAAGTTTATTCAACACAAATTGAATCTAACTTTGGTAGGATTTTCCATCTGCTTATCTTTGCGTATATTTGTACTTGATCCTCTGTTAAAAATGCTTTCTTTCTAAATTTGCCATGATTTACATGACTTCATTGGGATTGCCCAAGGTGTAAAATGAATTTGTTTGGCTACAGCGTACATATTTTGCGTCACCTCTGCGCAGTCAGAACTTTCTTTTACCAGTGGGGATGTTCTTACCTTTTTCCCAAATGCATTTGTTTAGAGTGATACTGACTTCTACAAGTTTATATCTGCAGAGTCCTTTTAAATGTAAGCACAATTTGCAGAGTCGCTGTAAAAAGTCATCATAATTTGAAAATTATAGGAAGTCTTCCTGATGTAGAGGTGGCCCAGTGAAGCAAGAATAAGTTATTTTCTGTTTTCATAGAATAGTTTCTTTTGTACCTGGATTAGAGCAAACTTGTAAATGTTATACCAGGCAAGACAAATGTTATAAGAAAATACCGGGAAGCAGTGATATCTGCCCATCTTTGGATTTAGTTGTTCATTATGAATCAGTTTAATATCATTATATTGTTAAGCACAGCCTGTCCTACTGAAAGTTATTCTCGGTTTTACAGGTTACATGTGTCATTAAGTAGCTATCTGACCTTGCCCCAATTCAGACTACTGTCAAGTTGCGCTGGATCATAGTATTAGTGAAGTTGATAGTTTGAGCACTTTTGTAAAAATAGGAAATTAGGACTTCAACCCAGGATTAGTGGAATAGATTACTCTAGTATGCTCAGTACAGAGTTACTTCTTTTGAACTCAAAATTATATTAGAAGTTGAAATCCAGATAGTCCATAGAGTGACATATGAGAGAGATATGCCACTTGAGTTAGATAACTGATTTTATTTATATGCTTTATAGTCTCAAGAATTGAATTGCAGTTTTTATCTTGCTTAGTTGGTTTTGTTCCCAGGAATTATTTTCTTTTTGACTATGATACAGGCTGGCTGTTCAGATGGAAGTATTAGATTACACCAAATGACATCAGAGTATCCCCTCATGCAGTGGAATGACAGCACAAATGGCCGGCCGATTATTGCCCTGCAGTGGGCTTTAACAAGACCCTCTGTGTTTTTTGTCCTGGATGCATCATCTAATATTTACATTTGGGACCTTCTGGAAAATGATCTGTTTCCTGTGGCAAAGCAGACTATTCCATCAGAGAAGTAAGTACATTACATTAATCTCTTTTTAGCAAAATATTAATATTATTATCGTCTACATTTTGATTAGAGTTTGGATGGGTTTTTTGCTTGACATAAGATGTTCATCAGAATTTGCTTTTCTGACTGTATTTGTTAAGCTGTTGGAGGTGTTGAAAGAGACTATAGCAAGCTATATTTTAGTTTATCCTTATTTACTTATTTTATATAGTCTGATAAAGAAGAAATAATGTTAGTATAAATCAAAATCAGGTGTAGTGTTATCAGTTGGAACAGATGTCTGTACATGGAGCAGTTGCTGTTCATATGAAGAGAAAAATTTTGTTCCCACTAAAATCACTGGACTGTTTAAGTTCAAAGATAGTTTTGCTGGATCAGGATCAACCCCTAAAATAGGCAAGATGTTGGACAACATTTTAAAATCCCTATATATAGTATGGTTACCAATACAAAGAAATACATTGTGTTCATTGTCACAAAGTAAACAAGGATAGTTTTGGCTGGCATGTATTCACCAAGACTAACATCAGAGTAGTCTCACCATACTGTTCTCTAGTCAGTGTAGAGACCTGGGTATCCTGTGGATTGATGCAGAAAAGCAGTTTAATTTAGCCTTTCTGAATTATAGTCTTGAGGATTCTCTTTCCTCCCTGATGGGAGCCCTTCTTGGGAGACTCTGTCTTCCCTACGCTTAAGTTAGTCTTGGAATATCCCTCTAACTAAAAGTTTTCCTTGTAGCCTTGTAAACTATAGCAAAGTACTGCTAGTTTGGGGAGAAAATAATATAATTTTTAAAGTTGTTACACTGTACTGGAAAAATGCCATAAAACATAGTTCATTTTTACAAGCTTGAAATATTTTTAAGTCATGATTAGAAATTGATGATGGAATCCGTGAACAGGGGAAGAATTGCCTGTTATATTTACATTAAATGATTGCAACTGGTGAAAAGCTAAACAACGTGCTGGGACTTGACATAGTGAGGAATATTACACTGGTGAGCAGCAAAAAGGAATCATTTAGTTAACTATAAGTAACCTGCTAAAAACACGTTTGAAAACACCTATTTCTATTAATTTTGCCTCAATTAAAAAACACTCCCCTATTCTTTTTATTTCAGTGTTGTAACTATGGCTCTACTGGGAGAACCAGAAAAAACAAATGGATTGTTAGGCATTGCACTGGCCAAAGAATCTGGACAGATAGACATTCAATATGTAAAGAAGAAGTGGGCATTACGTCAGCCTGAGGAATCTGAAAAACTACATTTGATTTTATTGCAGTCTTTTTAGAAACAGTACACCTATCTGAGTGTACAAATTATTGCAAAATATTTAGATTATTTTTTACTGCAATTAAAAGATTTGTAATGTGGTTTTGTATTTGTATATAATTTGTATATATTTTAAAGAATATCAATTCAATATTTCAGCTGAAATGATATATTTTATCATAAAAATGACAGAACCAAATTTAGCATTATTGTACTTAAAAAGATGAAGTGTTATTTCATTATTGAAAGTACTCTAGATGTATATATTTTTAAAAAAATACTGAAAATATATTCCTATAAATTACACTGCTGTTTCTCATTATTCTGCTCTGAAGTAAATGAAAGCAGTCCTTTGTGTGGTGAGCATAAAGTTGTCCCTCTGTATAAGCAACCCAAATTTATGGAGATTTCTACCTCTGGGCCTTTTACACACTAACACTTGGTAAAACTTTCATATATCTACCTAAAAAAATGATGCAAACATATCAGAATACAAATTTACATCACATGATATCTTACTTCTGATTTTGACCCTGAAACTTTGCAAAAGGAATACCTGAATAACTACAGTTGTCCTGATTGTACCTGTTTGGATCAAACTATGTAAACAATATGCTTTTGAGGTTAACCAAAATTCTAAATCCTTTTGGATTTCCGATGTAAACCAGAAAATAATGAGCTGTTTAATCCTGCAAATAATTTCCAAAGCTCTTGTAGTGAGGAAGCGGATAGCTGTCTATAATACAATACTAATTTTTGTACACTATTGGTAAAGTTTGTACCAAGACCGAGCACTGAGAATGTCTTTAACTTTTGTAGCCTAACAACTTCTGATTTAAATATCACGAGGAAAACCATGATTAAATGAGCACAGATTCGTGGAAAAGAGGACAATTGGAAGACAATGTGTTCAGAATTTAGTGAACATATATTTAAGATATGTGCCGTCTCCTTCTACAATGGACTGAAGTAATCTCTAAATTTTAATTAATTCATTGCAAACGTTTTTCTGTGTAAATTGCTACGTAAATTGAACAAACTCAAAGTGGCCACATGATGGTGCCAAGTCACAGCAGTAAAAAATGAGTGCCTTATATAAACAATATACACCACATCAGGAGTGACTCTGTTGTAGTCCATTGCACGTTCATTTTTCCTCAAAAGCAGCAGCTGCAATCCAGAGAGCCCGATGAACTGTCGGAGAGAGGCATGTTTCAGGGACCATTTTCGCTATCCTGGTTCCCTGGTCAGCCATAGATTTTTTTTTTTTTTTTTTTTAATGTGCATATGACTCTCTTCATCTACATTGTTGGGTTTATATGGTAATAATATACACTACAAGTTAAATTAGAATAGCTTCAGTAATCCAGATAAAGAAGAAATGGCAGGTACTTTTTGCAGTAAGGTAGCAGAGCATCACTACTGAGACCCATAGTAAAAAACCAAACCCAAATCTCTCACTCTTTCCTTCTCAGAGAGACACACACTCTACCACTCCCTCCACCCAATTTAAGATCAAAATTAAGCTTTGAAGTTATAGCAGTCTTCTGAAAGAAATCTCTTTCTTATTGTCGTTTCATCACTTTCAGGACCTACCATCCTGAATTTTCTTACTGCACCCACTTCTGTACATGGAAACTGTAAGCAAAGGGTTGGTTTGTTTCTGCCTTGTGCTGTGTGCAGTGGTGGTGGGTTTTTTTTCCAATATACAAAAAGGAGAAAATAGTGTTAACCTGCACACAGAAGTACCTGTTGCTGCTTTTGAGCTGCTGTTGATAGGTATGCTTGAATTCAAAGATCCAAATATTTTAGGCTAGTTATGCTTGTACTGCCTGGAGAGCTCAGTGTGTCAGTTCCTGCACTGGGCCTGTGTTTCTTGCCTAAAAGATGAGTTTTCTCTCTTGAACTGCAAACTAATGTAATAATATACATGTATCCTGTGCTGACAGTTGCTGTTATGAGAATGTGAGGAAAACACGGGTAGAAGTTGCTGCTCTTTTGCGTGTTCTCTCATTGGGTAAATGCAGACCGCTCCATGTAACCTTAGCAGCTGGATGTATTGGTGTAATCATTTCTGAGCATATATTTGATCAGAAAAGAGGGAAGTATTGGTAGGCTGCAATACAAGAAAAGCGTTCCATGCATAAGGACTTACAATATTGTTTCAAATAAAATATTTAATTTTCCATTAGCTACTTCTAATGATCGTCAAGTTTATATTGTTAATATAAGATATTGGATTTTACACGTTCCATAAGAAAGCAACAACATGATTAATTAAAAATGAGACCCTGTATATGAAAGAAAAAAGTTCACTGTTAATTCCAAAGTATTTTCATATCCATATCATTTTTACTGGTAGCTCTGATATGTGTGCATATGCACACACATTCTGTTGAATGATCTTTAGATAGGACGTGAACGCTGCCATCATGAAACATTTAAAATAGCCCCAACAAATATATTTTTTCCCACCTGTAGGCAATTTTGGAATATGTATTCTTAACAGTACGAAATGTAGTTAAAATTAACTGACCCATATAATGGAGTCTTACATCATTTGAATGGTAAAAGTTAAATCACTATGCACCCATATTAATAACTTTTATAAAATATAACCTCTTGCTCTTACGCCAACAAATCCTGGCAGCAAGGCTGAAAAATTTTAAATATGCAGAATGCCAGAAAGTTTTGGATAAACTTCTGCTTTTATTTTCCACTTTATGAATGTGCTTTGAAATCCTTTTCTATTTAGAACATAAATATTAATATTGTTTTCATTGGATTTTGTCATCTCACAGATGGGAAAATGAAGTTTTCAGTAGCTGAATAATAAGTTAACTGAGGAACAGAATTCTTGAATCAGATGGCTGATTTCTTACAACTGTTTAGAAATGTTTTTATTAACCTGTCAGCCTATATTTGCTGTAGAGCTTGGGAGAACAGGAATAGCATGACTCTTCTTTTGTACCAGAACATTTCTTTTTAATTGTACTGAAGGTGACCGTCCTACCCAATGCAATTTTGCCTTAATTAATTAATCGTAGCTGTCATTTAGTTAAGACGTGTTGAAGGATACAGGAGCATTGTAGTTCCCATAGCAATGAGGGAATATTCTACTAGCTGGAATATTTTTAGCAGAACACGATTTAAATCATGAAAATAGTTATTCTTTTTAAAGGCAGAGTTTTTCCTGAGGAGTTGAAAAGTTCATCTAGGTGTGTTGTAGGTGTAGAAATTGGCTGGACTAAAGCAAATGCTAAAGTGTCATTGAATTACACAGACTGTTGGAATAGGGCTATGTAAAATTCACTTAGGAAGTAACCAGAACTTGGCCATCAGCGGCATGCTTGGTGGCATGCAAACCAGGAAAAGTTATGAAAAGTTATACTGGGACAGGAAAATGGCTAATGAGCCATATTTTCATTGCTAGCTTAATTTCCAGTCAGGCTTAACCAGGATTCTGTTTATAGGCAAATGCTCGTTTGTCCGCATGTTTCTGAACCTCCTCAGCTGTGAGAAGGAAGATGGCAATTCCATTTACGGCTCCCCTTAAAAAAATCAGCTAACTTTTCTTTTACTAGCAGTCCCTGAAGGTTTCAGAAAGTGTATCAATAGGAAATTCTTACCCTAATTCCTGATGTAGGCCTCTTGCATTATTCAAACAGCTATAGGAGGGCCTATGTCTTGATGTTACAACATAGGAAGTGGTGATTTAGGTGCTACTGTGTGAAAACTGAGTAGCATGTGGAATTATTTATCCTTTTCTGTTTTTAATGCTACATGAAATACCCCACTGCAGCTATTTAAATACGGATTGTGTTTCAGACTGTTTTTTTACTCAGAGCCTCTTCAGCACGACAACAGAGTTTTCCCACTCACCTCTGGTGTGATAATCATTAGTGTGAATGGTGGAGAAGAGATACGGGCTGCCCAGCGCTGAAAGCTCGACATTATTCAGACTGTACTGAAGTTGAATAAATAAGATATCTGCCTGCTTCTGTGGAGAGAGACTGAAGACATCCTTACAGTGTCACCCAGGCCTTCCAGTTACCAACAATGTACTCTTTACAAAGGGGAAGAAAACTACATTGTCACTGTCTGATGCTTCAGCAACTGCAGTGTAATTCACAGCATTTGCCATTCTTTAAGCTGTTAAAACGCATTTTCCATTTGTGATCAGAAACGCATTTTCTTCGCAAAATATGGTTCATCAATCTCAGTGGCTTAGTACAATGTGGTCCTAAGTTAAACTGACCTGTCACTGGCACGAGGGCATCAGACCAGACTTACAGAGACAGGCTAGAGTCTGATTGTTTGGTAGCATTGATGGGCTTGATTTTGAGCGTGAGGAAATCTGTGCTTTTTTCTTCATATTGGTTATTGGCATAGTGTCAAATACAGACTTAAATAAAAGCACTAACACTTGTACATAGTTAGAAAAATCTATATTTTTCATGGATGTAGCTTAAACTTTTTGACACTGTGCCATTAAACTGATGGAATTTCAGCTCCAAATAATTTATATCCTATTATAAATTAAAGTAGCCTAAGCACTCTGTTTTCCAGTTTAACACTGGTGCAACCCAATTCAAAACAGTGATGATCCCCTATTAAAAGCTGAAATAAAGCAATATTGTAATAGCCTATACTACCCATTGACATTTATAACATGATTATTTTTCACCTTCAGTTGAACCCTTACTTCTGTTGGATTCATTACATTTTGTAATATATTAGTTGCCCTTTTCTACCGGATGTCAAATGATTTTTGCTTTTAGGAGTCTGAAGTACAACAGCTTCATTGGAAACTAGTCCCATGCACAGGTCAGACAATCTGCTGCTGCTGAATAGGTTTAATACAATAAGTTAAAAGCAGTTAGAATATAATATTAGTCTTTTTAGTCAAGCCTTGAGGTGGCTACAGTTTTCTTTAAGAGGTCTTTCCTCTTAGCCAAAAGCTCTGCTTCACCAGCTCATAATTTCACTGCTATTCCTCTTTTATGTTTGTCTTGTGACTGGGCAAAACCATTCAACTCGTCTAGACCACAGTTGTTGCACATCAGGGATTTCATAACTTGCCTCTAAATGCAATGTTTTTTCTCTCTGTTATAGAAAAAAAGACATAACATGGCAGCTGGTTAGACACATATTTTAAAAGCCACATTTTTAATCCACTTGGTTCTTCTTGGAGACAAATGAACAGAGCTGGGTGAAATACCCGTGGTGTTCAGAGACATGGAGAAACTCTTCCAGAAGCTTAGAGAATGGATAGTCCATAATCAGATATTTGCTGTGATATTTAAATAGCAGAGTCAAACAGTGAACCCTTACAATGAGTTACATAAAGATTTGAATTACTGTGACTGCACTTGGTACTGCACATTTCAAATGCCATATCTTAAGGGCAAAGAAGAGAAAAATTTAATAAACTTTCCTCATCTCGAATAATCTTTGACAACCAGTTGGGAGTGAAGTTCGACTGCGCTGTTGAAATAAGTGACCAAAAAACATTCTTTATCTCACAGAGCTTATATGATGTATGTGGAAAATATTTTTTTTGATTGCTGCATTTATTTGCAATGGTAACATGATACTTTTAATGCCTGTGCAGTTGAGCCAAAGAACAGACTGATTAATACCAGAAAAGTAGGATAAAGAAAAAAATGGATCTGAAACTGCCCTTCTAACCTTCATTTAGAAAATTAATGATTACGGAGGTTACTTTAAATATCCAACTATTTTTCACATTATAAGGCAAAGGGCCTCATTTAAAGATTAATTCATCCAAAATTACGAAATTCAGATTGAGTATAATGAAATTCCTTCACTGGGGTTGTTGGGGTTGGAACACAGGACCTAGGTTACAGAAAGACAGTGCATTACTGTAGATTCCCTAAGTTTCCTTAGGCTTTCAGTCTGCTTGTTCAATATTTAGCATTTTGGCAGTTCAGCAAGGTCAACCATTAAGCAAATACATTGTTTATTATGTGGTGGCTGCATGGGGTGCATGCTGTAGAGATACAACTGAAAACTACCTATCCACAATCTTCAAAGACATTAAGAGTAGTTTACATTTCTTTAAGCTTCAATCTGCATTCTTTTCATATTTTACATAGATAAGGATTTCATATCCTTGCATCCATTTCTTTAAAATAAAAAAATTCACTTCTTTAGTGTCTTTACTAATCGCTGAAGTTTAATGTCTTTCTGAAAAAATCTATCTGTACATGAGGATAGCTGTACTCAGACAACAGGTCGATCTTATCCCATCCACGTGGACCAACAGCAAATGCTGAAGAAAGAAATAGAGAATAACACAGGAAACATGCAATGATCCTTTTCTTCCAAGTATGGTATGTCTTCCAAGCTTCTGGCAATCTGTGGCATAGGAATTTTCTGACTCAGATGGCAGCAGATCACAGTGTTTAAGAGAAAGAGAGGCATTTTTTCCCATTAATTCATCCAATAGCTTTTAAAAGCTATTTTTATTTTGGCCTCCAAAAATTTTGTGGCAATATATTCCACCGAATAATTAGTCTGTGTAAATAAATACTTCTGTTTTAAGCCTACTGGCTGACCAGTTCATTAACTATGGAGGTCTAGGGAGGTGATTCTCGCCCTCTGCTCCGCTCTCATGAGACCCCACCTGGAGTACTGCGTTCAGCTCTGGGGCCCCCAACGTAAGAAGGACATGGACCTGTTGGAGCGAGATGATCAGAGGGCTGGAGCACCTCTCCTGTGAAGACAGGCTGAGACAGTTGGGGTTTTTCATCCTGGAGAAGAGAAGGCTCTGGGGAGATCTTATAGCAGCCTTCTAGTACCTAAAGGGGCCTACAAGAAAGCTGGAGAGGGACTTTTTCCAAGGGCACGTATTGATAGGACAAGGGGTAATGGCTTTAAACTGAAAAAGAGTAGATTTAGATCAGATGTAAGGAAGAAGTTCTTCACTGTGAGGGTGGTGAGGCACTGGAAGAGGTTGCCCAGAGCGGTTGTGGATGCCCCATCCCTGGCAGTGTTCAAGGCCAGGTTGGATGGGGCTTTGAGCAACCTGGTCTAGTGGAAGGTGTCCCTGCCCGTGGCAGGGGGTTGGAACTAGGTGATCTTTACAGTCCCTTCCAACCCAAACCATTCTATGATTCTAAGCCCTAGATCTTGTATTATATGAACAGGGAAACGTTAGCTGGGAAATAAATAGGGAAATTATTATTTCTCATACTATCTCTGTCTATTAATGAGTCCTCATAGGGAAACTTCCAAATACTCATCATTCATCTCTATGTTGAGGTGAGTTGCATTTAGAGCATGATTTAAGTGCAAATTCTGTCTCACTTTCAACTACAAAGGTGTTTTCTGTAATAGTCACACCTGGGAACACCAGTAAATTCCATCAGACCCTGCTCCAAGGACACTTGTTTAGATAAGGAAAGTATATGTGTGTTGAAATTAGCCTCCAGCAGAGCCTGGGAGCTTCAGCCCTTGTGCAATGTAGATGTAGCCTATTTACTCCAGTAAAGACCAGTAATGGAATGCGTCATTACTCTTAAAGTGATCACTTTTAAAAATAGAAATCCATATTTTGGCATAGAATAAGGTTAGTGATGTGGTAGGTCAACCAGTTTGATACCCCCAGAGAAATGAGAAATGTAGCTTCATTTAGAGATTGAAGATTTCCGAAGCAGAGTAGAAAGGAAGGAGCATTGCAACTGGGGCAGGACAAGATCAGGGTGATGTATTTCAAAGAGGGAGAAAAATGTTCCTCCATGACATTTTGTGGAGCTTTTTGTGGCACAGTATGATTGACATTCAAATGAAATGAAGAGAGACTGAGACAATATTAGTCACTGTAAATCCCATAAATGTCTTCATCTATGTCAATGCGGATCTGAAATCTACTCTCCCCAACCCATCATTAGTCTGACAGACTAGAGGTTTCATTATAACAATATAATTTATCTCTGGATCTCAAACAACAGAGGCAAGACACCAGTTCCACAATAAAAATTTCATCACAGAAAGCTGCTGAAACCGAAGTTTCTGAAACCTTGTTTTAGTAGTTTCTCTGCAACACAGTTCTTAGAGATAAGGTATGTAATATTGCAGAGTAGAGCAATTGGCACTGCCCCAGAAAGGGCTACACAACTGTTGACTGCTCTGCCTTTCAGCCAGCTTGCCCTGAAGCCGATACCATCCCCATGGGCAGGCACTGTAGGGTGTATAGCAAATGGGCCATAGGGCTTCTAAAAGGCTGACAGCTGACATAAGGAAAACCTGAAATGTCAGGCTTGTGCAGGTCTGGCTGTTGGTATTAGAGTCGTTTGCAATATTTCTATAACTTGCATCATTCAGCAGCTGAGTGAGGTTTAGAACACACTCTCCCAGGGGATCTCACAACGTCTGATCTCCAAGAACAGTTGTGAAAAGTTTCTAGTAGAAGTGACATGATTCAAAGGAAATGAAACAGTGAGGCAAAATTAGTAGGTACATATATTTCATAAATTTCTTCCTTTATGTGTATGTGGATTTGAAATCTTTATTTTCCTCACCCCCATCACTAGTCTGACAGACTGCATTAAAAAACATGGATTTTTGCAGGGCAGGACACAGGAGGGAAGTGGTGTCACTATGTCCCAGAAGCAGAATAAAAAATGAGCACAGATTTGGGATGTTTGCAGTAGAAATGCACTGGAAAACACTTCAACCAGCGACCCATGGACTGCACCTCGGGAGTGTTGAGACTGACCACCTCCGTTCAGACATCTAGCAAAGCTCTCTGAAAGCACTACCTGAAATACCGCTACTTTTTTGAGGGGAATCTCAGGACGCCAGGTTGGCTGCTGGGACCACCAGTGTCTGTGATGTAATTGCAATGGCTGCTGAGAAAGCAGATGAAGACCCTAATGGTATAACAGAGATACGCCTACAGGTTATATCCTAAGGCGTCTGTTCTGCCTCTTTAATCTCTTTCATCCCATGGTAAAGGTGAAGACCAAAGCTTCCATATGGCATGGCAGGAGGTAGCGAGAGGAAAGGTGCCCATGTTGCTTTAGAAGGGGATCAGGACTGTAGGGACTTTCTCCTCCTCTCCCTCGTCATGGGGTAGAAGAACCCTGGGGAGCTGCCACTGAAGGAGAAAGGGTGTGAGGCTGCAGAGTTCACCCACGCGCTGGTGAGGAGGAAGGAGCAGGACATCAAGCCAGTGCTACACGGAGAGGATATGTTCATGCTGCACATTCACTCCTCTCACACCAGACATTTCTGCATCTTGCCCATATGCTCTTAACTGCCCAAACTAGAACCCACAAATGTTTAACTGATGAAGTTCTCCAAATTTCTGATTTGTTCCTTTGTAGAATTAATGTTGCCCAACCAGATCCTGCAGAAGAGAAATCAGAATATAATTAAAAAAACAAATCTTGCTCTTGAATGACTTATAATATCAGGCTGAGAGATCAAACAAACAAGTCCCATTTACTTGAAACACTACTGAATGCTTCAACATCTTGTGATGCGTGATCACACCATCTTCCAGCATTTGCATTTACTAGAGTAAAGGGGGGCAAAAAAACCAACCCACACCCAAAGTGCCTAGTAATTGGCTTCAGAGCAACAAATGTACAAGTTCAGATCTAGTGGCAGAATTCAGAAGGAAGAGGTGGACCCAAACCCCAGTTGTAATAGCAGGGACATTTAGAGATACTGGATCAGAAAAAAAAATAAATGCACTGAACAACTAGAGGGACCCACAGTTCTTAGACTTAAAGTGGAATTGTTTTTATATTTTGTTTATTAGTGTCTCTTTGTTGTCACTTTGTAACAGAAGTCTGATTGCTCATCCAGCCCAGATGAATCATTGCTGTTTTGCCCTTGCCTAGTGTGTCTTAATGGTGACTCTAAAGGAGAAGTTCACAAATTACAAAAAAGGCTATCACATTGTGTAACAATCCTCAAGGGATTTCCGTGCCCCAGCAAGTATCTAGGGAGTCCTTAAGGCCAAGAAGGTTTGAGAAGGAGTCTCCTTATGGGTATGCTACCACTGCCCTGAGCTCCAGGTAAGCCTTGAGCAGTTGCCATGTACCTTAACGAGCCCGGGGTTTTACCCTCTGATTTTAAGGCAGATGCAGTACTTCATTTGGGATATACTGAAAAGGCTCACTGCTCCTTGAACACAAGCTCTCCAGTACTTTCCCACAGCCTCATACCTTTCCATTTAGGTACATGCAAACTATCAAAGCAGCTTTTGGGTACAGAAGTCCATGTTTGGTAAGTTATTGTTGGTTATTCTACCTGTTGAAATTCATCCAGAATCTAATCTACCATATCAGCAATGTAAGACATGATGGCAGTAGTGCTTAAGCATTGCATTTCTGCTCAGCTTGTGTTTCAGAGCCTCATATTAAATTCTGCTATAGGTTTTGTTGTTTTTTAAAATACCATTATTTCTTTGTGCATATTCAAAAATTCCAAAGTATCTGTAACTCTTTTGGAGACAATGGGTCTCCGTCATCTCTCAAAATTAAGGCCATTATAAGAGCTTAGCTCTTGCTGATACCCAACCCAAGGTTGTTCCCTTTCTATCAGAAAAGCATTCATGTCTTTGATTTAAAGCACTTCCATATTTTGGTTAACAAATATCTTTGCTCATTATTTTGTAAGTCTGTCACATCCATTGCATTCAGGGCATAGCAATACTCAACAAACCAGGTTAGTGGGCAAAATCTGTCAGAAAGTTTGATGCTCGACTTAAAGAAGACTATGGCTCATAAAGCTTTGCTACTCTAAAAGCATTATCAGCTGCTGAAATCACTTCAAAGTAATTTTCTGTTCCAAATTAGAGTGCATCTTTGCAGCATAATCAAGTAATTTAATTTACAGCCATAGTTATTATTTATGGCTTATCATTCATATATTATAAGTAGTTTGCTCCAAACTACATTTGTAATGTTGATAGGTGCATTAACATACATAATTTAAATCGATACATTTTAAAAGCTTGAACATCCATAATGACCTACTTAACAATCACAGTGATGCCTTTAAAATGTAGTCAAAAGCACAGTGATTGTCCCACAGGCTGTTTGCATTATAGCACATATCAATTTGCAATAGTAGCAATAACATCACTTAACAATTTGTTAAAAAATGCTTCGAACCTAGAATAAAATCATCAACAGAAGGAAGGAAAGAAAGGGGAAATACTTTATGTGGGTTGCTTAAAGGATAGACAGATATGTCCAAATGTAAAAAGTTGCCCACAGAGAGAGTTTTGGAGTTTAGTGAAATGTGTCTTGTCATATACATAGACTAAACAGACTGTAGTGCTGGATCATGCATAAAAACATCATGGATTTACTAGCATTTGTTTTCCATTTGCCTTATGAAGTTTTGAGCATCGTCTGAATGAAACTATTGTTTTCAACCCCTAACTGCAGTGACTGCCCAGCAGCCTTGCAAGGAGCTGCTGGAATCTCACTTACTGTATTTAATGCTTAAACACCATGGAAACAGCTGCCTTAAAAGACTTTATATGGAACAGCACAGTCATCCCTGCTGATTGAATCCAGTTTCCATGATGACCATCCAGTTGTGAGCCTGTGAAAATAATTAAGTACAGGTGTTAGAACAATACTGCTATGCTGCTGCAATGACGTACACCAAAGGTGTAAGTACTGCACCTGTGGAAAATATGTATAAAATACTTACAAATAAGTAGCAAACAAGTATAAAATTCTACCAGTCTCTCTTCCTCTAGTTCTGCCTAAATGCAGAGACAAGGTGCGAGGCATTGACAGATCAGGACCTGTTACTGTTGGTGGCCTTGAAAGACACAAACTCTGAGAGGGGCTGGGTGCTGGGCTTGGCAGGATTCAGCTCTTCTGCCTAATTCCTCAGCATATCATTATGGGCTGCTATCTATTATTGTCTCAACTGGACAGCAGCTTTCTTTGTGCACACTCATAGTTTTGCCTCCTTTTTTGGCTTCCTCCTGCCTGTCACTCCCTCAGCCACCTCCTTGCACCAGCACATTGTGTACCTCCGTCCCGCCTGTCAGGCTGGCCCCAAACCTGGCAGTCGTCTTCCTGCAGCATCTTCCAAGCATCCTCACAATCAGTCTGTCTAAATGGGGCCAACAACCCTCTAAGATATGGTCTGTCCTCTTCTTCCATACAGCTACAGTGACAGGAATCTATCCCCTCACTATTTTGTATCCTGGTTATTTCAATGCCCATTACTTTGACCTCTATAAAAATAAATACATGGATAAATTAAGTTATCCAAAAAGAGGTAGAAGTTCCTGAGAATTTGGATGATGCCACATTTGTGAGGTAAATACTTTTTGACAATATGGAAAGGGAGAAATAAAGCAATCCCTCTCTGAACTTGCCGTTCTGATTTGCAAGTGGACAATTTCAGGGGTTTTTTCACCCTTATCAAAAGCTGATGCTTTTGGCCTTCTGTTGAATTTCATAACAGGCAATCAGTATTTTTCAATGCCCAACTGTAAAGATACCACATCCATGTCTCACTATGAATCACCAGCAAACCCAGAATTTTCTAAACATTAGAGTGCCATTACCCAATCATTTCTTTAGATTGAATTTCAGTTTTCCGCTACTTTCTTATCCCCAAACATGGTATCTCATGATCTTCTTAGCACTGATAAAATGTTGTCGTGGTTTAACCCCAGCCAGCAACTAAGCACCATGCAGCTGCTCACTCACTCCCCCCCATCCAGTGGGATGGGGGAGAAAATCGGGAAAAAGAAGTAAAACTCCTGGGTTGAGATAAGAACGGTTTAATAGAACAGAAAAGAAGAAACTAATAATGATAATGATAACACTAATAAAATGACAACAGTAGTAATAAAAGGATTGGAATATACAAATGATGCGCAGGGCAATTGCTCACCACCCGCCGATCGACACCCAGCCAGTCCCCAAGCGGCGATCCCCCCGCCCCCACTCCCCCCAGTTCCTATACTGGATGTGACGTCCCATGGTATGGAATACCCGGTTGACCAGTTTGGTTCAGCCACCCTGGCTGTGTCCTGTGCCAACTTCTTGTGCCCCTCCAGCTTTCTTGCTGGCTGGGCATGAGAAGCTGAAAAATCCTTGACTTAGTCTAAACACTACTGAGCAACAACTGAAAACATCAGTGTTATCAACATTCTTCACATACTGAACTCAAAACACAGCACTGTACCAGCTACTGGGAAGACAGTTAACTCTATCCCAGCTGAAACCAGGACAAATGTAACTAATAATACATGCCAGCCACAGAGACACTAGCCATTACTACAAGACACACTCTAATGCAACACCCTTTATTCCAGTAAGAAGCAGGGAGGATGTGCGCATCTGCCTGAAATTAGGTGATAAAATACATTTTTACTTTGAAAGAGAGTCAGTTCCTAAAAAAAACCCCAAAACACTGGCAGAGACAGCGTTTGCAAAACCTTGAGATCTCCAGCATTTTATTAGAGCTCTGTCTAAAAGCATTGGCTACAAAGATCTATGCTGAAAGTGCTGAAAAAAAGCTTAAGAGAAGAATAATAGTACCATAAATTATAGCATTGTAACAGTCTGATACATTCAGCTGGCAGTGGTTAGAAAAGTGATGAAGACAAGGTATGTGCTGGTCACCAAAATGACACTTGTTTATCTT
The DNA here is from genome assembly GCF_947461875.1 of Haliaeetus albicilla. NCBI lineage: Eukaryota > Metazoa > Chordata > Aves > Accipitriformes > Accipitridae > Haliaeetus > Haliaeetus albicilla. The sequence continues at coordinate 69,745,449 of NC_091484.1, read as the reverse complement.
GAAATAAGTGCTGAGGATAGAAGGATGAATGACGGAGTGCAATCGTCATGTCATGGGCTGGCATGGAAAGCAGGCAGGTTCAGGCAGAAAGCAGGAGCTTTTTTTCTGTGCAAAGCACACACGATTTCTCCAAGTTTTAGCTGTGACACTGATTTACTTTGCAATGAATTGAGAACCAGAGACAGAGCCAGTTCTACTAAATGTTAGGAGGAAAAGGATTTGTAATCTGAGTCCCACCTTCATCTTCCCTGGGTTTGATATCAAATAGTCTTTGCTGACCTTTTAGGGCCCTAAGTACCTTTTTTACTTTGCCCTGAGGTTACAGGTATCTAACTTTTAGGCACCCACACAAGCTCACAAGCACCTGGCTCTTGAGCGAGAGCTACATCCCACCTCAGATCTGCTGTGATTTAGTTGTGCCTCATGCCTGAAACTTTAGCTATGGGCTAGCAATGCTGGTAGCCCTTTGCACCTGGGCCATTGAACAAAGCTTGAACATGACTTTTATTTGCAGTTCACAATATACTCATTTTCTCCCAAATAATGCCCAGCAGCACTGCGTAAAGGCTGGCATGGGCTGCTGCTCCTTCACAGGAAAGCTCCTGCTGTGATACTTCAAGCTCGAAGGGCAATAGTAAGCAATAGGTACCTCACGCAAAAGACTGACTGTTGCCAGCTCAGTCTTACAGCCTCAGGAGATGATACATACATTATGGATATCACGTCGATATCATCAGGATTAAGGGCTAGTTCTATAAAGAGTGCAGATAAAAACGTCCTGCCTAACACCTGTGAAGTTGCCTGTGTTTGCATCATTTCCATTTATTAAAATGCTAATAAAAGATCAAAAGCATTGGGATAGCTGTAAAAATGTAACGAAGTGCCACAATCCAATGGCTTATCAGTGCTGCAGATCTTACTGACCTTTTTCCACCCAATCTGCATAGAAACACCCTCTGGTATTACATTACCCAGCTGGGCATCCTCGGGTGATGGACCGTGCTAGCTCTGCCTGCGTGTCTGAGCTGCTGGAAAGGATGCGAGGCTTTCCAGGGCAGTGCCCTTTCTGAGGAGGGGGGGAAATACCTTCTGTATTAACCAGACCCCAATTCCCTTGCCACACTTTCTTCTGTATCCCTGCAGGATTTTCAGGGACAAGGGACAGTCCCGGGCATTTTCATTTCATTTTCATTGACCAGGTTTATTTGGGCAAAGAGAGTGGGCAAAGTGAGGTAATCGCTTCAGCTTTCTATCTATGAGGGAGGCCAAAAAACATAATCAAAGAGCAAATGCATAGTTTTTATGAGGAGGTGGACACTTACTGATGAGAGGAGCAGTCAACGAAAGGGGACATGAGTTGAGGAAGATAAATATTCCAGTGAAAAACATAAGAAACAAGTTCCGAGTGGGGGGAACATGAAACTTCACAGGAAAACTTGAGTCCTGACAGGCACTAAAGAAATTAAAATCAAAACTGGCACATGGGTGTATGCTTGGATCCAATTCATTTCTTGTGATATCAAGAGTAAAGAAAGCCTAATTAACAATTCTGCGTAAAAATAGTTTGTGCTTGTATGTCCCAGTAATTACGGTTCCTGGAAAGATGAATTGTAAGTATGCAGTGTGAGGAAAGCTGGAGTTATGGGAAAAGCGTGCAAGCCGTGGTGTAAAGCCTGTCCTTTTGGGTGGAGGGCAGTTTCTCAGGCTCAGCTATTGCAAAGGTGTAAGAGACAGAGTCTGTGCCCAGCGAGTGCCTGGAAAGGAGACAAGAAGGGACACGGGGAGGCAGTTCAGAGGAAGCTGAAGAGCAGTGCTTCCCTGCACATACCTGGCGGTGTCAGGAGGGAGAGTTTGGCAAAGAAACGGACATCATCTATTCAATGCATCAGGTCCGGCTTATCCTGGTACTCTTGTGATCTCCTTTTAACTTCAAGATTGCTAAAAAATGCTTTTATCCCTTATCTGCTCTCACAGCAAACCTGTCCTTAGCTTCTGGGGCCAGCAATGGTTCAATCATAAGAGAACACACGGGGAAAGAGCCACATGCAGGAGAACTCCCCTCGGACGGGTGTCTTCCTCCTCCCAGGCTCTGCGGGTTGAGCGCTGCAGGAGAAGCAGCACGTGCAGCTGGAGAGGGGCTATTTCATGGTCTGATATGACAGTGCCTGTATTTCATATGTGTGACTTGCTTCATTTGCATTCCCAGCCAGGCAGTCTTTGTGCTTCATTTTTTCTGATGACAGCTGCTCTTTGATTGCACTTGCCTACCTAATAAGCTGTGATTGAGAACCTTTTATCTGCAAAAATTGTGTCACCGTCCTGAATAAATGGAATAATGGAGAGCAATTAATTGTGCTGAAACCAATACACCAAAACAGCTGAACTAATTAAACGTGTTGTTATGGTGAAATTACTTCAAAATATTTTCAATACTATGCAAGCTGATCTTGAGGCAGAAGGAAGCTGGTTGACAGTACTTATAGATGAATGTTTATTATGTTTTTTTCAAATGCTCGAGAATGGAGGTGTTTCGAAGGGGTGGAGGGCACTGGGGCCACCACGGTGCCTGCTGGCAGAGGAGCTGTGCTCTGGGAGCGGATGGGTGCCAGCTCCTGCGGTGCCTCCTGCAGTGAGTTTTCTTGGATTATTACCATCTATTCTTGTTTTAGCAAGAGGGCTGAGTGCCACTCTGGAGCAGCAGCTGACAACAGAGCCAGCAGAACAGGTTTATAATTCAACATTTAGGACAACTATCTTTCATTTAATGACCTTGGGACTGAAAAGATTTTTGATAAATTGGATAGGGGCAGAGAAAGCATTTACTTTGAGCATGGGGAAGCACAAGAAGTGGGCAGGTGAAAGCAGGTAGAGGTTTCAAAATCATTTCAGTGAGTTTTGTGCCATTTTGAGAGTGTCACCAGTGCTTAGAAGATCACTAGAGGTGTGCAGACCTGTCAAGATACCAAGAGTCACCTATTTTCTACTGGACCTATGCAGCTCACTTCCTCTAGTTTCTCTTCAAGTGTCACTTTCAAAGCTTTTAATTAAACTTACTTTTGCACCTAAAATACTGCTGTGTCATGTCTTGGCTGCACTTGTCTCGTGGTGAAAGCTGTCTGGCATTTGAAACAAGGAGTTTATAGCTGCAGGTTTGCTAAGAGAAGGAATTGCAGTGATCATGGTGTCCACTGGCATCAGCTCAACGCCAGTGGCTGCAGTCACTTTGGCCCAAAGCTTGGTGGGGGGACACCACGCATTCCTCACCCTCCTGCAAACCCAAGCAGTGCTAAAATATGAAAAAATAGTATTTGATTCGTGGTATCAGTTAGGACAGCTGAATCCTGAGATCTTCTCTCTTTTACCCACATTATCCCTACACCAGCCTTTTGACCTTATATATGTCAAAGACTGAGGTATACAGGACTTTCCTCTGAGCATCATGAGCAGAGGAGAGAGGTTGTATGCCAGTGTGAACCCAATCCCAGAGATTAATGCCTATTATATGGGCTGTGTCTGAAGATACCGCTATAAATAAGGGAAAAAATGCATGCATAAGTGGTAATATTCTTAAATAAATGGTAATATTCTAAAATATATGTTACTGATATTTTGATAAGTAAAAAATTACTGTTCACTTTATAATGCATGCACTTTGTAATGCACTGCTCCTCCAGATAACTAAATAGAGCAAACTAAGTACCATTTGTCTGCCATCTAGGATAGAACAGGACAGGGTCAGGACTTTTAGGAGAATTTTATCTGTTTGGAAAATGCTATTATTTCAAATGTTTTTTGAAAATGAAGTGCTCTAGCTATTTCTTATTTATTTATTTTATTTTGAATAACAAGCTAGTGTCTTTATGGCTGTTTCTAAAAATAAATGTGTTCATGCAAACGCTGCCAGGTGTAAGCTTGAGGACTGCCTTGCTCTCAGTCCATGTAAGGTGTGAGTCCCAGATGAGAGTTCTGGACTGCTGCCAGGCTACCATACCCTGTGCCTAAGCGATGGTGACTCCTCCAGCACTGGCTCTTTCCGGCAGCAAAGGCATTATTTACAGCTACGTGCAGATTTCTAGATGGGTCTGGAGGGTGAAAGGCAGTAGCAGTCATGCTCAGATTGTCTAAAATAGTCCTTTTTAGCTTATGATCCTTGCAAAGTGTCTGGTGTGTCTGTTGGGTTTGGGAGGTGAAGGGCTCATTTTGGGGTGAGCGATCAGGAGAGCAGCCCAAGGCCCCTGGCCCCCAAGGTATGGCAGTGTGCCGAGGCTGCAGCTCATCTTTGTGCACACAGGAGAAGGCTATTCTGCTATTCTTTCACCTTGGCCACCTGCAAGGCTAAAATCAGCTCACAGCTCTCCTAAATTTTGCAAAAGAGTGAAGTAAATTCATATATACACAATAAAATCTAAAGCGTTGTATTAGTTCTATAGATCTCTCCCTTTAAAACATACAGCTACAGAGAAGACAACTGCTGTCATCTAACCTCATCTGTCAGTAGATAGCCTCTTTTTTGGTAATATTACAGTCACATAACACAATTTCCTTGGTTTCTCTCACTTGGTCGTAAGTGGAACCATGCCATTTGGAGAAACTCCACTGTCAGGTGGAACAGAGCACTGCAAAAAAGACCTTTACAGCAGACAAATACCAATCCTATTAAATGGGGTGAGGAAAGGAGGAGATATTTTCAACACCTCTTTTAAGACAGGACAAACTGTCCTCTCACATCTCCCTGCTGACTATCAAAAGCTCACTTGCCTTCTGTCTCAGGTAAAATCAGAATTCCAGAGGCCAGGTTGCATTTGTGAAGCTCTAAGTATGGGCAACCTCTTAATAACAAATTACATTTATTTCATTTTTTCAACACCTTCATGGAAACCAAAATGCCAGGATAACACAAAGAAGAATAAGGATGTGGCCCTAAATTGCCAGAATGCTACTTAACAGCTTTGGACAAGCTGGAAAATGGAACTGATAATAGTCTCACTAAGTGAACATCAACATGGAGAGAAACTAAAGGTTAGGACTAAAGTATGGTTGCTGCACTGCGGTTAATGTTCCCTCTCTTTCACAAAGCTCCCAGCAAGTAGGAGTCATCTCAGATTCAGACGAATTTGGGCACAAGATTTCTGAGAGATGGCCAAAAAGGGAGGATTTTTTTTTTTTTTTTTAGTTTTGCTACAAATGCAGCAAACCATTGGTAGTAGTGGTTGGAAAGACCTCTGAAATCCATAGGTACAATTTGAAGTCAAATCCAGAGTTTTCCATCAGCATCGTGCGAGATTTCCGTCAGTGAGATTGTGATTTGATTTATTTCTCTGAAACTTCTGCTCGAGGGACAGAGGATGGTGAAAGGCAGGACCTGACTTGTGAGTGGTCATGGGGGAACAACTCTGGAGCACAGGAAAGTGTGGTGCTAAGCAGTGCCACCACAGAGTGGTGGCTAAACTCAGCTAATCTCACTTCTCACATTCAAATCCTGATCATCTAGGCTGCTCGTGTGGCTCTGAATTCAGGTCCATTGAAACTCAGAAATGTTTTTTGCTTTGGAGAAGTGGGGTTAAGTGGCATGAGTAACTTCTGCTTGCATGTACACAATTTGCTGCCAGCAAGCGTGCTGTTTGCTTGTCTCTCTGGGAACAGTACTTGCTGATAGACTGAAGTCATAGATGAAATTATTTTGCTCATGTCATCACTGTCCCTCTTGGCCATGGTTGTGCTGCACCCACCTATCATGCAGAACTGCTGCATGATACGCTGCTGAGTGCTGAAATTCTTCCCTCTGCAAAAAATAACGCATAGGTCAACCCACTCCTTTTCAGCTCAGTGCTTTTCGCCACCCAGCAGTACAAGCTGGAATGAAGTATCCTTTTAAATGTCTTTTGACACTTGTTCTGAAGAGCACAGCATGGTGCTCCTGCTTCCTGCTGGTGTCTGAACTCCTGTCCATCTTCTTCCTCCAGCTCACAGACTCCCAGGAGAGGGTAAGTGGCACGCGATGCTGTATGCTCCTGTGGCAGAACAGAGAGAGCCCAAATACACAAGCAAAGTTCATAATCCCATCAGCTGCCTTTGGAGGATGGTGATACTATAGGAGAAGGAAAAACTGAGGAAGCTCAAGACAAGCTATTAAGGATTAAATCATCACAGAGTCAGGGAATGAAGTTAAGCCCCATTTGCTTTGGCTGTCAGTTCTGTGTGCACACAACACACACGTACATATGCACAATGATACACACCATGCAAGTGCCAAGCTGGGCATAAATACCGTCTCAGGTGTGGGGCTTTTTGTGGTTGGTAACAACCATTGATCATTGTTACAATTTGAAAAATAGCTGAATCCTGAATGTCTTCACATTAGTGGTAGGTTGCATAATCAATATCTGGCTAGGATTGCTCCGGGCAACACTTCAATCACTTTTTTTAAAGTGCAGTGCATTATTGTGCACAAAAATTGGTTTGGGTAGAAGGAAGGGAGAACATGTTTTTCTCCAACTCTTTCTGAAACCTCAGAAGCAAGTTGGCTCTCTTTGGCTTTAATTCAGGTAGAGGATTCACCAAACCCTTAGTAAATTTAAGCTTTGTTGGCTAAGCATGGATTTAAGCATTCAGTTGAAAGCAAGTATGTGCTGCAGTGCACGGCTGAATGATTGCTTGTTCTCCACTATTTAAGAACTGCTCTCCAATTCTCTGTCAGTGGCTTTGGTGCATCTTTCTGCTCAAGAGAGTATAGCTGCTCTTGTACATTGGTCACTGGTCATACCCATCCTACATATAATGGAGAAATCCCTAAAAGCTCCGGCCTCCAATTCCAGCTGCACTTCCCTGCCTCAAGCTATCTGACCTGTGCCAGACAGGAGCCTGAATATGAACCAGCATATACTTTGCACGGACAGTAAGGAGAACATAGTCTTGGTGCAAAACTGCTTGTGGTTTAACATGACAAAACAGACCAGTTAACTATGTATAATTTTGCCCATGCTAAACTCTTCTGATAAGCTTCCTCTCATTACATTACCGCTCGGTAGCCATGGTGGTAGTTTGTGTGGGCTGTTCCCAGAAGAAACAATACTGTTCAACTCTCATAGATGGGCCATACTCTGGGTTAAGAACAAAGGAGCTCACGTATGAAAAATAGTCTAAGCATATGCTTCTTCTCAAACAAGTATGAGAAGTCATAAATGCTGAGCATGTGGACAGTCCTTGCATCAGGGAAGCTATTCACGTTACATCATCAACTGCAAGCAGAAAAGCAAATTTCAGCTTCTGTAACTGATTGCTTACTGACTTTTGGACTGTCCCAAAGGTGCTGAGACAAGTCAGATGGTTTAAACTAACTCATTTCACTTTGCAGTTAAGGTAAGCAGAAATCAAGTGCTGGCTCAGCAGCTCTGTGGAGATGGAGCAGCATCAAGCAGTAGTAGCTCAGTTTCCGACATCTCAGAGGAAAATGCAGTAAGATCAAGCAGAGAAATATGAAACAGTGGGGTGTGCAAATTCAATAACGTTTCCTCTTCATGATTCAATTATTTTTTTCTTGTTACAGCAAAGATGTGTGAAGGCAAGCTTAAATTTTGTTTTGTGGGTTTGCATCTTTTCTGGGCTTCTCAGTTTTTGATTAAGAACCAGGTGACCTCATAATTCATATGTGTTCTGTAAGATATTTCTTTAGGACCTTTCTTTCATTCTTCTATAATTCAAAAGTGCAGTAACCACTTTTAAATGAAAAATGAAGTTTTAAAATAAAAAATCCTTTCTATAGTATTTTATTGTGTCTGGCTATTTTTGAAATACCTTTATCAATGTTTCTTACATCTATTGTTGCTAACCAGCATCAGTGGCAATACTTGCCTATTAACTTGGCTCAGTTTCTGCTCCTCCTACTTTGTTCTACCATTGGCATATCTATTAGAGCCCTGGAGGTTTATTTTTATTGATCAAATTGCTCTTTACAGTTTTATCTTAACGTCCTTTGCTTGATTTCATGTATTTGTTTTTAGTGATTTCCATTGAGACACTATTTTGCCAAGCTGACCTTTGGGATTTATTATATTTAATTATAAAAATAGCATCTCATACCTCATAAACAATGTTTGTACCTTGAATTATTAGAACGGCAATTTATAAGTAATATATGGCGACTCCATCTATGTAACTCTTGTTAAATTGTCTGTAGTAATCATAATGGAGGTAGACTTTAAGGTGGGCTGTTCAAGAGAATAATGCACTGGCTATGGACATCTTAATACACAACAGTAAGTAATGGAAAAGGAAAGTTAGAGTGATTAAGGTTTACATCACTGCATGCAGGCATGCCAGTTTAGGTAGAAGTCAAGAGCTCAAACAGCATAGAACAGATTATGGTTAGGATAGGTATAGACCATAGGAATCTTAAATGTGAAAATGAGTCAGTCAAATATTCCTGAGAATGTTGGAAGCAAAATACAATGTTGGTCTGCCTTCTGAGCACCTCAGAGCATCTTGGGGATTCTTAGAGTAAGAAATAATCTTTTCAAATATTGCCTTTTATATCATGCTGGGGAGGACTATAGAAGAAAAGTTCGTAGCTTCTTAGTGGATCTGACAGCAATTACTGACTGGCTGAATGCAACTGAAGGGAATACATGTCTTCTGATGCCAGATCCTTAAGAAGATTTAAGAAAGTCAGAAAATTGGTGAGGTGAATACCATGGTATTTCTCTAGTCTCAAAAGCAGTTTGATTAAGCTGCACATTTTGGAAATCACACTTGTTTCCAAGCTCTGGGATGTCTGGAATTGGTAAGAAAAGAAAATGCTGGGTGAAGTCCCTAAAAGACTGCCAGGTAAAAGAATTAAAGGCCAGTGGCATACTTAGTGCCAGGCAGCATATTTTGCATTGAGGCTCAATCAAACAAATTTATATCCAATGAAGGAAACTACCTTTGTCTCATGCATAAATCATTAGTTCACATATATAAAGAAGATAGGTGTGTGGTGGTGGTCAGTGTGGTACATCGCATTGCTATTTTAGTGGATGCATCTTTGCCGTACATGGGGTGGATGAGACCCCGGCGGAGTCATTTGGCAGGGGCAGTCCCACAGTGGAGAGCTGCAAGTACTAGGAAATGAAAGGGGATGAGAGAAGTGTGTAACCCTGCACGGAGCTGCTGTGTAATTTTAATGGTTGCATTAGGGACCAGTAAGGGAGCTAAGGTGAATCTCCAGGGCTTTTTAGCTCCTGCTGACTTTCTGAAGTTATTCCAAGTGCAGCCACTGCCTACAGAAGTTGGCAGCTTGGTTACATTCAAAAGAAGAACTTGATGGTACAGTGTATGGGCCTGGTATTCCCTGTCTCAAGCAGTGAAAGTACTTTACAGCTGTCATGTCTGGTCAGATGAGCTTTTACAGACTCCAGAGATCCAGATTATTCATTTAGTTTAAAGCAACATTGTGTTCCACCAGCTGAAAGTGATGGAGTTATTGCAGACAGTCTGCAGCTAAACATCTTCCATTCTGGGTGGTATTCAACCCAGACGTGAGAGGAAAACCTTGGTTCTGCTGAAGCTAGTGGAAAAACTCCCATCAAATTCAATGGTGAGTCAGTCCTTTCAGCTTAGGAAAAGCAGCCTGCTCTTCTTGACCTTTCTGTCACCCTTAATTAGAATAATTAGATTAATATTATGGGAGGTGCAGCACAGACAACCTTTTCATGCCTTTATGTTGCTTAAAAAAACAGCATGCTGATTTCTTGGTCACTCAGCATCTGTCTAGATATTGATACTGTTAGGGAGTGAAAGCTAGAAAACTTCTTTAGAAGATTTATTATGATTTATGTGCCTTTCTAACTGCTGAGTGGGCTGGATTCTGTTTTGAGATTCCCTGTTACAAATTCAAATAAATTATAGAAAGGACTGGGAAAGGCCTGCCGTTTCATTACCCCATTCTGCATCTGTAAGACCAGCATGTCTTAGCACGTATGTCTCTAAGACATGCACACATAAAGTGTAATCCAAGACATAAATCTTAATGTATATTTACGTGTTGGAGACTCTGTCATGTCCCTTGGTGATCTACTGTAGGATTTATCAGTTCCTACAGCACACATGCTTTCCTAACCCATACTCCTCTGACTGCAAATGAAGTTGATTCCATTTTGTTTTACATTGGTGGAAATGGAAACAGGTGGATTATCCTACCCTGTAACAATCCTTGCATGCATATGAAGACTATTATCATGTTTCTTTGACACTTCTCTATTCTAGAATGAATAGAGAGAATATTCCAACTTTTTCTAAGAGGCTGAGAGGTTTTAAAGTTTTTGTTAATTTATTTCTCTCCTCTAAAGTTTCTCATTTGTCTAGAACATTAAGTGAAATGTCCAGAGCAAAATGCTGTACTACAGCAACAACTCTCCATTAAATAAATTAAGCTGTGTAAAGGGAATGAAAATGTAGAATGACTTGAACTGAAAATAAAATTATTTCAAAATGCCATTAACTATTCCTATCTCAATTCTCACTGAGTACAGAGCAAAGCAAATCTGTCATGGACTGACCCACTGCCAGTAATACAGCACCACTTAATATTATTTAAAAGACAATTCATAAAATAATTATCCTGTTTTTTCTCTGTCTTATTGTTCCCATCCAGCAAGAGACTTCCATGGCATCAGTTTGGGTGATGTTATTTGGCTTCTGCTGAGGAAAAGGGACCAGTCTTTCAGTTATGCTGGCTACCATTTAATCCTGATTTATTTTCTGCCCGAAGTACTGACAGCATCTTTCAGGCATCATAGCCTTGCAAAGACAGATTGAAATGCAATGTGTCTGCATTTTAATATCTGAATGTCTTCCACTGGGTGATCAGGGTCACACCTGTACTAGCTTCACTGGGCAGCAAAGAACGGTTACAAGTACCACAGCTGGGCGCTGAAGTGACACCTGGTATAATAGAGCAATGAGGAAAATCAAATGCTCATGTCCTCCCAAAGATTAATTGCTGTTGAAGATGAGGGCAGAATCTCTCTGATTATAAGAATTTGTACTTGGAACAAGAGGTATATCCTTCCTTTTCTGGGCTAGCACTTATTGTCTGCAGCTGCCTGAAAAAGAAAAGACATTTACCTTGAGATTGCTGATAGCATGAAGGAAATTTTCATTTCCCTTTAAGTAAAGAAATTCTGCTGTAGGACTAAGACTTTGAAATATGCAAAGGAGGCTTATGTGCATCGGGACAGAAGCCCTCTCCAGCTGTGGAATTGGCCAAAGACATGAAATAGGAAGTGCTTGTTTTAAAAGTGTGTGAGACACTGTGCTGGCTTGCAGCATAAATTATGCATCTCCCCTTTCCTCCAGGCCTGCACTGTGCATTCATGGCTGAACACACAGTCCTTGGACACGGTGGGAAGAAGCTGTCTGGATAACAAAGGAAATGGAAGATTTGCTACTAGGCAGAACGGTCATTTCTCGCTGAGCCAGTTGTCCTTAATGACACTGGAGTGTGCTGTTAGGATGGATGCAGCTACATTCCTGAGAAAGGAGCACTATATAAAAAAATCAGTGCTCAACTTCTGATAGCCATCCCAAGTAATTATCACCTCAGTAGGTGAAGGGGAAACAAAATTTAAAACTTATGAGAGAAATGAGGATAACTCCGTCTCTGGAAAAGATTTCTTTATCATTCCAGACTGAACTAATCTTGTTGACATCACATTCAAACTTACTCAGCCCAGACTCTCTGCTCCTCTCCCTCTCCCATATACTTACACTATTGGTTAAATGTATGTCTAGACCTGGTCTAAAGCCCAGCCTCATTTAACATTCACACCATTAAGCATGCAAACACACTCAGGTTCAGATTTACTCTGAAACCTGGGGCACTTGCAAGACACGAGCTAAATTTGTCAGGTTGGGCCTGGGCTTTTGCACACCTTAGGAGGAAATACTCACAACTGAGTTTATCCTGACCACAGAGAGTGAAACTGAGCAGGGAGCGTGATAACCCCAGCCCGGACCCTGTGTCAGAGGGAACAGCCAGCAGCACAGGCAGTCAGTGGCTGGAGATAGAGTCAACGGAAATCAACTCTGCTCTCACCAGGAATGCAGACGCATCTTTCTGGGCAAAATGCACAAATGGAAATTTCGCTTTGCTTTCTACCATCAGCCATGAGAAATGTTGGAAGCTGTGACCTTGCCAAATGAGTGTTATTTCTTGTATCATCTCTTTAAACAAGTACATGAGAGAAAAACAGAGGAAGAGCACAATGCAGAAATTAGTATTTAATATTACTTGAAATGATAGTAAATGCTACCCAATGGAGCACTTTTTTCACAGCATAACCTGCTGACTTGATAATCAATGTGAAATGCAAACATAATCTCTACACGAGCATGAGAGAAAAAATGCATGAAGCATCTTCGGTGCAGAGGAGAAGCCAGTAGGTGAGTTGGTGGTACTGACTAGCCAAGCTCTAGCTCTGAAGAGAAATCCTCAAAGCTCAGTGAAGCAAGCAAAAAGACAAAATGTGTCCTCAGCTTGTGGCTACAGAGCTGTGTAGTCTGGAAGACTGCACAGGAAGCGTAGTATTTCTTGAAGTGCTGTGGGAGATATATGATATGTCTGTTACATCCAAGAGCTAACTGTAAAGTATAACAAATAGAGAACAGTCATTAAAAAGGCACTGACTAGTTTAGTTTAAATTAGAAAATAGTCAAGCTAGGGCAGTGACACAGAACATACTCCTATAAAACGTGAAGCTACCTCTGACTATAATGCGGCTGTCCTCTTACATTTCATTGCCAGAAAAGCACACTAACTGCAAAATACTGCTCGGCCCTCATAAAACTGTACTCAGTTTTTGAGTGCTTTATTTATGGCATAAGCGGTGCGATGACATTTTAAATGCTTTCTCTTTGAATGGCAATAATGATCTAATGATTATTTAAGTGATTTTCTCAAACGGTCCTGTATTTAGGAAACTGAAATGTATGAAAAGTATTGCCATGTAAATGTCAGTGAAAGTAATTAAGCAGTGAGAAATTTAAGATGATATCACTTGTTCCCTTTTTCCCTCTTCTATCGAGATTTTAAAAAGCAAGCAGAACTATGATGTCCTGGGAAATATTAAGAGATGAAAATGTGGCATAATCTAAGAAAGGGCTTCCATCTCCTCTATTGCAGTCACCACATGGTATTTATATAAAAATTGAGAATGAAGTATACATGAACTGTACACTGGACTCCCTAAATGTGATTTAATGGCAGTCATTTCTGAGTGTAAACTGCTATCTTCATTATAGCAGAAAATAGTTTGTAAGGGGACTCATAGCCTGAAAGTTATTGAACATTTCAGAATAAAAAGAAAAAGGCTGCTAAGTGTGTTGTCCGGTGACTCTATGAATTGCCATTAATGGAAGATTTTTAGTACAGATGAGGCAATATGCTTCAGAAATTTTTTAGCAATGTTTATCAGGAGAGGGCCTTCAGTCTTCATGTCACCGCAGTGCTGAAGTAATGGTTTAGATTCGGCTGATCCTTGAGGACAGAGATTGCAAGTCAGTTGATGTCCTGAGGTTTCTTACAGAAGGTTGGAGGTTCCCTGATACTATGATCTGTTTACTAAACCAGTCAAATTAAGACCAAAAAATGACAAGGCAGAACTCTCCAGAACTAGAACACATTTCCTAATCTTCTTTCTGGGATTTTTTTTTTTTAAAGTTCAGTGTGGATATCACTAAAGAAATTATCTTTCTTTTCTTGTATATATGCTAATGCCAATATCATGGTGTTGATGTATCTGTATGCTGATTCATTTTTATATGTGGCATGTTCTCTACTCAGTGAATTCACTCACTCCTTAATTTTCTGTACAACAGCATATATTTCATTAGATGTTTTTCCCTCCTGCCAAGATAGAGAACTCTGAAGAAACATTTATCACTGATTACTGCAGAAAACATTCTTGAATTGTGAGCTGTGTACTGAGTTTCTCTTTCTTTTGATTTTTTTTACTTTTATCTGTTTTCTATGTAAAAGTTATTTCCAAGATGAAATCTTTTATGTGGCTCTTCACTTAATTGCAACTGATTACTAGGTTAAATTATTTTTCTGCTATTAAAGATTCTGTGTTATTTTATTAATATTTCCATTAATTAATAGAGATTATGCTGCAACCTGGTTTTTTATCTTGAAGAAATTATGACTCAATAGGCTTTACTATTTATTTAAATAGATATTTTACTAAACATAAACGAATTAAGAAACCATCTGTTGCATGTAGGTGGTTTTTTTCCATTGTTAAGGGGAGCGTATGTGTGTATATTGTGAATATACATTTATATATACATATATATAAATAAAAGTAGAACAGTACTCGGCATCAGAAGCTTAAAGGCTGGTATTTCTGTAGCTGTTTATGGAAATTGTATTTGAGATATTGATACTTTACCTCAATGCACAGAAATTTGCATGGCCTTGATGGATAACAGATCTTATCCCATCACTATGGGGTATGTGCTACAACCTCCTTGCTAAGTGTGGGGTATCCTGATTCAGGAAGAGCACATGAGCTGGCTGTTGGGTGTTCTGTGATAAAGAAGTGCCACAGTTTGGAGTGGTGCAGGTTGGAGTCCACTGCAATGCAGTCACTGATGATATGTTGCAAGTTTAACACTCCATCAGAATTTTTTGTGATTTAGTACACACCTTCTCAGCTGCTGTCTTCTCTAAAGTGTCTTCTTGTCCTCAGTGGAACCTATGTATGTGGAAGGATGAGTCTTTTCTCTGTGGTCCCAGTCATCCACTGGCATCTGATAACATATTTATGTCTCTCCAGGGTCACACCACCAGGTTGATGGCTTGATCAAATGGCTTGATCAACAAAGTTGCTAAGAAGCTGCAGCTTCTCACCAGGAGACATGACTTGCCTGGTAGTGACCAAACTCAACTGTTATTTTCATGTTATTAAGAAGCATAAAGACTTTTACAGTTAAAAAAACCAACAAAAACCTACCAAAACAACATGCTAAAACAGTGATTTTGAAAGCTGACTGCTGCCTAGACAGCCTCAGAGTCAGCAACAGAAAAAAAGATCTTCAGAAAGAAGATTCCTATGAGAGTCTGTAATGAAAAGCATTCCAATGGCTAGTACCTTACAGTTATGGCCACAGTGTATTTTGGTCTCATACATCCAGTATTGGACTATTTTGGACAATTATTCACTCCCTCATCTTCTTCTTGCTCTATACCCTAGACATGACTCTGGGCAGCCCACTCCTACACTAGTGAAATGTTTGCCTCCTGCCCTTGGTACAGTGGGAGTGTCCCTCACCCCACATTTTGTTTGGACTGCCAAACTGTGAGGCCAAGAACAAAAGGTTTTCTTTCTGTCTGATTTTCTGTGAGTATATTTTATTCAGTAGTTTCAAAACTCTACATATTTTATAAACATTAGATGGATTTATCGCCTGTGACTTCATGATATTCTTCCAGGAATTAGCTCTTTGAAGTGCTTTCCCAGAGAATATTACAACTAAAAGGTATATCTGTTCCATTGTAAACTTAGTGAAACTATTCTATCTTTTCAGATAGATAACACAACCATTTCCCAGGCTGCTAGAATTTAAACCAGTCTCTTAAGCATTCTCAGATCAGTATAGTGAATAGGTATGTCTGATGTCTTTCCATGCTTTGGAGACTCCAAAGCCAACGGTTTCTAGGAAAGGAAGAAAACGTGTTAAGCTAGTACCTGCTGTAAACCCTGTGACTTGTTCTATCCAGCTGCAGATATTATTGCTCAAGGACATGGTGGTCCTGAGTGTAAAAGAAACTAGTAAAATTGGAGGATGGAAATGAGTCCAATGCATATTGATAAACACAGAATTTATCTGAAGATCTATAATGCCCATGAAAAAAAAGATGGGTCAAGGGGTTCCTGTTTTCATGAGGACAACAGAAAGGACATAGTCCTAGAGTCACAGTCGTTCTGTCATTCCTGTCCCTGGCCAACTATAGAAGAAGCTGTAACAGTAACGCTGGGAACCTATTCTGTACAGCACTGACTTGATTTTAGTTAAACAATTATTTAGACAATTCAGTCACATACGTAAGTGCTATTGTTCTCTCGCTTAACCACTAACAGCAAATTATAAAATGTGGCAGCCCTTCATCCCAGCTAGTGAAGCTAGCCATTAGACTGAAATGGCAAGGAAGAGTCACAAAACAGACACCAAAGTAATGCTTGTTGATGAGTAGTCTTTCTGGGAGAAGGGGCTTGGGGTATGGCAACACCCAATCACCTATGTATTTTAGTCAATGGTCTTTAGCACGAAAAACATGAGCAGCAGTGGGAGTCAGGACTAGAGCCCTGATAACTTCTAAAACATCAGTCTTCATCTTACTTTCTCTATTATACTTTGTGCCCTGCAAAAGCAAATGAGAAAATTCTCTTGCAGAGAATGAGAAAAGAGTCCTCTCCCTCTGTCTAGATGGCTATTCGAAAGCAGCTTTTCAGAAGGTGATTCACATCTCAGTCTGCATTTTAGGTTAAAGAACAAGGGAGCATTGGCCTATCTTCATGATTCCAACCTAAAGAACTAAATTAACAGCCTAGGTTCTTGCACTGAAAGTTACTGTCCTGGCATATCTTCTGCTTCTTCTCTAAGTGCCTGTGGTTTTTGTGTGTTTCGTCTGCCATTGTAGAAATAATCATAGAACACTCTGATTGAAAGAAATAATGAAAAGACAAAGCCAAAAGACACATTAACAGTATGGTATTGAAATATGCTTCTAGGACTGAGCAGCAGAGTAAAGTGGCAAGCTGAATAAGATCATTGGAATGTTGTGACTTTGCAGGGTAAACCCGCTCTTTTAAAGAGGGAATAAATACTGCTAAAAGTGTTTAAGACTTTGGTTTCAGAGGTGGTAGAAGATGTTCTTTGTACCTCAAGACACTTACAGACAAGTTAGAAAACTGAAAAACTTTAACAGATTTGAAAGCTGTTAGGAATTCAGTTTTGATTTTTATCCCAAATGTCATAATCCCCAACATTGCTTAACATGGGTTTGTTACTTGTGTAGGTGCCCTTTGTGTTGCTCTTACTGATAGCATCATTGTTCCCACAAAATACATTACATTTTGTTCTTTAATGATTAATCACTCCACTTTCCTATTAACAAAAGCAGCAAGTGGGATACTAGTTTCTTTCCTCCCTGCTGAGAAGAACAATTTATGTGGTTTCCTTACAAAAGACAGTAAGCAGAAACAGAGACTGGTTACTATGAATAGCTGCTATGGATACAAGTTTCTTATCTCTGCCACTGTACTAAGACTGCATGGAGTGCTTGTTAGCATATTAACCAAAAGGCATTTAATACTGAATATAACTACATTGCATTAAACTATACTGTCCATCTTATTTGGTTATAGTCCATTCTGCAGAAACAAATGTCAAAAGTCAGTTTTCCCTGTAAATTATAAAACTTCAAAACTAAGACATACAAAACCTTTAGTGTAGGTGTTAGTAAGAGCTCACAGACAGCCTCACAGGGTACACAAAAAAGACCAGGACTGACTAAAGAAGCATTTCACATACATATAAGCCTTTACCAACAATATATCAAACGTTTTCAAACAACAACTCATTAAACAAAATTTGGAGGAAATTAACTTCTGATATTCTTTGTATAGTGCTCCTTATGCTATTGCTGACATATATGTAGGTCTGTGCTATTTCACTATAGAACACTAAACAGTGCATCTTGCCTAAAGACATCCGTCTCTGGATGTCAAAAACCTCAAACATAAAAGCAGCAAGATGAACAGACAAATGAAATCAACTTAATTCAACAGCATGAAGATATGGGTTGTACTTCTTACTAAGATTAAATAAATGGGCATTTAAATGACTGCTATGTGTGAAATGATTTGATTTGTTTCACACATACACTCAGTATTGTGTTAGCAGTATATCTAATATGAAGAATAACAAAAGAAATAACTTTTGCATTTGTTATTTGACTGTGGTAGAAATAACAATACCACAATTACTATTAGTGAAAAGCTCTTGATGTCATTCTGCAACTCTCTCTGACTCTTCTTTCATTTTAGGCTCTATGAAAGCAACATTTTCAAAGGCCTTCAACCTTGAGTCATGTAAAGTATGCAAGTGGCTATCTGCATATGTAAACTGTGCACTAGCACACCCAAAAGCATGTATTATAACTATGAGCTGACTTCTCTAGTCCGCTTGAAAAAATCGCAGTCTGAGTGGCATGTACACTGAACATTTGTGCTCAAAGAACACTTCAGCCTCTTCTTGAGTGTTACTTTTAGTACCAAACCATGAGCACAAAGAATTGGAAAATTGGACCAATGGAAGATAATATTTTTAGCAATATATAATAATATAGTGCAGGACCAGAAAGTAGCACACTAATACTTAACCTTACGGAGTGTTGTATGTCCTTTCTTCACTCTGTTGAGTTATGTAGCTCTTATAAAATTTCAGGACCTTTTCAGGTTCTTATCAGTTAAGAGACTGTTGTAAGGAACTAGACCACTGCAGTCTGGGACTTGATCCAAAGTCTATTTAAATCTCTTGAAAAACAGGTGATGACTGGTCATACTCTATCTCAGGCGCACGCTTCATGTGTATGGGATTCTTAATCAAATATAGATGTTTTGCCAGGGAAGCAGGCACATGAGTGATTTGCTTAGTCAAGGTCTATGAAAAAAATGAGATTATCCTGTCAGCACATAATGGTAATTATCTTGTGCTGCTTGGCTTCTGAGGCACTTCCTTGTAACTTGAACTAATTCAATACTAATTCACTGAATACACTGAACCAGGGATATTGTGCCATTAAATTAACTTAAATAGCTCTGTAGCAACCTGGCAGCAACTCAGCTGGCGTTGCATAGATCTTCATCATCAATTATCCCTGGTGTCCCTACAAACTGATGTGTTTTACCGGGACTTTTATTGCTGGGATGCATGAGTTTATGTATGAGCTACTGAGTGTGAGATTAACAATCCATATATTCTGCTTGTTTTCTTTGGGCAGCTAATGAAATAATTTCAAAAAATTAATTATGGGTTTTCTTCCCTTGATGATCTCACAGTAATCTTATTAATGCTGAGATATGAAACGATCATAAAACCAAGCTTTGTTTTAAATACATTGGGCAAATTTTGAGACTATCCCTGAAGCAGCTTAATTACCTGCCTTACAAATGGCACACAACAAACACAACTGCAGACCACAAGACACTGCATAAATACAGGCTTTGTTTAAAAAATGTCAGAGCAGGCAGATTTGGATTTATCTGAATGGATTTATTTACTTTGACAATTTATGCCTTGACTTTGTTCACCAAAGTGCTCAGCAGATGAGGAATTTCATAGATTTCTTTTGGAGTAACCACGTGCTAATATTCATAGATAAACGTCTGCTGAGAATACATTCACAAACACGTTGCATTTTGATGGAAAACTTCATCAGGCAAACCCACACATGGGAACTCTTGCTATGTGCATAATACAAGATTAATGGGCAACCGAGAATGGGCCTTGAACGTTGTGAGTGGTTCTTAATGAACAACGCTACAAATACTTTATATTAAGAGGGAAATTTATTATCTGGCATTGTTCAAGAGTAATCCTTACTAAATCCAGAAAAACCAGGCTGTCAAGTCTCTGCGAGCGGCCCTGTGTCAGGGTTTTGCTGCTGCCCGGGGCTGCGGGTGTCCCTGTCCCTGGGCTGGAGGGAGCAGCTCCTGGCTGTCCCCGTCCCCAGGGAGGGTGCCCAGGGCTGGGGCTGCCCCTGCTGTCCCCCCAGCTTTCCTGGCTGGGGGCGGGATGGACCCTGCCTGCCCAGAGGCCCCTGTGGCCCCCAAATCCCCTCCAGAGGGAGCTGCCAGACTGCAGGGCCCCGACGC
Organism: Haliaeetus albicilla; assembly: GCF_947461875.1. Classification (NCBI taxonomy): domain Eukaryota; kingdom Metazoa; phylum Chordata; class Aves; order Accipitriformes; family Accipitridae; genus Haliaeetus; species Haliaeetus albicilla. The sequence goes on along the minus strand of NC_091484.1, from coordinate 69,725,533 downwards.
TCCGCCTGGAGACCAGGCCTGCAGGGGCAGGTGGGAAGAAACAGTGTTTTTCGGTGATATTTTTCAAGATTTAAAGACCTGAAGAATTAGATGTGAAAAAGACTAAGAGCACCAGAGGAATCCCAGATAACCACGTTTTAAGACATCACTATAGCATTCCTATTTGTTTTACGAATAGCTCAACCACTGCTAAACCCCACAGAAATGAAAGAACTACCTCAGAGAGTCAAGTGACTAAAAGACAAATTAAAACTGCCAGTTTAAGGTTGCTTTGAGGGTTTTCATCACACTGGCAGAGACATTATAAAATCATCTAGTGCGGGGAAAATCAGAACCCCGCTTCACTGATAGCAGCAAATCATTTATGCCTGAGATGAACCCGAGGACAAAACACTTCCATGGCCATAGTGTGGTTGAAGTTAGGTCCTTCAGGGACTGCAAGGAAGACACAGTTCCCCTGAGAAACGCTGATCTGAGTGCCATGCTTCTTATCCCTGGACTGGGGAATGCTCTAGAGGAAAATAACCCATTACCTCCTTAAAATTTGGCTTTTAAAAGAAATATTAATTGCGAAAGCACAGAAGAAGAAATAGAATGTTTTGTGTCAGAGAATTTAAAGTCATTTGAGTGTACGGTATTAAAATCTCATCTTGTTAAAAGTTGAATTGTTGTAAGTGCAATGGCAAAATACACAACAAACAGTTAAACAACAGCAACAAATGACTGAAGTGTCCTCAAATAAAATTCTATTAACTGTTATGCCAACTATATAAAAAGGTGAAATTGAACTCTGTATTCCTCCCCTGCAGTGCTCCTGCAGAAAAATGACCTTTCCATCATTGCAGGTTTGTTTTCACACGTTCTGAAATTATGGAGTAGTATAATTGTATATGTGCACTGCAATTATGAAAAAAGCAAAGTCAGAGTAGCTATAGGAAGCCTGTGTTGGAATGACCGTCAAATCAGTATTAAACAGAGAAAAAACCAAAGAGCAAGGAAAGAATCTGTAACATGAAAGAAAAGGTGAAGACAGAAAAAGAATAGAAAAAACATTATTTTCATTATTAAACCAGACTTTGGGAGGATTTGGCAAGATGGACACTGGCTAGTCAAAACAGCAGTGATTAAAGAAGTATCTCCTCACCCACATCAGTGCTGGCTCTTGCAGTTTAGTGGCTCCAAAGGTAGCTGTTGCTCAAGACACATCAGGACTTGGCAGAGAGGGGAAGCAACCACAGACACATATGTACCATCATATTTTTCAGACTGATCATGTCATTCAGTTAAACTGAGTTTGGGAAGCCTTGCTTTAGTCTGTCAGATGTTCCTGAAGATAAGACATAGCCATATCTTATTACCCATTATTAATAACTACATATTTGTAAAGAGAAAAATAGCAGGATTTCTGTTGGGTTTAAAACACCTAACAACCAGTTAATCTGTGTCTCTCTGGAAAAGTCCTTCATTAGATTATTTTTATTCGCCCAATTTAATTAACATAAATTCCATGAGATTATTCACCTGTTCATATTTTCCCATTTTATAAGCTGTTCTGATAATCCATGATAAACTCATAAGGATGACTTGCTTTTAACTGACATTCCTCTCACCACCTCTCAACCATTTCTGATCGTGACAGTTAGTGAAAAGGACTTATGGCTAATATTTGAGAATTAGAAATTATTTATTTTTATTTATTTAGATAAAACCATTTCTATCAAAGGAAGAGGCATTCTGTTACAAGCTCTCCAAATCCAGCCATACCAAAAGTCTGTAGCTGAAGTAACTGGTTTTAGTAATTGGGTTACTTTTTTTCTTTTTTTTTTCCCCGTTGGAATCAAATTATTCTAATTAAGGGCTGCATTGATTTTACTTGACTGCAATTGCAGTATTTCCTAAGACAGGGCAAAAATGTAAGAAAAAAAGCGAGGCTCATCGGGAGATGGATGTGAAAAGAAATTGATTATAAATTCAGCTTTTTATGTTTTCCACTGATTATAAATTACTTTTCAATCAACTCAAAATACTCCTGCTATCCCATATAATGAAAAGAGAGACCAAATGTTACAGAAAAGAATATTCTGCTGATAGAAGGATTCAGATTCATGTTCAATAATTCTTTTTTTCTCAAATATTTCATGTAAATCCATAGGACTTCTGTGCTGTAATGCTTTCAAGGTAGGGCGTTCTGAAAAGAAGAAATTGAATACATTATGGATGGGGTTCAGAAATTTCTGATGTATTATTTTCTAAGGTTCATTTTGCTTTAAGTCAGTCTTATTCTGGAAGCTGCTCTTGACAAAAGACTGCAGATGGGGAATAAAACCCCTAGCTGTATGTATCTATGGCTATAGCCACATGTACATGAGCCATAGCCACTCACAAAGGTGCCTTTAGCTAATTTCATGAAAATGCTCTCTTGGTGCTCAGTGGTGGTCAAAAGTCAAAGAGAATATTAAGTAAGGACCTTTAATTAAGATCCTTTAATATGTATTCCTTAACAAACAGTAATCATCACTAAGTTGTCATAGAAATCAATGGTGTACCCACTTCTTTATCGCTGTGTGCAGCTCTGATTCCTATTGGAAAAGGGATGTAGCAAAGCTAGAGGTGATACAAAGAGAGGAGAAGAACATGATTAGAGGGACAGAGCATCTACCATATCGGGACAGATTAAATGGCTGTTGCAGGTTAACTCTAACAGGCAGCTCAGCCCCACACAGCCACTCGCTCACTCTCCCAAAGTGAGAAGGGTGATAGAAACAGAAGGGTAAAAGTGAGAAAACTCCTGGGTTCAGATAAAGACAGTTCACTAGATAAAGCAAAAGCTGCACACACAAGCAAAGAAAAACAAGGAATTCATTCACCACTTCCCATGGCAGGCAGGTGTTCAGCCATCTCCAGGACAGCAGGGCTCCATCACACCTAACGGGGACTTGGGAAGACAAACGTCATCACTCCCAACATCCCCCCTTTACTTCTTCTTCCCCCAGCTTTATATACTGAGCATGACACCATATGGTCTGGGGTATCCCTTGGGTCAGTGGGGTCAGCTGTCCCGGCTGTGTCCCCTCCCAACTCCTTGTGCCCCCCCAGCCTCCTCGCTGGTGGGGTGGGGTGAGAAGCAGACAAGGCCTTGGCTCTGGGTAAGCACTGCTCAGCAATAGCTACAACATCTGTGTGTTATCATCAACACTGTTTTGGTCACAAATCCAAAACAGCACACTATGGGCTGCTATGAAGAATATTAACTCTATCCCAGACAAAACCAGGACAATATCCTAGCACTATCCTGAGAAGAGTGATGACTGCAGAGAGGTACCCTAGAGTCAACTCATGATTGGGGCAACAAGGGAAGCATTATTCACAGCTTCTCATAATATAAAACTTAAGGGACACACACCTAAATTATTAGGTTACAGTGTTAAAATAAAAATTATTGCTTTTTCAGACAATGCATAATGAAATTGTAGTACTCAGACTTTGAGGATGCTGTGTCAGTCAAAAAGATATAATCGTGTTCAGTCCAATTCAGGGAGGACAAACCTAACAGTGAATATTAAGTAGTAAGCAGTTGGTGGATGCAACTTTGACTCAAGATATTTCCAGACTACTGTAAGCTGCAAACTGGGAGAACACATGCAGGAAAGAATTTTAACCATAGTTCTCTTCCCACCACTTTTCCCCCTGCATCCACCACAAATTCCTGCCGGAGACAGACTAATCACCTGGGCTTATCCCTGGATTGATATAGTATGGCGTTTATGTTCTTATTCTCAAAGAAGTTATTAACAGGTGAACACAAACCAAGACTGAGGAAGTGAAAATCATCATGCCTAATGTGAGCTGGTATGGCTGTAGTAATCTCTAAACATCACAGTCCAGGACATTAGGAAGCTCAGTTCACATTGCACATAAATAACATCCTTATGAAAAGACTAAAAATGCATCTGTAAAAATAAAGCTCTTTGGAGATGTGAATTAAACAGTGTCACCTTGGCAAGCAAATATCTAGAAGAATGGAAAAAACCTTCAACATTATCCACACATTTATATAAGTAGTAAATGCAGTTTATGGGTGGATGTTATCACAACCTATTCTCACAATCACTTTGCTGTTCTCAGCAATTGCCAGGGCAAAACATTTCTGCAAGAACATAAAGATAATGGCACAGTTAAATTTAGTTGACTATTTTAATCTTAAAATTCAGCCTCTAAACACATGTAATTGATAGTATATGAGTGAGTCATGGAAACTTGCTTTTTATGAAGAAAATTACTAATGTTCAGTTCTGACTTTTCTCATTACTTTTTATATCATCAGTTTCCTTCCAGTATGCAGTTTAGTGATCATTGATCCACAACATTTATAGTAATTTAAATGTATTTCAGATGCCGGGTAACTTGGCTCCTGCCATTTCAAAATGTGTTTCCAAGCTATTCTACTTCCATTTTTGTTCTTTATGAGCAGGTCATTATTAACCCAGTCTTCAATGATGAACTCCTGCTTTCCTCAGGCTGGAACATGTCCCTTTCAGAGACAGCTTGCCAAGTCCTCTGCACTGTGCTACCAGTCCAGCACAACTGGCAAGGTCAGCTATGACCAGCAGAGAAAAGGCACTGAGACCAGAAAGGCAAAGGAGGTTCTGTGAGATGCATGAAGGGTACCTTGATGAGCTCAGACACTAGCTGATGTTGTGCTGCCCTGCAATTTCTCCCATTCTGCCTTACAAGGCTGCACTGTCATGGAGAATCATGCTAGGTACATACTTCCAGGTATACTTTCAGTTATACGTGCCTTTGACTTTGCTCCTTTTGGGGACAGGTAAAGCTCTGTATATTTTCCAGCTGAAGCAAGCAGAAAAGGAAGACAAGTTGACATTCAAATATTATTTCAATTAACTTTTAAAATGATAACCTGAACTTTCAAAAATGATGACTGTTCTCAAACTTCACTTCTTCGAGTGTGTTTGCATGCCAGGACAGCCCCATGGGACTGCCAGGAGGCCTGGTAGATAAACTGAGTGGCTTTTGGATAGAAATGAGTCAGCCACAGCCAGTGAGACTAGCTATAATGTTGTCACAGGACCCTGAAAAGCCTCAAACTGGATGGAAATAGGGGAAGCCATAGAAGCTGTTATCATCTCATCCAATCACATAATTTTTGAGATCCTGTTCTTTTTAGTTATATAGCATATGTGGAATATTACTCATGGCTCTTGATGCTGTGAAATACCTGGTGTGCAGCTCAGAGGGTCAGAAGTATTGCCACACTTCAAGTATTCCAGCAAAATGCTTCCATTTTCATAGCTGCATGGGAACTGGTAAACCAGCTCTGCCCTCATTTACAATAGTACACATTTCAGGCACATCTCCACTGGTTTCTAGAAACAAGAATTTGGAGCTAGAGACTTAAAAAATGGCCCCTTTCTGGCCAGAAAAGAAGCACAAATGTATTTCTAGTCATTTAAATTGTTACTGGCATGTAGCCATACATGTTTCTGAGAAACAGATTTGAATAACTGCATTAAATGAATTGAATTCATTCATCAGCACCATGGGAGTCAGCCCATAGTCAGAGTATCACTTGCCATTAACACTACCAACTACAAATTCATATCACTCACTGGCACACAAAACTAGCAAGAAGTCTATAGTCCAAAGCACCAAATTTGTATCACATGTCTAGAGAATAGCAGGCATTGTAACTATATATATATATATATATATGGAAGGAAAGGACATCACACAGACAGCTACAAGAGTAGTGTGACTTGAATGGGATGCAAAGTGCCTTTTTAAAGGAAAAATTAACCTAAGGAATGGAATAAATAGAAAATGGGAGGAAATCAAATATGAGTTTGCTACAGCTAACTGTGCTGGAAAATCCAATATCCTTGTCTGATAACAGCTGATCTCTTAGGCAAAGAGAGTGCTATATGTACTTGAATTAGTGCAAAACATTTGGCATGTGACTGTCTAAAAATGTGAGTTAGGCAGAGAAGAAGTGGATTAGTATAAGCAGTGTAGAAAAAAAGCTGAAATAACAGGCAATCCTATTTAGGGTGGAGGGAGATATCAGAGGAATTCCTCAGGAATCAGTCTTGAGACTACTCTTATTTAACAGTAATCGTGAATTAAATTCATAAGGCCTTGGTCCAGAAATGTAGGAATTTACTAATGAAACCTGCTGATGACACAAAGTCAAGAAAAATCATCCTTGTAGAGGGATTTGTTGTGTAAAGAAAATATAGTTACATGGTACTTGAGGATCAAAATGTTAGAAATGAGATTAAGCATAACATGAGATGGAAGCCCATTGAGCAAAGGGCTGCTATCATAAACTTTGGCTATGAAACAAAGTGCCATCCTTGGAGGTTCCAAGGCTTGGCTAGGCAAAGCTAAAGCTGTCATCATCCAAGGTGGCAACAGTTTCCTTCTGAGAGGACTTGACAGGGGATCCAGAGATCTTTTCCAACCACATTTCTATGTTTCTATGAGAATGAATGAGAGAATGAAAGACTGGTGTATTAGTCACATCATTGACTATGAACTGCCATTGCTACTCTGAGGAAGAACTCGCAGTCGCAGAGGGCATTTGGTAAGGTATTTCCTGCAGAAATAAGAAATGATTTGGGAAAATGCAGGTTTCCAAGTGGAAAGCTTTATACAGCTGTAGTAACTTGTGCTGAGGAAAGATTAATTTTAACTTAAAATGGTGCTAAAAGAGCAGGATAGGACTATAAGACAGCCAGGATTTGGGATGCATCTTCCTAGACCTTTTAATTCTAAGAAGTGTGTCATAAAACTCAAAACATCTGTGGGGTTTGTAAACACAAAATCAAGCTTTAGTAGAAAATAATCTAGATCAATTAACATTTGAAAAAATGAGTAAGAAGAGAAGTAAAAGATCAAGGAACCTAATACAGAGGGGATTCTGGGGTGGCTGCAGTCTGGACTGCAGGATACATTGCAATGTTATGGTCTTACTTGTTTTCCAAAGCTCTGAAGAACATAGTATTTGAGAGACTCCATCATGCTGATACTCTGATCATAGGTAAGGAGGGAACAGAGACTAAGAATTTTCAGTTCTCAAGAAAATCACATTGCACAATCTATCTCCTCCAGAATGATTTCACAACAGCCCAGGGCAGTCTACAAAAGCTTTAGTAAGCTTGCACGTTTCTCGAAAAGGAGAAAATTGGCAATCAAATGGCTGATTTGACTTTGTCAGCATCCAGAAAAGGAGTAGACGGTGTTAAGGACAGCATGCTGCTTCTTAGTACACTTTACATGCAACCCTGCAACATGTCAATTTAAAACTTTCGAAAACATCTATTTGTGAAGTTGCTGTGTGCTCTCTTCCTTATCGGTGTCAAGCCAGCCTGTCTGCTGGTAAATTTGAGACTTGTCTCCATGCATTTTTTCACCAAAAGTTCTTAAATCAACCCCCAAATCGTAGTCTTAATCCTTTTTGAATTAAAAGTTTGGTGGGGGAGGAGACTATTTCAGAGTATGAGATGTGACTCAGAACAAGTCAAGTCTAAGGAAAGCTGAATTCATAGCTAGATAGCAGGGCTGGGATTCAGAAGGTCTGGACTATATCCTGGGCTGCCACACACTTCCTGCATGAACTAAGCATATCTGAAATATTCAGTTTTCCTCCTAGAAAAAAAGTGGTTAGTTCTATCAGGTTAAAAAACTGGGAGAATTTTTTAGCTGATATTTTTCAAGCACTTTGACACACTTGTTTGGGACAGTATAGAGCTGCAAAAGATTAATATAAATTATATTTCATCACTGTGCATTACAGAGTGTCTACACCTGGAACTTATTCTGTTTGTAGGAGTCTAAATTATTCATGCACTGCAGATTTTAAACATGAAATATTGGCATAATCTTATCTTTCACTTGATAAGTTAACTTTCTTTGATTTCTCTCTTCATCTTTCATTCTTCAGTCCCTTATGTTCAAGCTACTAAAATTTCCCTGCATTCATACTTTACCAATTGCTCCTACTCTAAGAAAAGTCAACCTGTAGCTCCTCTGAAAGGCCACAGGTTTGATCTTATTCTATCCCCACACATAGGCACAGCGTGGCAAGTCTTTCTTTCTGGTTTAAGCAGCCTCTGACCCCCTTTTCCCACCCCCATTCCTTTGCCTGCACCAACTCTCAGTGTACCAAATTAACCATTTGCCAGGCAGCATGGTGAAACAGAGCTGGGAACTGCTCTAAGCTAAAAAATAACCATATTTCGCAGGGTGATTTTCTTTTGGGGATAGATATGATAGAGACAGAATCATGTCTTTGCCAAGTTATCAGAGAGAGGTCAGATGGATTAGCAGCACACGTCACGTCTATGCTAAAATACTGCGATTCCCTTCCCTTGCCTGCTGGACCAGGAACTTGAAGATTGCTCTGCACCAGCTATCGCTGCTGGTTTCCAGGAAAGAGACAGAAACCAACCCCTTTGCTCTCAGCTCCACTCTAGTGAAACTAATCTAACAAATAATGTGAATTGACAGCCCCTGCAGTATCACAAACAAAACACATTGATTGCTTAATTAACTGCCTGATCACAGCCTTGCTCCTTTCCAACAAAACCAGTTCAATTGCTCTTTCCAGCTCCATATAGAAGTAAGTTGCACTTCCTTACATGAAATCACTCAGAGCTGGCAATACACAGGGTATGCTGCATTATTTAAATTCTGGATGTCACCCTCAGAAATAAATAATGTGAGCTGAAACCACAAAAACTGCCAAGATACCCATGATTTATTCATGAATGGAATAGGATATGAATGGAATGGGGTCCTAAACACTATGTATTAGGGAAAGGGATATTAGTCAAATTAAGTAGCTTTGTTCCAGTTTCACCACCTGTGATATCATCTTTAGATCTTTTTACAGCCCACAGGGAGAAAATAGCTTTGAATCTGGCAAAAAATATGCTTTGAAAATTATTCATATGATGATGCAAAAGGTTTTACTACAGCATTTTCAAAAGGACATGACAGATGAAAGCAGAAAAATGTGAATAAAAGTATAAAATGGGCAATATTACACAATTTCAAGGACAAAATTTTCCTTATTGGAAAAAGGAGTATCATAGGTGTTCCCTTGCAACAGCAAGAAACGAAGCAAAGTTCATAACAGACAAATGGGCACAACAAGACTTTCTAGCTTGCGTGAGCGCATGAAATTCTGGCTTTTGAGTCCTGTCCTTACAGAGTGAGAAAAGCAAGGGAAGGCAGGAAGAAGTTGCTGCTTTGGCTAATCTTAAAACTTCATCTTAACATCACAGAGTTAATTCCACCTTCGTTGAAATGGGGATGAGAGCAAGGAAGGTTTTTATTATTAAATACAATTTTGCAATTTTATCTGTTCTTGCAAATTTGTAAGGTTTTTGAAACAGTAGAGTCCGAGAAATTTGATGTGTGATGAAGCTTTCCATTCCTCTGGGAGTGGAAATCATGAAAAAAAGCATTAGTACATCACAGTGCTTTCATCTGCATAAGAAGCCTGGAAATTGCTATCTTAAGGGCTGGGGAAGGGGAAGGAACATCTTCCAGTGATCAGCAATAGCAAGAAAATCTCTTGGTGTGCAGCTAAGCAGCATGTAACAACACAGAGAAATGCTTGAGCCCAGAGGCTAGAAGCCAATAAGAAAATGCAATGTCTTAGTTTGGAAACTTTAGACTACTGGAAGTCTTGTATTATATGGCATGGAAAGATTGTACTCAGAAAATGCATGGGTCAGCTCAACAGCCATAGCTGAAGAGAAAGTTACCCTTTAGAAAGGATGGTCTATAGTGGCGTGGCAGTGGGAAAAAAAAACGTCCTGGGGGAGTGTTATGGAATAGTTAAAATGCAACACAGGGAGCTGGGTGTTGCATGTGTTGGGTGTACATCATGAACACCTTGGGTTAGGAAGAAACCAAGCAGAGGTTGTTCACTAACAATGTTTAGATGTGTTATTTCCTGAAGCATTTGGTATAGGTGACTGTAAGATCATTGGTTTGATCTAGTCTGCCCCACTATACAATCTATGATATAGCAATGCATTCAGAAATGTTTGTAAATAGGTAAACAGACAAAAAAAACCCTTGAAAACTAGTAAACATATAGACAATACTCAGTTTATAACAGATAGTTGCTGTCTTTATCATTGTTTTACACCGACTATTTCCCTGTGCAGGGACATCTCATAGAATCCAGTTGAATGATTTGTGGAGTAAAATGGTATTTGAAGTAAATTTACAAGAATCTGACAGTATACAGACAAATAGAAAGTCAGCCCTCATTTGTAAGTCCACATAGTTGTTTGTTCCTGGAACAATAATTTTATCTGTAGGCAAACCTCTGTTTTTCAGTCACTGATATTGATGTTGACCTGGAAAATGTCACAAGTTCTAGCTTTCTTACTTTTCCCCATCAAAGACATGACTTTAACAACAATTATCTCATTTGGATGGTGTGAGACTTACTGCAGATCCTTAAGTACTTTAAATACACTGTATCATTCTCAAGAACAATCATTAATTGCACAGAAAATTCTGCACTAATTCAGTGTCCTATGTCAGTGATTTACATTCTATTTTTTTCAGTGTCCAGTCATCACCTCTGGGGTTTGTTAATTTGGTGTTAAAACAGCATGTGATAAATCACAAACAATATTGCTGTGGGGGGGAGAAGAGATGAAAGAAACCATGTATGAGAAACAAGGCCGTAGGAAGAAGCAGGAATTACTGTAAATGTCATTCAGAATTACTCAGCTCTACAAGTAGTCATATAGATTACTATTCTTATTATCCATTCAGAACATACAACAGTTTTAAAAATAGGATTGCACTGGAGGTTAGAAGGAAAATCTACTGGGCTCATGTCTCCACCTGTCTGAATTCCTCACCTACATTACAATGGCTGATTTTTAAGTGATAGTGGGACCTAGATGGACTTGCATGAGTGTTTACTTGGTTAATGTCAGTTGAAAGTCAGTTAGAAGCTAGCTCTGAGTTATAATTCACCAAGAAAAGAAGAAACAAAATCTGGCCTACTGGCCCTCTGCATCTTGGCTGGTCATGCTTATGTCTCATGAACAGCACAGTGTGTCCTATATCTTCAAAATCTGAAACTGTTTTTAATATACTCAAGCTCTCTCCTTCCACTGTAACATAGTTATAGGTCTGGCAAAATCTATTCCAAGTAGTGCTACATCAAATCTCTCAAGTTCTTAGTAATTAACTATGATAAAAGCCATCTTGATTTAAGTAACTCCCATCATATTCTCAAGCCATACATCAGATCCGTAATTAACAGTCACCTCAGTACTTGAAACACCATCTCAGGAATTAAAACAAACATTTGCAAGAAGATATCTGAAATAATAAACAGAAATCTTGAGCAATGATAGTGAGACTTTTTGATGTATGAGCCAGGATCCCACTGGAACTCACAAATGGGAGGTCATGCTGCAAGTTTGGAGCTGTCTGCACTGCTGTCCAATGGCCCCTTGGCTTAATGTTCCAGTCTCAGCTTCCTGCTCTGAGGGGTCTCACCTCAGCTGCAGCTGTGATCTTGTTCTCATCCTGTTGTCCCACAAGTGGGGTTTGGTACCTGGTGTGCAATAAGCCGATCTTCCACACAGAGACGAGATATTTATTTCATTATCTGCGCAGAGATGGGTGCCAGGTGGTAACTCCACAAAGCTGGCACAACACACCAAAAGAAACCCAATGTATTTATTCTGTTACATGCTTAGTAAAAACCTGTCTAAATTTACATTCATTGGTTAGTAGTCACCATTTCATCTACTATTGGCCAGTTATAATTTAATTAGCCTCATTTGCGATGTAAATCAGCACGCATGCTTGGGGGGGGACGACGGGGGACAATTTCTTCCAGCCTTGAATTGAGTCGGTGGTCATGATCTGCCCCTTACGCCTTTACCTTTCCCTTAGTTCATGCTTCTTTGGCAATCATCTGGCCTTCAGTGACTTCCTTTTATCAGTCTTTAGTTCCCTCTTCAAGGGCATAGTTGTTAGCAAAGCAGGTATAGTTTATACAAATCAATCAGGCTTGCATAGTGAAGCTATTGAGTAATGGTCCTCCTTAAAGGACAATGTACCATGTTTAACCCTGAATCAAGCAGTATCATCATGGCGAGGCTGTAACTCAAACATATGACTACACTCCTGCCATAGCAATTCTGACACAATAATAACGTGCAGGCCAATGCCAGCAAACAAGTAATGTACATATAAATTGAAGGGAAATATGTACATCATCATAAAGTATTCACAGTATTGCAAAAGAATAAACTGCATCCTGGGGAAATGCAAAATATGAGTTACGAACAGATGCTATAAGATGAGTAAGTATTGGTAAAGGATTCTCAAGATCATATATAATTTACTTAATTGAAAACATGAAGCATAAGCAGGGGAAGAACAAGCACTTGAGCAAAGGCTCTACACAAAGCATAGGTCTTTCACCAGCCACAGCTTGTGACAATGACAAAAACCTTCCCTGATGGGATTTCTGCCCTGGGAAGGTTGTTTAGTCCCTCTTGCTGAGGGACATGAAGAACAGATTAAATAAATATGTCAGGAATAGCAGAGACATAGTTGATGTTGGGATAGGCAATAGGTTACCTTGCAGGAATTTGACTCTGCGTGTCTGACATTTATGGCTTTACAAAGGCAGATGGCAAACTTTAAGTTGTATTAATAAAGAAACAAAATGTTAACTATTTTCAAGTAGAAAACTAAAGGGCAGCTTAATGAGTCATCATCAAAAACTCACAATCTGCTTAGCTGGTTTTGAGCTATACTTTGATGATTAGCAGCTTGCTGGCTACTGGGATTGTACCATTAGTGAATCGTTTGCAACTAAACAGGTACAACCTGGACACTAGTGAAAGAGTGAAACCCAAAATTATTGTGTGTTGGTTTGGGAGAATGGAAGAATAAAGCCATGCTTGGTCTAGAAAAAAATCTCAGATACAGTGGAAATACTTCAAGCCATATGAAAGCCTAGAGAATTTTATTTTTCCAGTACTGATTTTGGTTTGCAAATCCCAGCAAACATAATCATTCAGCTGACATAGTTAATACCACAGTGTTTAAATTTGGTGATGAGACCAAGAATCATGATTTATGTTAAATGCCTCCTAAATGTATTACCTTATTTGCCTATTGTAAAAATGCTTTCTTGGTCTGGTGGTGTGAAAGGCTTTTGCCTTTTCTGTCATAGTAGATGAATCGGTGTTAGAATCATAGAATAGTTTGGGTTGGAAGGGATCTTTAAAGGTCACCTAGTCCAACCCCCCCCTGCAGTGAGCAGGGACATCTTCAACTAGATCAGGTTGCTCAGATCCCTCTCCAACCTGCCCTTGAATGTTTCCGGGGATGGGGCATCTACAGCCTCTCTGGGCAACCTGTTCCAGTGTTCCACCACTCTGTCACGACCCAGACTGGACAGACCAGGGAGTCGTGTTTAATTCGAAATTCCCTCTGGCTAAATTAAGGTGAAATGACACCAAACAATCAGTTAAAGATTTTATTCATGACAGAAGCAAACTGAACTGGGGAGGCATGGTAGTAGGTGGCAGGGTTTCTCACAATAGGAACTGGCATAACACTACTTCTGTAAACCGTGTAACCCGGGGTAACCACATACATCAATTCAGGGAATAAGGAGATCCCTCCCGTTGAGTCACGAGGTTCAGAGCAGACCCCCTTGCTTTCCAGACTCCTCCTCAGAGAAGGGCCCAGGGGCAGCTGGATCCACTCTTAGCCTCAGACTTGGTCAATGGTTTATGTCTTAAAGGGATGAGGTGTAGGGATTGTGGAAAAGGAAAAGGAAAGAGAGAAGAAGACAGAGAGAGAGAAAGGAAGAGAGAAAGATTTCACTGGTCCTGGGTCCAGCGTTGGTTCAGTCAGCCGGGGGGTCCAGTCCCGGTGGGCTTGTGCACCTGGGGCTTCAGTTTGTGTCCTTTTATCACCCTTGCCCCTCCTTCAGGTGGGCACTTGAACTTAGTAGGCTGATGAGCAGTTTGTGAGCCTTTGGGCTTGGGGGTCGTTTGTGGAGTAACTTCTCCTTGCCTGCAGACAGGGCCATTGTTTGATCTTTGTACCAGAACAGCTTATCAGAACAGGGAGCTGGACCCTCCAGCACGCCCTCCCCCTCCTGTTGCTGGTGTCTGAGCTGATGGGCTTTTCACCTTGGTTCCTTGCTGTGTAGGGTTTCTCTTTAAGCAGAACTTGCCCCACCACCACCCCATGTTTGAGACATTAACTCTTTCAGTCTCTCACACACCCTCATTGTAAAAAATTTCTTCCTTATATCTAGTTGTCCTGGTTTTTGCTGGGATAGAGTTAATTTTCCTTCTAATAGCTGGTATAGTGTTAATGTCTTGGATTCAGTATGAGAAGAATGTTGATAACACACTGATGTTTTCAGTTGTTGCTAAGCAGTGTCTATAGTAAGTCAAAGATTTTTCAGCTTCTCATGCCCAGCTAGCAAGAAGGCTGGAGGGGCACAAGAAGTTGGGAGGGGACACAGCCGGGGCAGCTGACCCAAACTGGCCAAAGGAATATTCCACACCATGTGATGTCATGCCCAGTATATAAACTGGGGGGAGCTGGCCAGTGAGGGGAGACCGCCGCTCGGGGACTAACTGGGCATCAGTTGGCGAGCGGTGAGCAATTGCATTGTGCATCACTTGCTTTGTATATTCCAATTCTATTATTATTATCTTTATCATTATCATTATCATTATTATTTTCTTCCTTTCTGTCCTATTAAACTGTCTTTTTCTCAGCCCATGAGTTTAACTTTTTTTTCCTGATTCTCTCCCCAATCCCATGGGGTGGGGGAGGGGGGTGAGCATGTGGCTGCGTGGTGCTTGGTTGCTGGCTGTGGTTAGACCACAACACTAGTCTAAATCTCCCCTCTTTTAGTTTAAAACCATTACCCTTTGTCCTATTGCAACAGGCCCTGCTAAAAAGTCTTTCCCCATCTTTCTTATACAATAAGATGTCCCTGGAACCTTCTCTTCTCCAGGCTGAATAACCCCAACTCTATTCTTTACACAGAAAAGTTTTCATTTTGTCATATGTAGACAGCCAAAAATGGCCTTCATGTCACCTAAAATATGTAAAATTCCTATTAAGGAGGACAAAAAATATAGATCATGAGTTGATAGGTGGATTGTACCTGAATACCTCAACTTTTCAGCCTACATAACTTAGCTGCAATCTGGAGCAAAACTGCTCAGGTTTTATATGAAGTGCATGTTTCTGAAAATTTACCTTCTAGTTTAGCTTCATGCACATACAATTGAAAGTTTTTTGGAAGACCATTCACAGTTCCCCATGAAAATGGTCCCCAGGGAGTGATTGACTCAAATGGGATCTTCAGCAAAGCTCCTGACTTCCTATCACAACCCTTTTTCCACCCACCTTGTACTACATGCGCCCCCTCCAAACCAAACTTCCCTTTGCTCTTCCATCTTCGTAGAGTATAATCTTATTTCCTCAAAGTAAGATCTAGCTTTGACCCCATTTTATTCCTCAACTTCACATCCTTCTTCTGTATGTTTTTCTTTTAATTTATCATTTTGAGTTAATCTGAATTTTTAACATGTACTAAAGCAGTTGACTGCAAGTTAGTTGTGAAGGTCAGAAGCCACTTTCCACCCTATGAGCCAACCAAATATTTCAGTATCCTGATTGTCCAAAGAAACCAGTATTTTTTAAACCTGATGACACATTGCATGAGTGTCATGGCTTAAGCCTAGCCAGCAACAAAACACCATGAAAGAAAAGCTTGTGGGTTGAGACAAGGACTGGGAGGGATCACTCACCACTTACGGTCATGGGCAAAAAACATACTCAACTTGGGGAAAACCAATATCAATTTAATTTACTACCAGTCAAATCAAAAAAAGGATAATGGGAAGTAAACCCAAATCTTAAAACACCTTCCCCCCACCCCTCCCTCCTTCCCAGGCTCAACTCCATTCCTGAATTCTCTACCTCCTCCCCCGCAGCGGTGCAGGGAGACGGGGAATGGGGGTTGTGGTCAGTTCATCACACCTTGTCTCTGCCGTTGTCTCTGCTGCTTCATCCTCTTCAGGGGCAGGACTCCTCACACTCTTCCCCTGCTCCACCGTGGGGTCCCTCCCACAGCAGACAGTTCTCCATGAACTTCTCCATCATGAGTCCTTCCCACGGGCTGCAGTTCTTCACGAACTGCTCCAGCGTGGGTCCCTTCCATGGGCCGCAGTCCTTCAGGCACAGACTGCTCCAGCGCGGGCTTTCCCATGGAGTCACGGCCATCTTGGGGGGCATCCATCGCCCTGCTCTGGTGTGGGCTCCTCTCTCCCCGGGCTGCAGGTGGGCATCTGCTCCCCCGTGGACCTCCCTGGGCTGGGGGGGACAGCCTGCTGTCCTCCTCCTGCTCCTCCCCCTCCTTCTTCACTGACCTCGGTATCTGCAGAGGGGTTTCTCTCACATGCCAATCTCCTCCCCTGCTGCAGGTTCCCCTTCTTAAATCTGTTCTCCCAGAGGTGGTACCACCATCGCTGATGGGCTCGGCCTTGGCCAGAGGTGGGTCAGACTTGGAGCCGGGGAAGCTTCCAGCAACTTCTCACAGGAGCCGCCTCTGCGGCCCCTCCCCCACTACAAAATCCCGCCACACAAACCCAAAACAATGAGGAAAGTTAAAACCACTCAAAAACGTTGCCAAATGCTGAGATGAATGATTACAACTCAGAGGAAATAAACTATTCAGCCCAGACATTTGGAGAACATATATAGAAGTACAGTGGTACTATTCATGGATCAGTATATGAATAGGTAATTGGATGAACTTTTTTATGCAGAGCACAATAGAGGGAGAAGATGAACTTAGACTAAAAATCTCTTTATAGTACTCACATTCTTCCAACATATCTACGTCAACAGCAGTTTCTGTTCATCCAGGAACAAAGGAGCCATGTCAGACTGAATCTACAGCTGAAACAAGCGACTGAAATAGCATTAATAGAGAGTTTTATGATAGCAATCGACAAAGGATCAAAACCTAATGATTTTTGTGATTCATTTACATGTTTAAACTCTCAGATTTGGAAAAGTTTATAATTTTTTTCTAACTTCTCCTCTTTCTTCCCCAAACTTTGCAGATATTTAATGCAGTTAAGATCCCAGAGTCTTATGGGAGTGTAGGAAGTATAAGTGCATGGGTCATGAGGCCTAATGTCCTGCTGTTCTAGACTCATACCATATTACTCCCTCTAAGCCATACAAACAGGAATCTAAAAGTGGAATTTTCCTTAGATGCCACAAGGCTTTTTCAAAACCTCACTGCTCTGGTGATTACAAACAACTTTCTAACTTTCAGCCTCAGTTTATGTGATGCCAGTCAATATTTGACTGCTGTATGGAAATTTGCATAGGTAGCAGAACCATAAAAAACTCCTTCTGCTAACATTTGTGCATACAAGAACAGTTGTTACTCAACATTAATCCTTTTAAATAAAACCCTCCCCCTCCTCATTAAGCTGTTTCAAAGCATTGCGATAAATTCAATATTTCACTGCAGTGAAGCTAGAGAAGGTTGTAAACATCTTCCTACTGAATGTCATGGGAGTGGGAGAATAAAACCTAGTGACAGCTCAGTTTAAATTAAGATTCATATTCCATAAGCAGCTGAAAGAATGGGAAAACCTCAACATATCTATAGCACAACGCTGGCAGACTGCCAATGAGAGGGAAACGTGTGCGTGAGGGGCAGCAGCGCTGTCAGGGCTTACTGAAGCCATTGCAGGGCCACGGGTCTCCCTGCTGCAGCCCCTCACAGGCGTCAGGCAGGTCCTTCGTGCAGCCCTCCCTTGGGGCAGGACGTGAGATATCCCAGAGGCAGGATCAGCGCTCGGGCTGGATTTTTGGCTTTGCTTTCAGCCAAAAAGGGGATTTATAAATAGAACACTTAACCATGTTTAAAGTTAGGTAGAAATGAACTGGGCTTAAATGACAAAAAACCCCAGTATTGCCTGTGTCTTCCAAGCTGGAGTCAGCTCACATTTGGGGCATCAGGATGAGTAAGCAGAACTATAGCCTGAGTAAGGTATATGCTGGGCTTTTAAAGGATTTTTAAAAAACTCATTAACAATATTAATTCCGTATGTGAAAAGACAAAATGGTACTTTCCAGTGTCTAAATTGATAAATTATTGTCCTAATCCAAGAAACAGGATGTTATGGTCTTTATAGGCAAAGTGAAAATGATTCTTTAAAGATGTTGTGTATTTGAGGGAAACAGTATTTTTCTTCATGTTTTTATTGTTGAGTAATAAGGTCAAGTTAAGTGTTTTTTAAAACAGGCCATACAGTTTGGGTACTTATCTGAATAACAGAAGCTAGAATCTGCAGGAATGATTAAATTGTCCAATTCATCACCTGGCTAAGACACAATCATCCTCTACAGCACAATTTTCTGTATTACTCACATTATATCTTAATTTTCAAATTGCTTCTCCTGAATACAGCTCTGTATAACAAAATGTCCCCTAGTAGTCAGGATCCATTATTAATTATATTTTTATAAACTTGCTTACTGATTCCCTCATTATTTGCAGAGTATTTTTTCATATCCTACAGAGACAGGCAGCCAAAGCTAAGGCACTAATTAAGAGCAGGTGAAGAATGTAAGCAGGAAACCAGGGATAAGCAGTGGCTGAGGGCTATTGCTAAATAAAGCCTTTCTGAACAGAGAGTGTCACAGCTTAACAGGATTGTGTTGAGAAGCAGTCTCAATTACAAAGGCACTGGCTCTGAAATACAGAAAGGCTTCAACATAAAGCACAGCTCTTCATTTTGATTTCTTTTGTCTTCCAAATCCAATATTCATATTTAATTGAATATCCTAGGGCACTGACTATATTCTGTAGGATATTACTAGAAAAATATTTCTTTTTCCTATGTGAAAAATATACAGTTTGATACAACATATACTTACTTATTAAATGGTTTGATACAATAGTTCAACCTAAATTGCATGTCAGCTAACTCTGAATATATCCCAGCCTATGTTGTTAAGGAAAGATGAGGGTATACAACAGAGCAGAGAGTAAACAATCTAGGAGGTTCCTGGAGTGTGTGGAAGATAACTTCCTGACACAGCTGGTGGGTGAGTCAGCCAGGGGAGGACCCTTGCTAGATCTATTATTTACAAACCCAGAAGGACTGGTGGGAGGTGTGATGGTCAGAGGCTGTCTTGGGCTTAGCGACCATGAAATGATAGAATTCTCAATTCATGGTGAGGCAAGGAAGGGGGTTAGCAAAACCACTACTATGGACTTCTGGAGGGCAAACTTTGGCCTCTTCAAGGCACTGGTTGAGAGAGTCCCTTGGGAGACAGTCCTGAAGGGCAAAGGGATCCAGGAGGGATGGACATTCTTTAGAAGGAAATCTTAATGGCTTAGGACCAGGCTATTCCCATGTGCCGCTAGCTGAACCGCCGCGGAAAACAACCAGCCTGGCTGAACGGGGAGATTTTGCTAGAAGTCAAGAAAAAAAGGAGAGTTTATCATCTCTGGAAGAAAGGGCAGGCAACTTGGGAGGAGTACAGGGATCTTGTTAGGTCATACAGAGAGGAAATTAGAAAGGCAAAAGCTCAGCTAGAACTAAATCTGGCCACTGTTGTAAGGGACAACAAAAAATGTTTTTACAAATATGTTAACAGTAAAAAGAATCCCAAGGAGAATATCTATCCTTTAATGGATACAGAAGGGAACATTGCCACCAGAGATGAGGAAAAGGCTGAGGTACTTAATGCCGCCTTTGCCTCAGTCTTTAATAGGGAGACCAGGGTATCCTCAGGTACTCTGCCCGCTGAGCTGGAAGGTGAGGATGAAGAGCAGAATATACCCCCCTTAATCCAGGAGGAAGTAGTTAGTGACCTACTACGCCATCTGGACACTCACGAATCTATGGGACCAGGTGGGATCCATCCAAGAGTACTGAGGGAACTGGCAGAGGTGCTTGCCAAGCCACTCTCCATCATCTATCGGCGATCCTGGTCAACAGGGGAGGTCCCAGAGGACTGGAGGCTTGCCAATGTGATGCCCATTTACAAGAAGGGTCGGAGGGAGGATGTGGGGAACTACAGGCCTGTCAGTCTGACCTTGGTACTGAGGAAGATTATGGAACAGTTTGTCTTGAGAGCACTCACATGGCAAGTCCGGCACAAGCAGGGGATCAGGCCCAGTCAGCATGGGTTTACGAAAGGCAGGTCCTGCTTGACCAACCTGATCTCCTTCTATGACCAGGTGACCCGCCTAGTGGATGAGGGAAAGTCTGTGGATATTGTCTACCTGGACTTCAGCAAGGCCTTTGACACTGTCTCTCATGGCATACGCCTTGAGAAGCTGGCATCTCATGGCTTAGACAAGTGTACTCTTCGCTGGGTAAAAAACTGGCTGGATGGATGAGCCCAGAGGGTTGTGGTGAATGGGGTGAAATCCAGTTGGTGGTGGGTCACAAGTGGTGTTCCCCAGGGCTCGGTGTTGGGCCCCATTCTGTTTAATATTTTTATCAATGATTTGGACAAGGGGATTGAGTGCACCCTCAGCAAGTTTGCAGATGACACCAAGTTAGGAGGCAGGGTTGATCTGCTCGAGGGTAGGAAGGCTCTACAGAGGGATCTGGACAGGCTGGATCGATGGGCCGAGGCCAATTGTATGAGGTTCAACAAGGCCAAGTGCTGGGTCCTGCGCTTGGGTCACAACAACGCCATGCTGCGCTGACGTGCGGAAAACAGACTCCACAATCAGTGAGATTGTAAAGTAGGTATGTTCATTCAGCGCTGGGCAGCATGGGGGGTAGTCCCACCAAAGTTGTGCGCGCCCGACTCGGCAGTTCGCCTCAAGTTTGTACAGTCAAGTGTTACATATTCACAATAAGCGTATACATATGCATAACCTATCCCCGCTTCATATTAAAATTAGCTCCGAGAGGTCATTTCCATAGTCTCCTCTCAACTGTGCTTGTGCAGTGCCTCTTTATGCTGGTCATCTGGTGGTCACAGAGATGAAGATAGATGACTCCTCTTCATCACCACTAATAACCTTTTTTCTTGCGCAGGCTCAGTGGTTTCTCGGTATTTACCCAAGCTGCAAGACCAGTCTTGGCTGGCTCTTGGGGCCAGCTCCTGCTTCTTATCAGGAACTGTCTCTGCCTCATTGGCTAGTTGTTGGGGCCAGCTCTTCTTATCAAGGACTGTCTCTGCCACAGCTAATTTCAACAATGTAAGCGCTAAACATCATCTTTCATCCCCCTTTATTATGTCTACTGAGATTCTTTTGACTCCCCTTGTCTCAGCGCTATGGGCTTGGGGAAGAGTGGCTGGAAAGCTGCCCAGCAGAGAAAGACCAGGGTGTGCTGGTTGACAGCCGGCTGAATATGAGCCAGCAGTGTGCCCAGGTGGCCAAGAAGGCCAACGGCATCCTGGCCTGTATCAGAAATAGAGTGGCCAGCAGGAGCAGGGAGGTGGTTGTGCCCCCGTACTCATCACTGGTGAGGCTGCACCTTGAGTCCTGTGTTTGGTTTTGGGCCCCCCACTACAGGAAAGATATCAAGGTGTTGCAGCGTGACCAGAGAAGGGCAACCAGGTTGGTGAGGGGCCTGGAGCACAAGTCTTATGAGGAGCAGCTGAGGGAACTGGGGCTGTTTAGTGTGGAGAAGAGGAGGCTGAGGGAAGACCTCATCGCTCTCTACAACTACCTGAAGGGGGGTTGTAGTGAGGTGGGTGCTGGTCTCTTCTGTCAGGTGGCTGGAGATAGGACGAGAGGACATGGCCTCAAGTTGCGGCAGGGGAGGTTTAGATTGGATATTAGGAAAAATGACTTTACTGAAAGGGTTGTCAGACATTGGAACAGGCTGCCCAGGGAAGTGGTTGAGTCACCATCCCTGGAGGTATTCAAAAAGCGCGTAGACAAGGCACTTCAGAACATGGTTTAGTGGGCATGGATGATGGTTGGACTCGATGATCTTGAAGGTCTTTTCCAACCTAAATGATTCTATGATTCTATGATTAAAATACAGTCAATTATAAATAGTAGAACTTAATAGAAAGCATTTTAGTTTATTCAGTTGGATGCATAGGGTCTGATTATTTGGAACTTTGTATTAACTCAATAGCATCGTGCAGTCCAAGGAATCCCCTTTGCAAACTAGACTGACCTCTAGCCTGCTACAGAGTCACTGCAGTAAGTCAACCCCCAAACGCCACTGACAACGCAGTGTTGCAGGGAGGCTACACAGAGGCTCTGCCTTTCCACAGCAGACTGCAGCTTGCAGTGGAGATTGCTGCTTTTCCTGCACACAGGCTCTCGGTTCCTCCAGCACCCAGTTCCTCCTCGTGGTCTGTGTAAATCCCCTTTTAGACTGTCACTCTGCCGGCTAAGGGCCGACCTCTGTCTGGGTACAACCAAATGGAACTGGAATTGGGAGCTAGATTGTTTACGCACTGCCAAGGGAAAGCAACATGTCCTATAAAAGCAACCTCATTCTACAGTCCACACCCAAATTTACACACTCACATACATAAACACACACACTCCCCCTTTTCTTTTGCTGTCTGCTATAGTTCTTTGGTTCAGCTCTCTTTCAAAGAGGAGGGGAAGGCAGCCAGTCTTTCTGACTCTTTCACCATCCCAGGCACTAATCTCCTTTACCTTTTCAAATATCCCAGTTAGAAGCTCTTTGGTACAATCAGAGAAGACTGGGAGCTTTGTGCTGTATTCAAGCCTGCCTGTGGGCCAGTGGTTACGAGCTAAGAGACTCCTGCAGCCAATACTGCCTAGCATAACCATGCAGAAGTTACAATAGAAGCGTTTGCTTCTCTAAGCTGCTTCCTGAGTGCAGGCTCCCCTACTCTCTCCCCTCCCCAATACACTGGCTTTTGCTTTTATTCTAGGGACAGACGTTTCTCTAGCTACAGGAGTCTGTCAGCTTTGATAGTGTTAAAATTATCCAGAAGTTTTTTAAGGGATCCATTTTTTGCATTTGACAGGACTCAGACTTGCCATGGAAACCTGCCAGCACTGTTGCCAGCACTGATGGGAATTGGTCCCATTGCCAGTGCCCCTGCTCACCTGCAGCCTGGCTCTCCTCCACGTTCAGGCTCATCAGCCCTAAAGCAGCTCACCTGCAGATGTCAAGGTGATCTGGTTGTGGGGCCACCCAATTAGCAATGGAGGAGAGAGGGCATGCATGTGGGCAAGGACACTGAAGTGCTTTGCAGTCATGTAATTGACTGGAAAAGGGTTTAGGCCGATATGCAGCTCATATAGGCACACACATAAGGTGGGAGAGGATGAGCTCAGGTCTCTCAAAGAGTCAGAAGACACCTCTTGGTAATGTAGCTTCTGTGATACATATAGATGCACACAGCGGGGGACAGCTCCTCTGGTCCATGAGAGACAGCAAAACAGCAGTCCACCCTTTGTCCCCGCTCCGTGTTGCTGCTAGGGGAGGTACGCTGCCCCATGAGGTGCCACCTCTCCTCCACGTGTGCTCGCTTCCCTCGCTGGCCCCACCAGCACCACACCACTACCAGTCTCGCCCCAGTGTGTCTCTGCCCTGGGCCCATTCCCATGGCAGGAGCAGCCTTGAACTTTCGCTTTCTGTGCAATACAATTCAGTTTTTATTGCATTGTTGAGGAGCCCTGAGCTGCCAAAGCAGGAGGACCATTTTCAGTTTTGAAAATCTGGTTTATGAGTGCATCAGATTTTCTAAAAAAGATACATTACAGATATATGAATAGATGCAGATCTTTTAGGGAAGAAATTCATGATATATGGTGTTCCCTCTACAGAAAAGATTTCATAGCTTTCCTTTGTTCTAGCTCCATTACACTGTACTTCCGACAGATCCCTGGACAATGAATTTAAGCAAAACATAGTAAGTCAAAAATAGCTGCTGGCCATGGAGGTGTTGACATACACCTGGGTCTGCTCTATGTGTGTGCTATTCTCATACCCCTGTAAGCACATCTAGGTTGCATAAACTACGTATTCCTCAGTGGATTATCTCATGTAGGGGCTGGTTTTCTTTGACATGTGTGTCTTACAGCTGTTGAATTAAAAAATGAAATATTAACTTAGCCACATCCTACAGTATAGCCCTGACCCACTGAATCAGTAAGAAAACTGCATCATTTTACACATTTTTTTTAAACATAAATAACAGAATTTCTCTGCAAAACTTTTAAATTTTTTATTCTCTGATTCCTCTTCAGTCCATTATGGTGTTATTAACTACTATTATCTCTAATAGCATAAAGATGTAAACGCTTATTTGTTCACAGCTTTATACATAACATATCTCAGAGAAGGCGTTAGGTATGTGACATTAAAAACTGAAACCAGAAAAGAACGGAAGAGCAAAACCAGAAGTATAGTGAATTACAGTATGAAAAGGAGATCTATTTACACCCATTATCTATACAACATCATAGTCTGTACATTTTGTAAAAAATAATCACATTCATTTACATCATCTTTAAATTTTACTGTACTTGACAGATAAAAAGTTACTGAGAAAGATGACAAAAGAGAATTTCAAAGCAATAATCATACTAATGTGCCAGGAAATAACAGCTGCAGGTTATCATAAACTTATTAGAGTGCTTTGGGGAATAAAGGGGGTTGGGACATTTCAGTCACTGGTTTAGCTGACAATGGAAATGTTACTGACTTAGATTTAACTACATACTCTTATCATTGGGCAGAACCAGGTTCACCACAGTGTGGTTAAACCATATCACAGAATGCTCCTTTTAAACGTTATCCTGATGTACTCTCGTAACATACATGTTAGAACACATTATTTATTTATTTATCAACAGAATAGCACTGCATACTAACCTCTGCTATTTGGTTATGTCAGGGTAGTACTGACAGCCCACAGCTTATACAGGCACTCATGGTAACATGAAGGTACTTTTGTTAGTAAAAGTATTTCCTGTATCACTATGCAGAGACAGTAATTGCTTGGACAATAACCCTTATATACATAGCAGCTTTCTCTACAGGTTACTTGTCGGTTCTTCCTTTTTATCAGATGCATTTAATGCTTGATTTTTCATTAGAGATGTCTGAAAAAATGCTGTGTAAAGTGAATTTGGACTTTATTCACAATTGCTTTGCTGAAATGGACAAATTCACAGTCAACAGAAGATGTTTTTTAGAACTCACAAAAATAGGAGACAAATAATGCAAATGACTCATCTTAGTCCTTCCGCATGGAGCGTGACACTTGCACTTGGCAATGCCTTATTTCATAGAGCCATCCCTGACAGATTCACTGGTTCGCTAAGGGTCTATACGTGTTGCTTTCCCCTTCATCATGTTGAAGGCAGAGGGAAGCCTGTCTGGGGTGCATCAGGCCATGAAGCAGATGCTACAGAGTGGGGCAGGCTGCCTCCAACCTGACTGAGAAGGCTTTTCGTAGTGCTTTTTGCCACCAATTAGTTATTGCTCCTACAGTACGATTCCAACGTATGCTTAAACTGGGTAATTCCTCAGCTGGCTCCCTGCATCACCCATCACCAGGCCATTTAGGTGCAATCTGTTGGGCTCTCATGCACTCCAGCATGCAGTGCATGGACTACTTAAATACATGTCAAATTCTTAAAATTGCATGAAAGCCAGCACTGCTTTCAGTGGCTAAAAGGGTGCTCTCCATATGTCTAAGGTTATTTTGAAAAGCACATTAATGCACTTGACCCAGACACCAAGGCCAATATATTTTAAAAAGGTACTAATTTACATAGCAAAAAACATGCCAGCAATAATCTCATTGCATGTCACTAGCCAGTTCCTGGTCAGTTAAAATGACTATGTAAAGTCAAAGATTTCAAAGGTATGACCAGGTGAGCTGCAAGTGGGAGTGAGAAATACGGTCAATGGTGTGTGCACTCCTGGAAGAGGAGATACTGCAATATTTTCTTTGCTTCTCTTGGCCGAAGCTATTATGAATGGAATGGGGCACAGAAGAGAATCAGGAAGAGTATTTGAAAAAAATGCCTCACTGTCAGAATATGAAATATTTGATGTTCAGTTTCTCAGAAAGGAAATCAAGACAGGATTTAAGGAGTGATTTTGAAGAGACTTCACATCATAAAGAAAATTTCTGGTAGTCTAAAGCACTTTGTTTTAGTGTTTGACCCCTCTACAAAAGACAAAAAGCCAAACACCTAACCCAAAACAAGAAACAATTGTTGAAAGCTGAAGCCAGGCAAATCAAAACAGGACATAAGGCTATTGGCTTTATCATGGAAGGCAGTCAGTCACAGAGACACTCTACCAAATGAACTGAGGGATCCTCAATTGCCTGAACTTTTGAATCACCCTGCACATTTCTTGCAGGGTAACTTTGGCCAGCCCAAGTTACTTGGCTTACAAAGGAGTAACTGGGTAATATTAGCCAGATAACTGAATGGCCTCTTCTGGAGAGATTCATTTTACCTAATTTTAGATGTAGAGTGAGAAATCTAAGTACTAGCCAGCTACCCTGGACTCATTTTATAGTAAGTATAGAGAAGAAGGTGATTCAGCTTACCTACTTTGGGTGCCCAGCTGAACATGGGATGAATCATCTTCAACTAGTGCCTATTTCTCTATGATGACTATGGAAGGCACTTAAAAAGAGTCTTTAGCTTAGACACAGACATCCAGCTTTTAGATACTGAAACTAGGGCAGATGAATTTCACCTGAGTTTATTGAGCACCTAGCTGAAATCGACTCTGCAGAGAAAAATTTAAGTCAACACTCGCTATATATTTAAATTTTGATCATGGTTAGTAACGGGAGTAATCTGCCACGGTGTCCCTCAGGCATCAGCAGAAGGTAATGCTGATAAAAATCACTCAGAATGAATAGTGCTGCCCTGGCAGCTCCGAGGAAAGTAAAGTACAACAAGTAACCACAATATGAGTGAATTGTATTACCATTCTTGTGCAGTAGCTTTACATGATGCGCTACTGGCTTTTCAGTGGGGACAAAAAGACAGTTTCCTGCTCTGAAGACTTTACAACTCAGTTTGGACCCTGATGCAACCAAAGGGAGAAAGGCAGTAAAGGAATAAAGAAAGGGAGGAGCACTATGTGACAAGGCCGTGCTGGGAAAGCATATGCTCCTCTTGCTGCCTCTACCTCCTCCCCTGATGCTGCTAGGACTGAGTGAGAACTAGGTTTAGGGATGACAGGTGACCAAATGATGTTTTCTTGCATTGTTCTTTTGACTCAGAGTCACCACTGCACAGAGCAGGAGCATTTAACTCCACCCCCCTGTGCTAAATGCAATGAAAGACAAAGCCATGAGAAACTACCTTGTTTCTGGGTGTTGTAAAGATGCAAAACATTGATCAAGCACTAGATTTGTCAAACTGTTCTGCAGCATTTATATACATTTTAATATGATGCGTATCGGTACGTGAAAAGGCAGCTGAAAGTCAAACAGGTGATGATGGGGTTGATGCTGTAACTTTCCATAAAATTATTTAGAAATCATAATTTTCTGGGAGTGGAAACAAGTGAGCACAGTGCCCTCTGGGCCTTTACTGATATGAAATGCTTGCACAAGGCATTAGGATGTTAAACCATCTCACAGAAAACATATTTTCTGTATTTAGCTTCTATGATTTTTAATAGAGGGATAAGGTTCTACAAAGTACTGCATTTTTCACTGGTTTGAAAGAAAAATATATGCAGCACCTCTCTCCCTTGTATGCCATTCTTTGCATGCCCACATAGTCCTTTACAAACCTAGTGATACCATCTATGTTCTCCCACTGGTGCAACTTCATTGTCTCATATGGCATTACTCCCTATATGAAAAGTAGAATCAAGTCCAAATGCATCTGCGCCCTGTTAAAGGAAACTATGCTGTTTCATTGCAACTTAAAATGTATTTTCTTATTTAAGCTTTTCTGTTTTATAATTCAGAAATCATTAAAATGCAGATTTTCTCCATGCTCACCTAATTAGAACAAAGATAGTTTTCTCTAGGATACAATGAATTATAAACATGTATAACTCGTGATGCATCATGCAGAACAGACTGATGGAACTGATTGCTTGACATCTCTATTTCTATACCATCATTCTGTTTGTGTGTCAACTCACTCAAAGAACCTCCTTTGAACATAAAGATGAGTATGCTTGAATGCTTGTTCTATCCTAGAAAGTTTGGGAAAAAAGTACATCCTGAAAGTCACATCTCAGGGAACTGAGCAGTCCCAATGCCACTTCAGACAAAGAAGCCTAAATTTATTTAGGTATAGAAGCAGCCCCCAAAGCTCCAATGTGTCTTCACATATTTGCAGTTGAGTTTGTTGATAAGGTTGTTCAGAAAGCCAGGAATAATAATAAAGTTTAGCAGGGGTTTCCGAGTCTAAAGCCTTTGGGAATATATTTGGTTTAAATACATGTGTAGGGCTGTTATCTTTAGACCCTATGGGCCTGTCATTGGGTAGCCTACTTCACTCCAGAATCTCATAATTACTTCACCAAGTGAGAGCAGAAAACACCCTGAATGACTGAAGGTGATCAATAGCTTTTTTAAAGTAAAATTTGGCAAAGTAAAAATTCATCAAGTGATTATTGTTTAACTCAAATGATTCCTACTCTGTAAAGGTCGGTGTCATGTAACACTCACAGGTACCTGTTCTGCAGTACTTAGGTGAACCACAGAGCCTTTTCTGTCTTTGGTTTGACATAACTTTGCATCACTCCAGGGTAATCCCATTAAAATAAATTGTGTTTGACTGATAAATAGCTAAATTAAATCAAACCAAGAGGTGTATGGACACTTTGATGGCTGTCAACAACATTCCCAGTACTGGTAATATTTTCAAGAATGTACATGTATGCCTGCCAAGACATGCCCTTGCTGCTGTTCTTCCCTTTCCCTGGCAATGTTATGGACCTTAGGTTCTGCTAGCTCCATACAATCTGTTATCTGAAATACCAGGGCAATTGCTTTTATGGATCAGAGGTACTCATGCAAATATATATTATTCCCACTTGCTATTTAGAGTGGACATGATTAAACATGACATGGGAAGTAAACATCATTGGGTTTATTTCTTTTAAAGAGTGCAAATGTTCTGTGTGTATTTATAAGAATCTGTCAGTTCTATGTCATTTTTTTTTTACAAAGTTTCTACATAAGAGGCTTGGCGCTGTTGAGAATTCCTTCTATTTATGCCTTTTATGGTAATTTTTAGGGATTCTGTCCAATTATTTTTGCTGGAGTCATGGTCAGGAGTAAATTTTAAATCAGCTCAGATGATAGCTACAGAATAGAATTAAGTTAAAAGAATTTACATTATTCCTTAAATGGTAGTTGTAACTTTATTGCAATATTCCTTGTTTTAGCTGCCAACTATGTAGTTCTAGAGACATATTTCAATGAAAATATTATATAAAAATGATATTTTCTATGGGTAATATGCTATCCAAGGCTGTTTATCCTATGCCAGACTGCTCTAGCAAAAAAGCACCTCTTCAGAAAATTGTTTAATAAAAGATCAACACAAATCTCTAATTTTAAACAGAAGAGAATAACTGGTGACTACAATAGCACTACTGGCAAATGCTGTTTTAATCAAAACTAGTACAGCAGCCTTTTCTGTATGGAGTGCAAAGGTAGCCCTACTTTCTGCACGTAAACATAAAACCAGGCACTTTTGAAAGGAAGAACAGGATTGGGATCAAACTGTGTAGAAAGTAATCTTTGAAATGTATACAATGAGCTGAGAAGTACTACCTTTTTTCCCTCTGTATAAATAACGTTAATGATTTCCTGGATTAGCACACTAAACTCCCAGTGCGGTTAATTATAGCCTTACATTTCTTTATTTTATTTTCCATAATTAGGAAAGAATTTCCTAATCCTTAAGGAAAGAAATGTTTCCTTAAGTATAAATAAAGTGTGAGAAATTTTCTTGCTTCCCATCTTAACCTTTTCAATATGTACCAAAGCAGTCTGCATTGAACAGGATACCATACATCTATCTTGTAGACGTGTCGGAGGGTAAAGGGACCATTACAGTAAATGAGTTTTTGAATAGTTACAGCTAGTAAACAGCAAGAGAACATCAGAATTAATATGAATACCATTAAAAAAACCCAGAAAGCATCCACGGGGCAGGTGTTTCTGCTACTAACTGGTTGGCTGCACAAACCAATTTCCCAAATACCAACATGTAGAAAAGCAAAGCACTAAACTGTACATTTTATAAAATATCACATCAAGCTGCATAATGAATGATATATCCCACAGTTTTTCATGTTTTGGGGGAACCTAGCTGATTTATATCATGGTGGTCTCTGTCTGCATAAATGACTGAGCCCTTGAATTCTGGTGGAGATGAGAAATGCTTTCTGATCCATTTCGAGAAATCGAAGAGCTGTGGAGTCCATAATCTCTGCCTGCTGTCTGCTTCCAGCACAAACTCCGCCATTTTCTTTTCAGCTCCCCTTGCACCTGTGTTAAAAACAAAATGCAGATGATGAGCTGAAAATGTTCTTTTATGTGAGGAACTTTTCTGCATTTATTTGCTGTCAGATGGGGACCTCTAGGAATAGAGTCATAGAATGGTTTGGGTTGGTAGGGACTTTTAAAGACCATTTAGTCCAACTTCCCTGCCACAGGCAGAGACACCTTCCACTAGACCAGGTTGCTCAAAGCCCCATCCAACCTGGCCTTGAACACTGCCAGGGATGGGGCATCCACAACCTCTCTGGGCAACCTCTTTCAGTGCCTCACCACCTTCACAGAAAAAATTTCTTCCTTACATGCAATCTAAATCTACCGTCTTTCAGTTTAAAGCCATTTTCCCTTGTCCCATCACTACATGCCCTTGTAAAGAGTCCCTCTCTAGCTTTCTTGTAGGTCCCTTTTAGGTACGGGAAGGCTGCTATAAGGTGTCCCTGGAGCCTTCTCTTCTACAGGCTGAACAATCCCAACTCTCTCAGCCTGTCTTCATAAGAGAGGTGTTCCAGCTCTCTGATAATTTTTGTGGCCCTCCTGTGGACTCACTCTAACAGGTCCATGTCACTCTTGTACTGTGGACAATCACCTCTCTCGACCTAGTGGCCATGCATCTTTTGATGCAGGATACAATTGGCTTTCTCAGCTGCAAGCACACGTTGCCGGCTCATGTCCGGTTTTTCATCCCCTAGTATCCCCAAGTCCTTCTCTGCAGGGCTGCTCTCAATCCATTCATCCCCCAGTCTGTATTGGTATTGGGGATTGCCCCAGCACAGGTGCAGGACCTTGCACTTCGCCTTGTTGAACCTCATGAGGTTTGCATGGGCCCACTCCTCAAAGCCTGTCAAGGGTCCCTCTGCATGGCATCCCTTCCCTCTAGAGTATCAAATCAGTTTTTACAAAGATTACAAAACTGAGGCAAAGACTGGGTCTGCACTGTCTGTAAGGAGATGCCCCGAGGCCTCTTTCAAAATCAATTTTGTATCACTTGTGCTGCAACATTAGCTTTTGGTATCTAGCTATTAATCACACATACTTAAAGCATAGAATCAAATGATAGCCCAAAATCAGGCATCTCATGAATATCAAAGACCAGAATAGCACTCAGGAGACCTGAATGTCAATTCCCTGTGCAAGCAGGTGTCTTCTTCAGACAGATTCCTCCTGTCAGACTCTGCATGCTGTTTAATGTATATTCTACCTCGAAAAAATGGCTGACATCAAAAGGAATTCCTTGCATCTTCTTCAGTTGAGATTAGGAAAGCTGCTACATGCTGAGCATTCCTGAAAATCTGCTGCTGTTCTAGGGGTTAGATTCTGTCAGAAGATTACCCCTAAATACTTACTAAATGGTGTTTCAAGTTTTGGATACATTTCGAGACCTGTTGCACCTCACTTGCACAATCCACATTGCTTCTAACAGAGCTAGAATTAGATCACATTAAGTAACAGAAGACACACTTACTAACATCTTGGTTTGCAAGGTATTAGATTTCAAACAGGTCTTAACTCTTCACCCAAATACACTGATTTCTCCTGTTGCATAGAAACTGCCACATATATATTTTATAAATAGGAATGCAAACATCTTCTAAAATAGCTTCATGTTTCAGAGTGGAATTATAAGGGCACTTATACATTTGCTGAAAACAATATTTAACATCCTCAGTAGGAAAGGTGAGACTTACTTCACTGTTCAAAAAACAATACAGGACTGCAACAATCAACCCCTGGAAAGAGACAATATTCCTTAGTTAGTAGGCAGCACCAACCTAGGCCAATAAAACTTCTTTTGAATAAAAACTTTAAAATTTACCTGAAAAGATCCCAAACACAACTCAAAGATTATTTTATAAGTATGGGAACTGCGGTCAGGAAAGAGAGCAAACACTGTATAGTGAACTCCAAATAGTGGAATAAGCAACAATGTGGATTTTGCAAGTCTCCTGGGTAAATAAAAGAGAAAAAGCTGGAGTTTAATGATAAGCTCTTGTTTTACTAAGATAAGAACCTGATGCAATGTCATTTACATAAACATCATATGACTTCAGATTTATAAACAGTCTTATCAAGAGACATCTATTGCAAATTGTTTTCCTTTCAGTCTTGCTATGATATTAGGCACATAGTAACCTCATAAATTAAGGTGTGCAATTCCATGTAATACTTGATCTTGCTGATGTCGCATTCTTCCAAAAGCTGGTAAAAGGCTGCATGGCCTCTCTAAACCAAAAGACCCTTTTCCAGTTGCCCTCTGGACAGCAGCAGGGTGTGGGACCTGCCCACTGCTGTGTCTCTTTGACACACATCCAGTTCCCATCCTGGTTTCATGGCACAGTTTGAGGGTGGGGTCTTACTGTCTTACTCCACCGGACCCCATTCGACAAAGTGTCATGAGCTGCCATCAGATCTCTCAAGGTATTTTTTCCCTGGCATAAAGGCTTCAGAGTGGAAAGGAATAATGCCTTCCTGAAAAGTCACACTGACAGATCCTCTTGTATGGAAGGTAAAATCCCTCTTTTGAAATGAATTGATGTTAATTTCCTTTAAATTTGCAACTGTATGGTTACCCTGTACATTGCACATGCATAGTATGCAAACAGTACCTAGGAAATGTAATCCAGCATAATTTCAACTGTGAGATTTTCATAAGCAATTTCAGATTCACCCTCAAATACTAAAATCTCATAACTATACTGATGGTATTAAGCATATACCATTAACTAATTTTTAATGTTGTCAATTACATTTTAGCACAAGACACTACTGAAGTGAAGGAAGGAGAAATTTTAATTATTAAGGAAGAGCAGCTCTGACAAACTGCCTGCGAAACCACTGAAATGATGAATTGCTAATTATCCCTTATCTGTCACTTATTTCACTCTAATAACATCAGTTTTATATATTATACAGGGCTAGTCATGCATGATTATGGATGTCTGGTATCAGATAAAATTCAAGAAGTGATAATGTTGAGTCCCATAATTCATCACTGTCTTGATGAATGTAACTTGATTCAACAATGAAAGGATGCTGTTGTGAATTCACCTATTTTAACAGAAAAGTCAAGGTATTTCAAGCAGTTTTATTTTTTCTGTGTCAGTCTTCATGGCCTTCCTTTGTTCATAATGTCCCAGAAGCTGCATCTGTTTATGTGGAAATAATCAGTTCTGACAGCAAAGTCTCTCAAGAATAGTAAACCACTCATATCTAAAGGTGATACCAGTAAACTGGACAAATAGTATTTCCTTAGCAGAAGAAATTAATTTACAACTGCAGGAGATAACGATGGCAGCAAATTTCCTGGTTTCCCAAGTGAAACAGAAAACTGATTTTATTTGAATTTAACCTTACCCACTGCCGAAGTAAAATCAGCAGCAAAAAGGATGGAACCAGGTACAAGCAAGTGGGACAGAGGGAGGGAAGAAAAATGGTGACTTGCATGAGTATTATTCATTTTAGACTCCTATTTCACTTTCACTCCATGCTTGTTTTAATAATTTTTGTCTAGCAGATGTTACTTTCTCTATACTGCACTTACATTTTAGTGAAGGAAAAGGACAGACAAAATAGCTTTATTCTTCTCTGTATTTTAGAAAATACATTTGCATTTTGAAAAACAAGCCTTCCAGACCTTTAATTTGCTCTGTAGATGTGGTATTTCTTGAGGAGGTTAATCTACTGTTCCCATGGGTATTGGCTAAAGACCATCCAGTCCAAACTTAATCAGGTAATCAAATGCTAAAAGCAAAGAATTCACAGAGCTGAATAATGAAGGAAAAGGTTGCTATTAATGAACATTTTATACTATGAAGCGCTACAGTAAGCTGTGAAAAATGATGGGATTGATAGGAAGGGAATGCCTCATTCTCATAAAATACATAAAATACCACACGGAAACTAAGAAAAGTTCCTGTCACAAGAAGTAAACTTGAGGGGATTTCCTGCCCATAGGCCAGTCATTGTGCTAAATAATAATGTGGCAACTGCATAATTTCACCCAGGTTGGTTTGGTTCTCCTACCTGTTTAGTTAATTCAAGCAGCAAACACAAAAAAAGACCCTTGCAGCTCTATGAAGCAAAACCTTATGTCAATCTAGTTGTGTCACCTTTTCCGTGGCACATCAGAATTTTCCACTTTTTGCATCAAATGTGTCACCTTGTTTACAAAAGACAGAAGGTCCTAGTTCTCTTGGCTTTAAAGATATGCTTTACTTTAGCACACCATGTTTTATCTGCTTTTAGGACAGGAATTCAGTAATTTTTAAATGAACAAAAGGAGTTATCCAGGAGCACATGTTCAAAGACCACTTGCATTGTTCTGAATTTTCAGTGTTCGTGCTAGTTTTTGTCACTGAAATATCATATTAACATCCTGAAGTGTCAAACTCAGTGTCTATATCTGGGCTTTAAAATAAGACCTACTACAACAGACCCTTGATTCTGGATTACAGTATTCAGCAGCTATTACAAGAAACAATAACTGATACGGCAATATAATAAAGAACAAATCCAATTTTAGCAATGTATTTAAGTTGCCCCCAACATTCCTTGATTCTAAAGCTGTGGAAACAATGGATGTTAGGATTCGATGTTCAAACCAAAACACAAAAGAAGAAGGCCTAAACAGAAATGAAGTTTGTCTAAATCAGAAACACTTGTTTTCCTCTAGAAAAATAAAGATGCTATTTTAAATCAACATAAAACTTTATATTTCATTTTTTACTTTTTGGGAACAACAGAACTTCTTTCAGTTCTTAAAATATATGTAAATATTACAACAAAAAGTATTTTAGAAATGAAAAATTAGAAGAAAATGTTTTTAAGGAGGTTGACACAAAGTGTTTTGATCTTGAAACCTTTGTTATGTTGAAATGAAATATTTATACATTAAAAGAAAGATATTACTCCCCATATTTTTTGTATCAGCATATTAATTCATGGATTAAACTCAAATTCAAGAATAGCTTGTTGTTCTTTATGAAATGCATTATTTTTTATTGAGTTTTCTGTCTGACAAAAAAAATTATGTTCAACTCTATTTCAGCATAGTGATAAGATCTTTGTTAAACCATATCTAAAAGTACTTCTGAATTAAATGTAACTATGGTATCACAGCAATTGTTGGTAGCAGGTTTCAGCAGAGGAAATCTTACAGACATTATTTTGGTTCTGCATATTAAATATCTAAATATATGACTCACTTGTACTGTGACTGGTCATTTCCTCCAACATCTGGAGATCTTAACTTCTGCAGTAAAATTCTTATAATACTAATGAAAAGTATAAAATTCACCTGCAAAGAAAACAAATATAATGGTGATTTCTGACTTCTCCACTCAGTATGGAGCACAAAGAAATGCTTATCAAGTCAGACAAATCAACTCAGCAGTGGGTGCTGTGTACCTCCTGCCAGAACACATCCAGCCCTACACTGTAAAACCTATTGTCTGTTTTCTACCTCGCTAGGTTTGTTACGTCCAGCGCACCTCTGCATGGCCACCAGTTCTAGTCTGGCTGGCAAAAGTCTCTGAAGCTGCCAGTTGTCAGAAATGCCCTCCTTCCAAAATCTCAGCTGAAGACAGGCTTCCTAGCAGGATAGGACATTG
The DNA here is from genome assembly GCF_947461875.1 of Haliaeetus albicilla. Classification (NCBI taxonomy): domain Eukaryota; kingdom Metazoa; phylum Chordata; class Aves; order Accipitriformes; family Accipitridae; genus Haliaeetus; species Haliaeetus albicilla. The sequence goes on along the minus strand of NC_091484.1, from coordinate 69,689,357 downwards.
GATGTGATTTGGTGTAATCAAGCATTGTCCTAAATCATCATGTGGATTCATGACTGGAAGCCCAAAGGAAAATGTGAGTCCCATACACAGTTTTGACCCTCTCTTGCCTCTCGCCTTGACTTTTAATATTTTCTGTCTGAATTAGGGGAAGAGAAGATTTTTGCACAGGTGATCTGTCCACTCTAATCAAGCATAGAAAGGGCCTCTCACAAGTATCTGTCTTGGGTAGTGATGCAGACATTATCACTGAAGGAACTGAATCCTTGCACTTTAATTCTTGTGACAGCCCTCTGAGATAGAACAGTAGTATTATTTCATATAAAGGCACTTGCATAAAAAAAAGTTATGATCAGACCCCGATCAACCTAGCAATTGAAGTATAAAACTCAGTAGATCCTAAGTCTCACTCCCATTATTTCTTCATCCTTGGTTTTTGACATCTTGTGTTCACCAGCCCTTCTGGCGTCAGACTGTTTGGCGCGGTCTAGAAAACTGCACACTAAATATAGCATGCCCGTACTAAAGTGAGGGAACACTTGGAATCCACACCTTCACGGCAACAATGTGAGCTAAAATCTACAGCTACAGCTACATAAACAGCTGCATGAAATGCACACATTTTAGATGAAATCAACCTGGAGAAAAATTTCTATCACTGTGAAAATGAGCGTTTTATTGTTTTTAACTAATGCCATCCGAAAGGCCAAAATCAGGAGGTCGGGTACACAACCAGAGTGCCTTCCTCACGGCTATAAATCTTCAGTCTCTGCCTTGCTGTGTTGCTGTAACTCTTCTTTTTCCATTCTTAACAATTTGGCTGTATGCTTTTCCAAGTTCAATGAATTTCTGTGTCTTCTCTGACATACCCAGTACAATTTGTGATGTTAATAAATAAACCATGATCATAGCAACTACATGCCTCTCTGTATTTAATATTTTGTTTGAAATGACAGGTGAAGGAAAGTGACAGAAACTGACAGGGATTAAGTAAAAAATTAGGCAAATTATATCTAATATTTTTGAAAAAAGAAGAATAAAAAAGAAATGTTAAAAAAAATATAGGCCTTTACTGAATTTAACATACATTTTTCAGGCAGATGATGACTTAGAAGTTTTTCTTCATGCAAGTCTCCTATAAAGTAACAGGCAGAAGCCTGTTATTACTGACTGTAACTACAGACTTACCACAGCAGAGTGTACAAACCAAGGGATACACATTTAGTTTGCCATAGGCACTGAAGCCGGTATTAGTGGACAAGGAGACAGCTTCCATTTCATTGTGTATTTGTTAGCCACAAAATAGGAGAAGGAAAAATCTTTAGTTTGTATTTGCAAAGGGACTGGCAGAATAATTTCTTGTTCTTCACAGGCACCCCTAGTTTCTACTGTAACAGAATAAACTGTCATTCATTTGGTTTCTGAAGCATCAAACCACCTGCAAAACTACACTCAGGTGACTGACATTCGTGACTGACATTCATGTATTACTTTTATGTCTGTTTTCAAACACACACCTTTCTATCTTTAAGCACAATCTTGGGTTAATGAAAACCATACATTCTTGTCTGGAGTTTGTAACACTCCTTGGCACTACTGAACTTGTAAATCCAGCCAGCTGAAACTGGGTATTAAGATCTAAAGGTGGCAACTGCCACTGACTTACTACAGTGGAGCAAATGAATTTCTCTAAGATTATTATTGAATTGATCATTTGTTAAAATCCTTTAAAGTATATATCTGATTTAGAATAGCATGTTTCAATAAAATATGAAACAAGTACTGCCCTGGAATTTTACTTTTAGTATTGTAGCTTTTCAGTCCCATAAAATTGTTTGGGCATAATGTCTTTAAATAAACCAGAGTATGTATACTGTTCAATGAACATCCAAGAACAGGAACATGAGAAACTAATGTGAATGCAGAGAAACTGCAAGAAAGTGATGACAAATGATGCCTCTTTAGTGGAGTAACAGCAAGATGCTGCTGGTACTCGTTTCTACTGGTTGACTTCTTCTGACAATAAGTTTTTGAGTCTAAACATGTTGCCTGAGCATGTATCATTTAAACTGTCTTCATGTTGTTTCTTTCTTGCTGTTCAGTTCCTTACACTACCTGCAATGTGAGATAACAAGATGAACATTTCTGTTACTTTGATGTGACAGAAGTACTGTCTCCACCTGAACACCACTCCTTCCCAACTGAGAGCAGTTTATGCAAGTGGAAGTATGGAGAAGGCAGCTGTGGAGACATCTGCTAAATAGGGAATATGGGTAACACCACATTAACTCTTTGGAATAGTCACCCCCAATTAAATAACTCTGAAATTTGTACAGCATGAAGTGTGGAAGCCTGCCAAATAACTTTTCTCAAGCCAAAATTGTCAGAAGGAGATGCCAGGGAATGTTTCTGACACACTGAATTAACTGAAGCCATTCCCATTTTGAGAAGTGACTTCAGAACTTACTCTCACAATACTGTTTACTGTTGGATAATAACCTTATAGAAAGTATAATCTTCTAAGCAGTGAAAAAGTTTGGAGTTAACACAGAACTCAATGGAAGAGAGTGAATACGGCATGAAGACTGAGCAGACTTCCTGCTAAATCTAATGCAGTTAAACCATTGCTCCTCAAAACCTTTGCTTGATTTCCTCTGTCTTTCAAAAGCATATTCATGGCAACATTCTCACAATCAGACTCTTCTACTCTTCTTTTCTTCACACCTCCTCCTCCTCTTAAAGATTTTCAATATCAGCCATACTCTGGGCTTCCTTCGTGCCACTACATAAGACAGTCAGTGAGAGTTCTCAGCTTATGTGTTCTGCTCTCCTTTATTTTCCTGAAATTCAGCTTCTTTCAGAGTTTTCCTGTGTTCACCTCATTTGGTACTTACACAGATGTCCTTCCTACTACTGAAGCCATTTGTTATTGCTGGTCATCCTTGTCACCAATCTCTGTGAGTCTTCCAGTCTTCCTACATTCTCAAGCAGACTGAAGGCACTGTGTGAGTATGATGTAAGTACACCATACTTTATTGAGAAATATCATAACTCTCTCACAAGACCTATCCAAAGAACTTGCAATGCTCTATTTTCTTTGTTGAATGGCAGGCAGCATTGACCTCATTACTCAAAGATTTGAATCTTCAAATTCTATTTTTTCTAGAAGTTAACAGGAAATGTTGAGGCTTATCATGGTGCATGTATATTGAAAATTATGTTCTCATGGATGTAGTGGTTTTCACTCATCAATTACCAATTTTACATGACATTTCATCAGCTCCTCTTGCTCTGTGTATGCACGCTCTACTTTGCACAGTAGTAAGTTTGCATAGCATCGTAGCTGCCACAATGAATGTGCTGGTAGCTCGATGCTCCAACAAGATACGTTACTTATCCAGCAGGAGAGGGTGGGTATCACTGCTTTTATAACTCGTTTCACAGCTTAACTTCCCAAATGCAAAATGTAGTTGATCAAACAGCTGAAGAATCATCTAATTGGAGAAGTAAGTGGCTTCACACAATACACACTGCAGAATCACTTGGCCACCTTTAGTTGCTTACATCCCTAAAATGTGTTGTTTAAGAGAAGAAACATATCTGGAAGGAGGCAGCAGATCCTAAACATATGCACCTGGCAAGCCAAAAAAGGTCATTTGCAAAATGGTTCCCTGTGTCTTACAATCACTTTGTATCAAATTAGTAACAGAACCATTAAAAAAAAAAAGGAGAACGACTGCTCCTTTGCTTCAAACAGTGATTCTGTGTTTTATGATATACTTGCTGACTGACCAGTACTCCATTTTCTTAACTCACAACCATTTCCCAGTCTTTGCTAAGATCCAGGTGCAATCAAAGTATGCCAATGAGCACTTGGATAACTTCCATTTCCTGGTCTAGGACTTCTTTGGAGAAGCTCTGCTTTCTGGCACATGAAGTCTCAGCTGTCTACAAGGTGGGTGTTTAAATTGAACATCCAGACAACAGAATTTCATCTTTCTGTAAACACCAGGTGGTTTGTTTTGCTTTTATCTTTCAGCATATTTTTTCACTCTGGACCATCCCCCATTCTCCAGCTCCTTTGAGGTACACATATTCTCTTTATGCTGTAGTTCTGTTGCGTGTCCACTTCTTCATATCATAAAACATCTTTTCTGTGAGTCCTTACCTTATGTCATTTCACACTCTGCTTTCTCTTTAAACGCTGTATAATTCACTCTGATGAAGATGATAAGAAGTTCTCTCAGAATGATTTTCAGCAGGCACAGATTGAAAGGCAAGCCCAAGCATCATGTGGACTCTTGAAATCTTGTGCAATCTAATAATGCCCTAATTTTTCTGACTAAAACGTTAAAAATAAAGCAAGTGTATCTGAAATGTATTAATTTGCATTGTGACTGTTTTCAGAAATGGACACATAACCATAGTATATTATGCCCAAAGTTAATTACACAATCATCACAGTGAACCAGAATTTTATTATGCTACTTCAGTAATTCTAATGAGTTCCACACAGGAAAAGCCCCATGAAACATTCTCAAATGGTATTCTTTTGCAAATAATTCATGTTCAATATATATTTCAGTCGGCTACCAATTAAAGAAAGATATACACAGCCATAGATTTTTATAGCTGCAATAATATCAGAGTCTCAATTGCAGGGCTATCTATTTACACGCAGAAATCAAATCTGCAATTCATTGAAAAGTGTAATTAGATTCTTGCTTCCCCCAGGCTCATAAACAGGAAAGATGTTAAAGAAAGAAAGAACAACATACAAACAAAACCAACTGCTCATTTAATAGGAGGCAGATAAATTTTGAAGGCAACAAATTTTAATGGCCTTGGCATCTGTTTAACATTTCTCCTACAGTGCAATTTCTTTTCATTAAAACAGAATTCTTGCCTATCTGTAACTAGCAGTAAAGAATAATGGCTATGTGCACTGCACAATGCTGAACTGATCTATAATTCATGCTTCAAAGTTTACTTACTATAATAGAAATTAAAATTGGTATTCGTATAACCCACCAGGGACCACCATGCTCATTTGTATCCCAGCAACTATAAAAAAAAAAAGAGGGAAAATGATGTTGACATTAATATCATCTGGCAAGCAAGACCTATGAGGAGAAGTATTTCTTATATACAAGTCAAAGCACACTAAAATAATACCTCAAATTCTAGCCTCGAATTTGGCATTCAATCTTTTTCTGCTTTTAATTTTACTTCCCTAGTTCTAATATGCATATTCAAATCAGCTAAAACATCAGGCACACTAGACTGTAATTAGACATCATGGAGGACATTGGCCTTTAGGGAAACCAAGCTTAGTTTCACTTTGTGTAAGGACACTTTTCCAATAAGCGCTTAGTTTCTCCAATAAGCACCAGCCTCTGGGTAGCAGGAAGATCTAAAGCAACTGACAGATACGACTGAAATGACATAATTCCTTGTGGGATATTTAGGTTACACACGGGCTAGAATTGGTTTAGGAAAATGGGAAACTGAACCTGAAACTTGTCTGAAAAACTGAAAATTTGGGTTTACTGTGGGCTCAGCACTTTTGGTCCAAATACTCTGAGAATAAGTGGTCTGAAAGATTAATCTTAAGCAAGGGCAATACCCTTCAGAGTTCCTCTAACTGTGATCATAATGACAAAGGAAAAAGTAGTTAGCCTTCGGTTTACATGTTAGTGGTCTTGCAAAGAAAACTTAGAAATTATGTAGGACATGATTTTTCAGTTTAATTACAGAATTGATTGAAAAATATTAGTCAGGTTGAAAAAAAAGACTCTGAAAACTGTTTGTCCCACTAGCTAGGAATGCTCTACCACTCCCTGGGGCCAGCAGGAGCAGCAAGTCTGATCTTCCTACAAAATTCTTATCTCAGTTCCCCTTTCCATGCCAGGAGCCAGGCGTAGCTCTAGTTAGCAATAGTTTTACCTGACTACATGCATCTTACATATGTTTACATCAGATTGCTTCACTTCTGGGAATGTAACTTAGATATACCCAAAGTTATCTAGATTTCAATCTTTTGAGTTGCTAGTTAGCAAATTAGAATGCCCAGCATCTTACTTGCACTGTATTGCAGCACTGAACCCAAGGACCCCCCACTGCCATTTTAAGTGTTATTTTGACTTCCAAAGCAGGCAGTGCTAAATGTGGGTCTCAAGGGGTAATGTTAGTCATAACCTATTTCCTGTCCTCTCCTGCCCTTAGAGTTTTTCAAATAAACAGTAAGCATAAACAGCATGATGAAGAGCTCCTAAACACCTGTCCCTTTATTGCCATATCTGAAATTTCAGTCCTGTGCTCATCCCCTTCAGAACAGCAAACTGCCTTTGTGTGAACACCACCATATCCAAGGCAAGGATTGTACTGGCACAGTTGAAGGCTTTAAGCTTTCTCTCCCCGACACACTTACCCAGTGTCCTCTAAGATGATCCTTGTCACTGTCCACGTAATAATGAATATGGTAGGAATTCCTGAAAAATCCCAAAGAGGTTTAGAGGATGATCACAAAAATGTAAGTCCACACACACACACACACAAAAAGTTGTTCAGCCTGCTAGTTACCAATTATTCCCCAAATATACAGCATAGAGTAAACAAACAGTTTAGTGAATGGAGGGAGAGGCCCATCTGATGAGCTATATGATGTAAGCAATGTAGGGACCGCAGGGAAGTGGATTTATTTCTTAAAAAATGCAGCCATAATAACTAACACAAAGAACATGCCTTTATTAGTTTTTTCCAAGCTGTCAGAGTGACCTACAGGGAGGGAGACAGATATATGTAATGCATTCCCAATGCACTTCCAAGGACTACAATATAAAACCAAAGTGTAAATCATTTCATAAGGAACCATTCCCACACACTGGTTTGTTCCCATTTCCCAGCAATACCTAAATGTTTTATGACCACCTATTACTGGAAGCTTTAAAGTGCTCCATATAAATATCATTGTACTTTCTGGAAATGAAAGGAATTAATGTATTTAAAACCAGACAGACAATATTATTGGGCTTTTCAAAAAGGCAAATAACATAGCATAGCCTGTGGCTGTGCAGCTAAACTTTCTTTTTCCTCCCAAATTAGGACAGCATGAATCATATGTTTTGCGGTGGCAGTCCTTGAACCATCCTATATCCTGAACAACCCCTGGGCGTTGTGCAGATTGGCACAGGTCAGAGCCATGCCAAGGAGCAAGCTAGCAGTTATACTTTAGCAGTTTTGTGCCTGCTCTCTCCCATGGTACAGCGGCTGTAACCTATGCTGGACCTGAATTGAGGAACTAGTGAGTCTGAGGAGTCATCCAACAGAAACAGCGTGACTGCCTTGGTATGAAATACTGAACCTGACTAATACATACATACAGAAAAAAGAATATTATTGGAAGATGTTGAAGTTCTTACCCCATCCAATCAGCAGGTAGATTGTGAAGTGTCTGTTGGGGGAGAATATTAGCACAAGGAGGATGTGGAGGTAAAGTCCTTCAACTAAGAGCCAGTAAAAGTTTGCCATAACACCATAGTGAAAAAACACCAAAATAGCCTTGCAGCCCACCTGAAATATAAGAACAGGGATCAAAGTTGTTGCAGGAAAAATGCTGTATTATTCTGTTATTAATATATCCTGTATGTCTTAACTCTGCATGTAATACTAGTAATCCAGGTCCAGTAGAATTTTTTTTTTCAGTCAAGCAAATTGAGACATTGTAAATGTTACTGTATACATAAAAAGAAAATTAATTACAAATAATTATTTAGATGGCTCTCATAGCAAATTCACTCAGAAATTTTGAAAACTTCATAGCATAAATATTGTAAAAGGTGGTGGTTATCAATCAATGCACACATTTGCAATAGTTAGTTAATGAATGGCTATTAGATTAAATGACCATCTACTAGGTGGCTAATAAATATACTAAAATCCCAGCTGGCTTCCTAACATTGTAAAAATTAACAAAGTAACTGCTTTATGAATTTTTCAAGGCTAAACAGGAGTGAAAAATAAAACTTTACATGATAAATACTCTAAGCAGAGTTAGAAGAAAAAGTTGACTGGACTTTTAAAAATTATTTTTTCCCTTTAGAAAATGCTTTAGTGTTTCTTAATTAACAAAATACATAAGCATGTGTCATAAAATGAAGTCCCAATATACTTATAGTCTGTGTGCTGCTCTTCAGAATTAATTTTCAGATGTCTGTGCTGCTGCTGTTTCACAGTGCTGGCTGCTGTTACTTTGGTACTTCCCAGCAGGAATCTGGGATATGAGAATTGAACATAAAAATGTTTCTGCTGAGACTGAGCTGAGAAATGTGATGATATGGTGAATGTAACAGACTAAACAAAATGGACTAAATATGGCCTGCTTTACTCCATTCCCCATTTTAAATACTCTTCATACCTCCACTGTTTCTGTTAAATTTCCAAGTACACCAAATACCTAAGTAGGTAACTTACTCATTTAGAGACTGGTTCCTCTGTCTAAACATAGTTGTCTATGATGAAGTGAGATGCCCTCAGGGACCACAGTCACCAGCTGCTAAGCCAGAAAGGCACAGACCTCCTAGAGATACTTCTTTGTATCCATCAGTCCCTTGCGGTGTCTCAGATATCTCAGCGCATCCCAAGTAATATACATGCCTATATTTATGCCTGTGTACATGCCTATATAGACAACTAAGTAAGAGCCCAAAGGCTTGAATTCATTTCAACTAACTTTAGCTGCCTACAAGTAAGGTTTCTGGTGAAAGCTAGCCATGTACTAGCCAACTAGCTCCTTATACAGCTCATGAAGAGAGGCAGGCATGTCCAGAGAAAGTCTTAAAGCAGATTAGGTAAACTGTTCAGTAAGAAAGACAGAAGCCCAGAGAAACAGCTTAATTCAGTCATCTCGTTGGTAAGACTAATTTTACCTCTGGACTTTGTATCCACTGAAGGAATATCAATTGCAGACCAGTAATGGGCCAGAAAATTTAACATGGAGAAAATTAAACATTTCAAAATGCAAGCTGAAATTTGCTTTTATGCTTATGACTACTTACAACCAGATTAGCAGTCAAAGTCTAAAATTTTTGTAATCTCTTTTAAATTCCAATACTCTCCTGCATTATATTCTCAATTTATGTATCAGAACCTCGCATCAAAATATCTGCCCTTCCTCCTGCAGCTAATCCTATATCAGGTGTATTACCAGCTGCTGAAGAGCAAAGGTATCTGTCAGTAAAGAGTTAGCCAAAATTATGCTTGTGTGTCATTAAGATCCAGGACCTACTTACACTGCATTTCGAATTGTGTGCTTTTAGACTTCTGTGAGTGCAGCAGAACTGTGGAACATCACACATGTGTGACAAAAGGGGCAAACCCCACATGCTGTTACGTAAGAAAGGTAGCATCCAGCCAATGCAAGACAAAACAGCCTTGCCATGCTGGTGTCAGGTCATCCCACATATAATGCAACAGAAATTACTCAACAGTCCACAAAACCGGACATGTTCAAATATGAAAGTATGAGGCTTTGCAGCTAAGAACAAGTGCAGAATAAAAGAAATTGCAGAAATCAAGTAGTATTTTGAGAGTCCATTGACTAATCTTTCAAGGACTTAAGAACTTTTGATTACCCCTGTCAGTCTGCCTACTAACTACTTTGCCTACTTTGGGTCTACTAACTCAGAGCCTATTTATCCTCATTAGAAATATCTCAGATTACAAATTCATACATACAGCTTGGTAGTCACTGCTAAGAACTTTATGCTTTGGGACAATAGGGCTTCATCAATATAAAAGTATCTTCCTTCCATTTTTTTTTCTCACAAGCTTAAACTGTAGTAAATTAAATTCAGAAGGTATTCAGCAATATTTGTAGGGTTCTTCTGCAGCACTTTTGACTGAAACAACAGAAGCAGACAACAGGGAATACCATACAGCGGTCAGCCTTTTAACAGCAAGACTTGAGATTTTTTTAACTCCTGTGCATGAAAATTCAGGAAGCATATCAGCTTGCCAAGAATGCAGATGACACTTCTGTCATAGCCAGAAAGTACAGAGGAGTTAATAAAGACAACTCCTGCAAATATTTAATTCCCTGCCTCATTTCCCTCCCTCCATTGATACCTGTCCAATTCCTGGACCCCTGATAAAGCTGCTGGAACATTTCTAGATGATCTGCCTTTAATCGTTCCCACCTGATGGCACTCCTGTTTGTCTTAAACTCTCCCAGCTGATTAATGCTGTGGCCATATTTATTCTGAGCTATAGCTGGTCATGATCTGTTTTGGCAGATGACATGTTGTGCCTTCATGGACATGCAAAACAACATTAACTTCTCTTACTTGTGCTGCAACCTTTTTTCTCTGGCTACTTCTAATAGACCATTTTGCTAGTCATGATATTCTCTACCTGTCTACACTGACAGTCTGGTATTCCTAAATATTTAAAAGGAAGAGGGAGGAATATTCAGTGACACAATAGTATTATACCAGCTAGCAAATGAGGTTTATTACCCATGAGGTTTGATCCTCCGGACAGTGAGCTGTGTTGGAGCTGGAATAGAGAGTATCATCCTTGACTAAAACAGAGATTGCTCTTAGAATGAACGAGAGGAACAGGTTCAGATGGATGTAGTTCCGAGTACAATGAAGTTTTCTAAGAAGAGATTTAAAACCAGGCATTTTAGATTTTGAGACAGAAAGCTTTTGAACAGACTTCTATTACTCTCTGGGCATTTCTTAGTAATATGAACCTTCAGTAAGAGCCTACCCTTTCCTCCATCATATTGTCAGTGCTGCCTTGCTCTTTTCATTTATCATCATCATCATCATACTCATCATCATCATCATTATATGCTGTCCAAAATATACAAATAAAGTATCCCTTACTCCTTTTCAGTATCACAGACCAAAAGATCCCAGTGATATTTATCCCAACTTTAACATAAGCTGACAATAAACATAGATTATTACATCCTTCTGTGTGTGCAGTCATCCCAGTGTTTTTCTTGCAAATAAAACTTTGATTATCCTGGATATATGTCAGACATGGTCTCACCTATTATTTTCTGCTTTAATTTTTTATTTAACTCCTGCATTTTGCTATGTAGTGGCTTTTCATCCTATGTGAGTGTATGCAGGAACCATTAAAAAATGCATTCAAAACTTTAGATCGCCTATCCTTTCTATCCAGTGAAACACAAAACTTCTCTTCTTTAGTCCAGCAGCCATGTGAAAGCCTGACAAACAAATGACAAATTGAATATTCCAAGTAAGTGAATGAGTGCTCAGGGGAAGCAAGTTATAAGTTGAGGGTTTTTCACTTAATAGACATTCCCTTCAAGATCTTGCCATTTAGCAAAAAGTTTTTCTAGCAAATCCCCAGAAACCAACTGCTAAAGGTTTTTTTGGTCAAAACCAGCACCTTGAACTGCACCTGGAAATAAGCCAGAAGCCAGGGCATTTTAGCAAATACAAGCAATGAAAGAATGAAGATGCAATAGGACGTTACGGTAGTGTGCAGTGGTAGCTTCCAAGTAGTCTTCACATTTTGATTTTTACCGAAGAACACTAAATAATCCATTCTGAAAGATTAAAGCAAGGATAGTTACAGTGAGTGTAGGGAAATAAATAACAGATCCACCTTGCTAGCCCCCAGTTTAGCAAAGGATGTAGTATCAGGCTGAACTTAAAGCAGTTGTCAAAAATGCAGTGATTTCTGTGGCTATGAATGTCCTTTGCTGAAACAGGTTCTGAGAAAAACTTAAATACCACTCTTACGTTGGACTGCATCGCATATTCCTATGGAATTCAGAGATACATGCAAGCTGCAAATGGGAGGAAAAGATTTTTCTTGAGTAACTAATTTAGATGATTAGTTCTTCATCCCATTTAGTAGCTGAAATAATAAATGTTGGATATATACAAGACTGTCAAACCAACATTCTGGAGGTAGTGGGCAGGAAAGTATTTTTATTTGAGATATGTATGATGGTTCAGAATAACAAAGAAATGCTGTTCTTTAACAATGAAACAAAAGCTATCATGCTTATTCCTTTGATATGACTCATGATACAAAACTACCATATGAGGAACATTTACAGACAGAGCACACCTTAGAGAAATGATGGAGATTCACATTTTTCTCCTTTGTAAGAAACAGATGTCAGAGAAACAGACATTTTTTTGGAAGGTTTTGTTATACAGGAGTAAGCCCAAAGAAGTATAGTTAAGATCTATAGTAAGATCTAGAATATCAAGTGCTACGCAGAAATATGTTGTTCAATTTATTTTCACTCTGAGTTGGAACAAACCAACCTTTTTAAAATATCCAAAAAATATTTTTTATTTTTAATCATTTTTATTTCTACTTTTTCAAAACTTCATGATTTATTAAAACTTAGACATTCAAAATGAAGAAATAGAAACTTGCATTCTAAGAAGGGTAAAGCAACGTCTTTTGACTAAATCAAAATTATTAGCTTTGCTGTTTATAAATTAAGTTTGCAGAAGCAAGAATGTGCCTGACAAACTGGCACCCTCCAACAGGAAAATATTGTGCCCGAAAGTTACCAATTAGCTTTAATTATAGTAAGTACACAGTGTATTATGTGGAGAGTGGCACCATAGTAACTTGAAAAATGCTGTCAGCTTAGTCTGGCAAGGTATTTACAGATATTCATGTTTTATGTCTTTGTTTTGAGATTAAAAGATTAGCCAAATATAAAATCCTTTCCTTTTACAATGCTTCTAAATGTGTCCTTTACAGATATTAATAATGGGGACCCATATAATGTTTCTGTAAAGATTAAAATCAAGTCCAGTTCTTTGGAAGAAATGCAAAACAGAATATTGCAGCTGCATGGAAACTTTCAGAAACAACTCTCCTTTCCCCACCCAACAGTTCTGCCTTTCATGTGCTTATAGCTGATATTGTGAACAACTGCAAAGCCCTGAGGCTGTATCTGTTCTGCCAGACAGTATATAACAACATATAATGGACTGCAGAAGTCAAGTCATAATACTTAAAAAACAATTTCCACTTCCTTGTCTTGAACACATTACCTACAATTCAATTAAACTCCACGTTATTCCATGCTTTCTTTCATTAAAAGTACTGCACATATTCAGGATTAAATGCAGTATAATTTGAAGCTTACAGATACAAATCCAGCAATGCACAATTTTAATAATCTCTCATGTTACTAGTATCCAGAGTTCAATTCCTAATCCTGCTGGATGAAGTCAGGATTTTGACAACCCTACTGCGTTAGTAACTTCTGATTTTTAACTCACTACTTAACTACTAAATCTCCTTTAGTTTCACTTAGAAGAGTTGTTTTTTGCTCTCCTTTTAAACACAGCAAGGTGAATGTTTGCTGGTTACATTCAAAGGTGAATGTGTTTCAGGGGTGAGTGACTGATCTTTATAAACAGTATATTGACATTCTCTATAAAGAATCCCGGGACCTTTCAGGGCAAACTATGTTTCTTCGACAGCAGGTGTTACCAGCTGAGTAGCGAAAAGTTAAAACTTACAGAAACATTCTTATTTTCCAAACTCTGTCCTTAAAAATGACCATAATGTATGGGATGCCCCACAACATGTCTGAGAGATGAACAGACATACACACACAGCCATTTGCATTCACTTCTATTATTGGTAATTTGCAATTGCTTCAACTGCAGCCTTCTGTAATAACTGGCTGCTTGCTATGTGTTTGGGAAACTATATATTGAAAAGGGTATTTTTACAACTTATTTGGGTTCCTAATTCAACTCACTAGGTTAGGAGGCCCCTACGGTCCCTGTAGATAACAGAAAAACAGGCTTCTTTGGGGGGAGACTTAGAAGACCTTATGTTCCCCCTGAAAAAGAGCCTGGGTCCTCCCACTGACTCAACAGAGAGATTGGGGAATTCTCAACTTGGATATTTAAACTGAAGTTGAAGGTTTTGTGTACATCTCTGAAATTCTTTATCTGTTTGTTGTAACTGACTTCTGGTGATGGACAACATTCAGATGTCTATAACACACTGTCTTAAATGTGTTATTAGGTTTTAGCAGTTTTGAAAATGCACAATCTGCCTGTAGCATTTGCTGGTAGAAAGAAGATAACCATGAGTGACTTGATTAATTTTCTTCAAAGATATTCCAAAATATAATTATGGGAGATGTATCTGCTCTGAATAGTCTCTGAATATTTAAATATTCAGAAAATTTGATGGCAGACTAAAAGGCTTAAGAACTCGCCATAGGAATAGTTCATCAGAGGAATGAGGCTCTGACAAACAACATGCTGTCCTCTACAAATTACATGTACTTCTTTTCTACCAAATCTGAGAGATGCATTTTCTTGTTTTTCTTGGTGCAGAGTGGAATGGAAAAGTTGTGTGAAGTTTATGATGGAGAATATAAAGGCTATTCTATTCGACGGGAAGAAGTGAACTATAAAGGCATGAAGGTGGAGAGACTGAGAAAAGCTATGATACTGATAATACCACTTTGCAATTTCTTTTACCAGTTGGAGATTGCTTTCAGTCTCAGATAACTCCCAGAAATTAGGCAAAAACAACAGACTGTACTGCCTTTCCTAACACTGCCCAACAAAAACATTGCACACCCAGCACTACCCTTCAGCATAATTATCCATACCTTGACAACCCCACTTGGAGAAATTAATGATTACCTTCAATTATAGTACCCCTGGAGACCACTCAGAAGCTTCTGCAAAATATGGCTGCCCACTTGTCCAGTGTTGAGACCAGCATCCTACTAATTTTCAAGAGCAATTCAAGGTGATTTAAACAATCAAATAGAAAATGCTTTATATAATCCATTCCTAAATGACTATTCTTTCTTATATGGGCTGTAATGTCTGTAAATTCATAAAGTGCTTTGAAATTTTTTAATATGACTGGTGCTAGCAAAAATGAAGTTAGCATTACATTATTATCAGCTGTTTAATTGAGAAAAGTGTAAAACCAATGCATTTTCTAAGTATCTGAGCAATCAGACAACAGTTAAAACCATCTTATCATTACTCATACTTACTTATGAAAAATACATACCTGAAAAGGCAAAGAATTATACTTCCTGTAGTAAGAGCAATGAGAGATACGCTGTGTCCAAGGGTATAAATTGCCTTCACTATTACATAGAAGTTGACCTGCACAGAACAATATATATGCAGAAACCACTTACTGATATATAAAATTGACTATGAAATGATAAATTTTTCCATTAAATAGCTCTGAAGGCTAAATAAATAGCATTATTTTCACTCTTTGCTCTACAGTATGTGATAAGAATGTTATATCTTTATTACAACATATTTCTGCAATGCAACATCTCAAGCCAATTGACCTCAGTAGAAAATTCAGCCTCAGGAACTCAAAACTTAAACACACAAGCTGGTACAATTTCAGCTGATTATCCCATGTCAATGAGGTCAAAGAAAGTATCAGATTCATGAACTTCCATAAACACAATCAAACTGTGAAGAATGGGCCACAGTTTGAAAGAATGGATTATGTCTGAAAGATAGAATCTCTCTCAGTCCTTCTGCTCTAGTGTACTTTGTAATGCATTTATATAGGAGTTTAATTTTAAAGACATGTTTAACTCTCATTAATTTCCTAATGTACATGTTCAAATACTTTATTAAATTGTGACCCAAACAACCCTTTCTTTCTTTAGTAAAGTTATTTGCTATAACTTGGAGAGGAAATTTTTCAACACAGGAAAAGCAGACTGGAGTGCACAGTCCATTGATTGACTGCAGTTATCTGTGAATTTACCAGCTACATATTACATTAAATCCTATTCTGAACGACAACATCAAGAAAAATAATGCTAAATATTCTCAGAATTAAGCTGCTGCTTCATTTATGCCTACAACAAAGTCATTAGACTGACATCATTTTCCACTCAAGCTAGATAAAATATTAAAACTGTAAAGTTTTTTACTATGTTATGAAATTAAAGTTTTTAATAGCACTGTAGAATGTGCTATGTGTAACATAGAATTTCAATATTTAGTGCACATGATTATATCGCTCACCTTCTCGAATGATGTTTGTAAAAAGTAGCAAGGAAGCAATACTTTTAAATAAACTAAGATAGCAAAAGGAAAAGCAAATCACTTAATATATTTATTTTTATAGCATTTAAAAGGCCAGGTAAAGAAGTAACTTTAGCAATCCTGATTCATGATTACATTAGCTGGACATTCACTTAACATGTATTATACAGATATGGAAAAGACTAAATGAAATGTGAAACGAAATGAAGAATCTTGCAACTGTACCATCGTAGATATGGTTAAAGGGGAAAAATAAGGGAAACATAACTGCCATAGATCTTAAGTGTATTCATAGCAACTGTCATGCTTTTTAGGAGCTAAAAGTGGTATACGAGGTGTCACAGGAAACAGAAATCTCTTTTTTTTAATTAGAGAAGTAAGCTGTGACGGCCTTTTTAACAACAGTCCTATCATTGTAATGTTTTGTTTGCTTTACATAATATTGATTTACTGCACAGATAAAGAAGGAAAATATGGACTTAATGAAGTTTCCAGTGCCATTAGAATGACCATAAGAAAGCTCAGTTAAAATCCTGAAAAAATATTGGGCTTTTTTTTTTTTTTAAATTGGTGTCTCTGGCTGGTTAAAATGGTAAAACCTAAAGTATTACTTTATTGCTCTCTATGAGGAGTCTGCTGTATATTTGTAGAGCCCCAATGCATTCCTAGGGACTCTCTGTGGGCATAAATCATAGGCTCTAGTTCACCTAGTGTTAGGTGACTACACTGCAAACATAAACATCTAAGGCAATGTAGGGTCTCTTCATAGCGCCTTCTAGGGAGCACTTCTTATATCTATGTAAGCAGTCAACATGGACTTCACTGAATATATTTCTACAGACAATGAAGAGGCCCCACAGTGACTAATTCAAGTGTAGCTACCCAGAGTGTACAAAGGCTTGTCCTTGGGATGCCCCCAAAAGATCCTGGTTTTCCACAGGAATCCAGTGTTTGCTAAATAGGACTCTAAGTAGTCCAGTGTTTCTTGAACAATGTTTCTAAAATTGTTTTTAAATACAATTCTAAAAATATTTTTTCAAAATTAACATAATTTCACACGAAATCAGTTCTGAAGAACTGCCCTTCAATTCCCTGCTACAATGGCAGAATTATACTCTCCAGTTTGGCTCATTTTTGGACCGCTCTAAAAACTATGCCTATAGACAAGCACTGCAGACTACTCCTACGCTTCTTTAATTTGGCTTCTGTCATAGCGAAAGGAACATCAGCCCGTCTCCAGGCAATTTTCTGGGAATAGAGTGATAAACAGTTTCTCAGCAGCAATTACAACAGCCCATGGCACCAAAACCACTGCAAATATTTTGGGGACCCTCCTTCATTCATTCAACCTGACCTGCTCTGCAAAATTAAGGAAAAAGGATGCTCCAATAAATGACTTCACAATTTGGCAGCCTCATGACCCCATCAACAGTATTCTGGAAGAAAAGGAATTTTATTTCCCGAGCTTGTGCACATCAGGAGCTGCAAATATAGTGTAAAGCTTAGAAATGATGCACAGCAGTTCCACAATACGTTCTATTTGTTATCATCTTGTTGGCATTTGCAGACCCCATTTCTACCGAGTACATTTCTACTGAGTGTACAAATAGAAGCCTGAATGGTCTCTAAATCAAAAATTCTTAACATCCACCATGTAAATATTGTAAATTTGCAGGAGATAAATGTCATTTGCAAAAGAAGTTGCAATGGCAATAAATCTGTGCTGTTTAAACACCGAGTAGAAGATTTCTTGTTCACTTTCACAGAAAAAATTGATAGGCAGAGATACCCTTTTAATAGTAATAGTGATGTTCAACATCACATTACTGCAGAGCAGAGACAGGGGTCTCACCAGGTATCCTAAAGCCATGCACACAACACCCGGTAAGAGTGGACACAGGGACAACTTTACACCACTCTCATCTTCTTATCCTGGGAACTACCAAGTAGCTTAACAAATCCTGACGTTTTAAAGTAACCAATGGCCTCCTGTAATTTGTATTTATTAATAGCCTTCAAAAGGAAAGCACTTAAACCAGGACTTCTGATGTAAACTGTGTCCTGGCCCTTCACAGTGCCCAGTAGAAATGACTTCTTCCCTCCTATTCAGTTTTCTCATTGTGCTAGAAAATCTTAAAATGGAGCTGTAAGGTCCTTTTCGGCTGCTGAGCAGCCAAACTGTGCTATGAGATCTGCTCCAAAGACAGGTTTGCCTAAGGAGCAGAAATAACTCTGAGACAAGAAGCGTGCGAGATTGACACATGCCAACTCATGCATTTGCTGTTAAACAGATGACTAAACTGACCCAACTGTATACTATACTGTAAGTAACATGGTGTTGTGGTTTAACCCCAGCCAGCAACTAAGCACCACGCAGCTGCTCACTCACTCCCCCCCAACCCAGTGGGAATGGGGGAGGGAATCATGGGAAAAAAGTAAAACCTGTGGGTTGAGGTAAGAACGGTTTAGTAGAACAGAAAGGAAGAAACTAATAATGGTAATAACAACAAAAATAAAATGACAATAATAATAAAAGGATTGAAATATACAAAACAAGTGATGCACAATGCAGTTGCTCACCACTTGCCGACCACTGCCCAGTTAGTTCCCCACCAGCAATCTGCTGCCCCCAGCCAACTCTCCTCCAGTTTATACACTGGGCATGATGTCACATGTTATGGAATACCCCTTTGGCCAGTTTGGGTCAGCTGTCCTGGCTGTGTCCCCTCCCAACTTCTTGTGCCCCTCCAGCCTTCTTGCAGGCTGGGCATGAGAAGCTGAAAAATCCTTGACTTACTATAAACACTGCTTAGCAACAACTGAAAACATCAGTGTGCTATCAAGATTATTCTCATACTAAATCCAAAACATAACACTATACGAGCTGCTAGAAAGAAAATTAACTCTATCCCAGCGAAAACCAGGGTCTTTATACTCCAGACTTAAGATTAGTTCCCTCTGGTTGGACATTAAACTTCTTCCCATCACCTCCTTGCTTCATTCAAAAACTCTCTTGTGCTGACTCTCTCACTGCTGACATTTGGGCTAGGCCTTTGTCCTGGTTTTGGCTGGGATAGAGTTGCTTTTATTCCCAGCAGCTTGTAGGGTGCTGGTTTGGATTTGTGATGAAAACAGTGTTAATAATACAGGGATATTTTCGTTACTGCTGAGCAGTGCTCACCCAGAGCCAAGGCCTTTTCTGCTCCTCACCCCACCCCACCAGCAAGGAGGCTGGGGGGGCACAAGGAGTTGGGAGGGGACACAGCCAGGACAGCTGACCCCACTGATCAAAGGGATATCGCAGACCATATGGTGTCATGCTCAGTATATAAAGCTGGGGGAAGAAGAAGGAAGGGGGGACGTTCAGGAGTGATGTCTTCCCAAGTCCCCGTTACGTGTGATGGAGCCCTGCTGTCCTGGAGATGGCTGAACACCTGCCTGCCATGGGAAGTGGTGAATGAATTCCTTGTTTTTCTTTGCTTGTGTGTGCAGCTTTTGCTTTATCTAGTGAACTGTCTTTATCTGAACCCAGGATTTTTCTCACTTTTACCCTTCCGATTCCCTCCCCCATCCCACTGTGGGGGAGTGAGTAAGCGTCTGTGTGGGGCTCAGCTGCCTGTCAGGGTTAACCCACAACAGCCTTGAACCCTTTTCTGGCAGATCTTTTAAAGAACTCTACACACTTGACACACAGGAATTATAAGGAAGCTCACAGTACTAGAAACATTGTTATTTTGATGCAGGGATCCTTAAAAATATTTGAATTCATAAAATACATTTAGCTTACAATAAAGATATTAAAAATTTTGATTATACAATTCTGTTGCTAGTGACTACTTATCCCGTATTTACATGAGAGAGCAAAGAGTCCGGCAACTACAAGAAGCAATTGCAACTTGCACATTTCCTTGCAACAGTAGAAAGTAGGTGTTCTTGAACATGTTTGACATTTTTGAGAACTCATCACTCAAGTCCTTGGCTTCTACCTGACACTGAAGATAACATTAGTTTTAGATTGGATATTAGGAATAATTTCTTTACTGAAAGGGTTGTCAGGCACTGGAACAGGCTGCCCACGGAAGTGGTGGTGTCACCATCCCTGGAGGTGTTTAAAAAATGCATAGACAAGGCACTTCAGGACGTGGTTTATTGGGCATGGTTGATGGTTGGACTCAACGATCTTAAAGGTCTTACCCAACCTAAATGATTCTATGATTCTATGATTCTCAAAAATGAGTCAAAACATCCTTTACTATTAATTCACCCAAAGGTTTTTTGCATCTACTGCAGGGAGGGGATTTCAAAGACTGTACTATGGGTATATGTCCTTATTGTTCTGAGTGACTAATCCAAGCTGTACAACATACACAAACACAAACATACTACATATCTTACTATCATATATAATGATTCAGTTAAGCTGTATCAGCACCTTTGCATTTAATGTCTTAAATGTCTTAAATCACAGTCAACAGTGTGCATTCTGCTCGTCAGTATAGAATACCTCAACTCATTGATACTCATTGCCTCCTTTCAAATACATAAAGGAAAACCAAATAGAGAATCAGATATCACCTTTTGGTTAACAGAAGTTCCACTGAAATAATGCACAAACTGTACCTACTTGCCTAAATGTAGTCATATAGTGCTACTTGAGATGCCCTGGGGTATCTAAGACATCTGCATGGCAGATGTGACAAAGGACCTCTTTGCTGGAATGGCAGTGGCAAGTCAAATGGCACTAGATACCTATGTTTAGGCAATCACATCAAGCCCTGTTTCCACACACTAGTGATTAGACACCTACATCTCAACTAAATATCTAACTTTAGGAATTTTGACTTGCAAGTTGAATTTCAGCCTTCCGGGTTTTAAAATATGTGGTAAGTATGTGAATGTAAACAACTTGGAAGAATTTGGTGTGGTTGACTGTGTTGGCACAGACATGACTGAGAGACCCTATAAATCTCTTCCAGCACCTGCTCCGATGTTCTGAACACAGCCAAGTCAGTGCCCACCAGATAAGAAAACCTGAAGGATAAGGTGAAAGGTTTCACATTTGGCTTCTACTCTGAATGGGTAAGAACAAATCCCTTGTCTTCTGATGCAATTATTTGCAATTCAACAAGTTTGCTGCTTATAAAACAGTTACCACTTGTGTTATCATATAATTCTTTCACCTATCTATTGTATTTTTATGATGTTAATAATCCTTTAAAGGGCCCAAGCATACCAGATCTAAAGAGAGATTGTAAATTCTCCTTAATTTTTGTCTTGCCTTGGAAGTTTTGTTTAGGAAATACGTAAATTGTTTGGTGCCAAGTAAATCAAATTTATACCTGTTTATGTTTAGTCTGCATTGCCTTTGCTCACTTTTTCTGTATTTTTGCCCATCTTCATTTCAGAATGAACTGCACTCCTCCTTCTTTCTTTTCCTCCCCTCATTCCTGTCCTAGACAGAGCACCTATTATGCTTCCATAAATTAGGAACACAGAATCAACCAATTTACAGATTCTAACAATCCACAGTCACTATAGTCTTTAGATGGCATGCACCAAGATGTTTATAGGAACAATTCTGGACCAGAAGTCATTACTGGGAAATCGCAGTCAGACCAATGTTTCCATGGGAAAGCCTTGATTCTGCTTATACGTTCTGCATTGCTTCATGTCAAGAACAATTTGAACTAAATATATCTTTTACTTCCCCTTTTCTTGGAATCCATTACACTGATTAACAACACTGAAATTTATCTGATTTATGTAATTCAAATGAGTATTTTTTCCTTTTTTTGTGGGATAATTTTTTTGGAGATCTCTACAAAGTTGATTTTAGGATAAGCAATTTTGCCTTCCTGTAAATGCCTTCCAGGCCCAGGAGTGCAGAGTTCCTGTTTACTTCCTTAAAACAAGTTAGAATAAAGTGCAGGACAGTACAGTAAAGAAATAGACTCACTAATAGCCACTGAATTTTGCAAGGATGAGTCCATCTGAGCTAGGTATCAAGATTCTCTTTATAACCAATGAACAGAAGTAGCAGAATACTATTCATGTCATCCTAAGACAGGCATCTAAAATAATGGAATTTCTGATGCAAGCCTGTTTTCTCAGTAATAATATAATGAAGAAAAAATGTAATATATTCTTTTAAAACCTTTCAAATAACTACTGGTGACTAGGTGAAATGAATAAGGTAAGACTCATTTAGCTTAATACATGTTAACAGTGCGATATCATCTTTCTAAAAGGTAGGCAACTCAACAGATCATTGTCCCCTGAGAGAGGGGGAGTCAGTGGAAGAGAACAGACCCTTCTACACTATGATTCATGTGCTTCCCTGCGCTTGTAGCAATTCAAAGAAATTAGGATGATATGATTTCCATCCAGGCTTCAAAGACCTGATCTTTGACTGTAGAGAAGGTATAGGCTGGCTGGATTAAATGCAGATGAGGACATCATGCAATCTAGTCAGATGAAATTCATTTGAGTTGTAATTCTAGTCACACAAAGTACATATTTTTTGCTTACTGTTCAAAAATCTCAGTTTTGTGATGTGTCTGTACATTAGCAGCCATCATATTATTAGTGGTAATTGCACATGGTCCTAGTGATACCAGTGTGTAACATAATGAGCATGTACCTCAAAGTTACTAAAGACTAATGAAAAAGAACCCAGTAGTGTTTGATACAGAGAAATTACAGTGAAGTGAGGGAGGAGGCATTTCTGAAGGGAAATTTACTGAAAGGTCAGGTGTCAGAAGCTACTGATTAAGCTATGCTTTAAATCTGTTTTCCCATGGAAATATATAAAAATTCTGGATTTTCATGTTGTGTTGCACCATTCTCACAATAGACAGGGGCTTTAATATATATGTACAGCTATGTATGCACGCAGATGATGTGTACTTTATAAGCCAGTTAGAAATTAAGGTAATTCAAGTAAACCTAATTTAAATAAAATGAAATACAATGTTCGTTAATTCAGCTTACTTCGAAACCACATAGTTATACTGATTAAAGTTTCTGGGTGGCCAGAGTTTGAGACTTAGCCTTTTTAATTCATTTCTTCTGTTGTAATTTACATTTGTACAAAGCAAAACACTGGTTAAAAGGAGCTGTCATTCTCACTGGATCTAAAATGAGCACAGAGCACATCATGAGCACAGCTCCAATTCTAGCTGCAGTAAACTGCAAATGTTATTTTTGTTCAAAATATCCTGTGCATTTCTCTTAAAGGATATCTTGCAGAAGACAAGACTGCAGAATGATTTTATAGTATGTTAAAGAAAACCAAGACGTCCATTTCAAATTTGTTGTTTCTTAATAGCACCTCTACCTTGCATTTGTTTAAGGAAAAGTTTTGATAAAACATTGAGAGTTAAAAGCCCTGCTCTAATACATTTCTTATGTTACAATCAATGTCTTAGAGCTATGTCTCCTCTTAATACCTCACCACATAACTTGCCTTTTTTTGACTTGTGCCCTCTATTTCATGAGATGTGAATCTAAACTCAAATAGGTAGAGGGAAAAAGAACCATATCATTGAAAGTTATTTTTTGACTAACAGCCTCCTTCCCTATGAATAAAATACTATCTGCTGTTTTTACCAATAAAGTATACTGCACAAAGTTCTTGACTGATCTGTCTGTAATAATGCCTCCACAGTGTCCTAGTTTATATCTAATTCATAACCCCTTGGTGCTCATGGTTAAGTGGACAAATTGTTCCTTTTGGGTCTGCTCTTGACTGGCCTGGCTAGATTATGATCTGACCTGTCAATTTGCAAAGGCATCAAATAAACAGACAAAAGGAATAACATATGAAAAAAAAAAAGAAGGATGTTCTTTTAAAAAATTGTTCATAAACATTCAAAGAGAAGGACAGCAGCTTAAATGGATTTGAAGGCAGTCTCAGAATTCAACACAAATTTATCTAACAGCATTTCTGAGATTATTTTTATGTGTAAGAAGTGAATTTCCAAAGTCAGTAGTAAAAGCATCTGCTAAAGGGAATGGTGAATGGTCCAGAAATCCCCTGAAGGTAATAAAGGATTCCCACTAGAGACATCCTTTACTCCAGTTCTCTTGTGCTTCAGATATTATCAACTTGCAACTGAGATGACCTCAGTCCTTAGAAAGCATCTAATGGCCAATACTATAGCACTGGCAAGAAATACAGGAGCCATTATATTTACATTTTCCCAAGAGTCATGCCCTCTATCTATAAAGCCATGTGTCACCTCTTGAAGCAGATGGAACTACACCAGCTATATTCACTATGTTCGTAGCATTGAAAGTTGAAAGGTCCTTCACCTTGTCAATTCTTGAAGGCATCATAAAACCCCTTTATTCAAGTTGGGAGCTGGACTGTTTTCTAATAACTCCAGCTGTGTATGTAGACGCATAAATTGGATTAAACAGCATAAACAGACTGAAATTGATGCCATCTATAAACAAAACTTGCATGGCAGGTGTTGATATTACAGAATTGAAAATACTACTTTAAATATTTTTCAGCCATTAGACTACATAATAAGAGAGTGTTTTGTACTTTGGCATAAAGAAAGTAGTTGTGGTTCAAACAGCATTGGGTTGGCTGAAACACGCCCAACAAAAAAGTTGGACTTGTTTCATTTTTTTATCATTCCGTACCATCTTGAAAAATCTGTCTAGATTTGATTTCAGAAAAACTCCACTGACTGAATCTTTTGAAATTGGACCTGTCTTGCTTGTATCTGATTTCAGAATTCTTAAATGAAGGAAAAGAAGGTGGAATCCTACAGGAACTTTCTAACAACGCCACACTAATGTAACTGTGCCTTTAATTTAGCCTCTAGCTATGTACTCTGTGCTTGACAGTAATTGTCAGGCAGGCTGCATGTAAAATGACTCCTGTCGCTTCTACCCACCAGGGAGAATAGAAGAGGTTGTCTTCCTCCAGAAAAAACACATTATTTAAAATAATGTGTCTGGCATTCTGTACATACGCGTGACCCCTAAGTTTGACTAAAATCAAAACAAGAATCCTGTGTACTTTTAGTCCAGCACAATAGCTGTGTCAGCAGGACTGCATCTATCTGCTGGCCATTCTTTTGCCAAACGGACGAACATAAAATAGCTACATGGAGGTCTAAGTCAGCACTGAAGCTAATCAGCCAAGAGTACTTTGACATTACCTTATACTGACCATGGTCATTTTGCTCAAACTTAGTACAAGCAAATACACAATTGAAATTATTTTATCATACGACAAAGATTTTTAATTAGTCTCTATGCTACACTTGAAATTGTGGCTAATGAACATATTTCATTCTTCCAGACCATTTTACTGGTCTAGTATTATAACGGTCAGCAATCTTAAATATTTTAAAATTTTCTACTAATCAAAAATTAACCCTGCTTCTCAAACTATTGCAAAATAAAGTAAACACTACTACATTTTGAATCCAATACATCAACAAGTTATTTAAATTCAGGTGTTATGATTTTCAAAAACAAGCAAAAATTTTAGATGATTAGCATGAAGCACTTTATCAGACTCAGCATCAAAGAGGATGCAATCATACTGCCACTTAAATTTCCTGTATGAGTGTAAACAGAAGTGTCTTAATTTGCCTGTAAGACCTCTATAACGCCTAGTGACTCAACAAAAAAATTTTCAAATGGTCTTCTGAAATTATATGTTTATTAAATATACACATGACCCCCATAAAGACAAAGAATTAAATTCTGCATTGTGTTGTGGTAGTTGAAAACCAGGAAATTACTTTAGATTAATATTAACTTAGTTATAGCTATAAAATATTTGTCACTACTCTATATTTTACATAGTACCATTTAGAAACAAACTCTTTATATTGTATTGCTGCAAAAGAAACAGGCAAAGCAATACCAAGTCTGATAGCACATAAAAGTAAATGTCTTTTATGTAAGATGGACATATCTTATTTCTTATTTACTATTCTGTGTGAACCATAATTAGCCAGGTCTCGATTAAACTTCAGCTTTAACCTCTGAACTTAATAAAAAATTTGCAAGATTGGCAGGAGTAAAATGAGTGCAAAGAAGGTATGGATTGACCAAAACAGAATTTAAACCTAAATTATACCTATATTTTTAAAAGATTTTAACACACAATGAATATCAAAACCCCTTTAGGTTTTGTATTCAAAGCATAAACTGATTTGAGTCATGCATATGAAATTGAAATGCCATTATGAAATGGAAATGACATGAGATTTTCTCCGAGTCTAACAAAAATTGTACTTTTGCAACAGTAGTAACAGCAGCTGGCCTCTGCAAAATATTCACGATTATCTGAGCAATACTGATTCCAAAACTGAAATCCAACAATTTACTCTTAAAGTTTTGAGGAAAATATTCAAATTGCAACCACTAAACTAAACTCAGTAGGTGGTCAGGCACAGCAAAAATGAGTGGCTTATGATTTTCAGAACAGTTTTATGGAAACATTTACAGAATCTATAACTGCTTTCCAGACTATAAAGATCTAATCCTAAGGTGCTTCCTCTTTTTTTTGTAGCTACCTAATGTTAACAGGTTTTAAAAGGGTACGAAAAACCACACATATAAAAATAAATTGGATTAGTACAAGTTTGGGTAATCAGTGTTATTTTCAATACACTTCTTTATAAAATCTATTCTTATGCACACTTGTGTTTTGTCTTCGTAGAACAGACACCTTTTTCTGCTAATATTTTCATTAAAGTTAGTTTCATGTTATTTTTACTAAGTTCAGGAGACAGAAGTCTTCTATTTATTTACAGAATAGACAGCACAGAAGCTTCCTAGGCAAAGTTGACAGTTACCCAGTGGATCCTGCAACCTCAGCCTTGGTTTGGAAGGACCTCTAGGGGTTAGAGGGTAATTCAGTGCTGAAGGACAAAATGCTCTGAAGAAATTTTAGGGCTTGATTCTTTGTCTGAAGTAGTTTTGCTATTGACCAGAAGTTACCCTTAACATGAAAGAAAAACCCACACCTGTTTATTCATTTAACCATTACTAAAGTATTTATGATCATTATCATCCCAAGTGACCCTTCATTTTGTTTATTCTGTGGGCTAGTATATTCCTGTAATACTGTACTTAAGAAGAGTCTAGTATTCACAGATATGATTACTTACAACTATATTAAAATTTGTGGGTTTACATTTTCATGATACAGGAGTCAGAGTACATTACATAATATCCAAATATGTATACTAGAAGAACATATCAGAAAACCTTAAACTGTACAAAAAATATAAAAACAGAACTGGGCTTAGCAAGTAAGTTCAGTAGCTTTAGAAACACTGAAACAAGCAAATGCAAATAAAAGTGGAATAAAGAACCCTAATTCTTTCCTTTTGTGAAGTTAACTTAAACAACACAGTAGCCATTTCTAAAATCTTGTAGTACTTACTTATAAGAGAATAAATATAAACTGAGATAAAGAGATGGATTACATGTTGTGGACAATTTACTTTTTTCTTATCAGTCACTTCTACACATTTTTAAATGGTGCAGAGAAAAACAGAATTTACTAAAAATATTGGAATTCCTCACGGTATTTAATAATCTTTATACAAGTAATTAATGATACCCCTTTTCTGACATGTTTCTCCTTCAATTCACCATAAACCTAAACATCACCCAAAACAGATGAGACCAGCATTGCCTTAAGTATCCTTAATAATAGTAGCATCACTAATTTTGTCAGTAAGAGTACCTTCTTAGTGAAAGTTCCCTAACCATACTGGGAGACATGACAACTTTATAAGTGCACAAACCTCCATATTTTCCTGTGTAAATGTGTACCAGCCTATGTGTATCCATGAATGTGAACTTTCTCACTGCGTACTGATGTTTTGCAGTGTCTTTGGACAGTCTGCAATTAATAAATAAAATTCCCACTGTGCTCTGCGAGAGACAATATAGGCTTATATTCAGGCCTAGTCCTTCTCACTTGAAGTCAATGGAAGAAGATTTTGTATTTATTTTACGGAATACTGGTCTCTTAATCACATCTCATGAAAAGAGTAATGACAAATGCAGAATGCGATGTGAATAAATATAGCATGACTTAGAGGCACACAGAAAAAGCATTGGTAGATGGCTGCCCTGCATTACATTTTGTTGAGAGGGAAGGATTCAATTTAGACTCAATACAAGCAATCCATTAGTCCAGTGCAATGATCCACTTCACAGACAGCAGTAATGCATCTGTTTTCTAAAGGTAGCTACAGACATTCAAGACAGTGTTTGTCTTGGGTAGCGTATCTGCATTGTGTAGTGGGCAGCACACCCAGCATGTTATCTCTGACAGCAGCCTAAGCGTGAATGCTTCAGGAAACTGGCCAAATAGGGGAATATTTCTTCCATAGGTGATGCTTCTACATATGCACAAGCTGCAACAGTATCACCACATTTAATAGCTCTGAGTATCTTCCTCTCGATTAATTCGTCTTTGTATGACCCTATGCATTCAAATCACATAGCCTGTAACTTGTATATATTGGGGGTTTTGTGTGGTCTAATAAACCTCAAGCCAATTCACACTAAGATTAGACAAAGCTGTATTAACTGACCCAGTCATTATTTTAAATAAAGTGGACACATTTCAGTCCTTTACATTCACCAGACATCTATCTTGCCGCATATTAATAATGGTGACAGAGAGCTTAATACCCTCTGAGGACAGGTAGGACATGTCTCTAGTTTGTTCAGCCTAGATAGAAGATGTCAAAATATGTCAAGGAAAGGTTGCAGTGAGGCTTGGTTTGGGTTAACACACCTTGATGTGTGTTTCTAGCATGGTCAAACCAAGCTATTCATTTTGCCATTGTGCTGCCATGAGCTCAACAGAAATATAAAAGAAAAAAAAAAAGAGATGCTTACATGAATGACTGAGATGAACCTAAACCTTGATCTTGAAGGTTAGCAGTAACTAGTTTACTTATAGGAAAGAGACTGGAATTATATAATAAAGGTTTAGATCTACAATTTGATGTGATAACAACATACAGATAAGTCTGTTCAGAGACTGTCATACTTGTCAAATTCATCCCCTATAAATACAGGCAGGAGCACTAAAGAATACTAACAGAAAATCTAAGTGAAATAAAACATTCAATTTGAGGGTGCTGTATCAGGAGCTTACAGTTAATTTCAAAATGTTAAGCAAATAATTTCTTTTTATAGAACCTGCTAATATACCATTTGACATGGAATAAAAATTGAACATTTTAACTCTGAGTAAAATCAAACCCCACCAAAATTCCACAGTTTCCACCAAAACTGTGGAAACAGACAAGTTCTTTCAGCAGAGAAATAACAGATGACATGCTTGTGGTATTTTTAAATGAGTTTTCTCATTTCGGTGCATTTTTAGCATAAAAATTTGGTACCTACTAATAAAGTGCCTGTTCAGTATTTGCTTGCCAATCTCTATCATTTAAACCTTCTCTAGAATGTTCAAAACTGCCCCAAACAGATGCCTAGCTGGAGAGATATATATGTCTGTGTGTATGCATATGTATCTCTCTAAATAAATATAAAATGTGTATAGAAATAAGTCCCCTTTAAAGTAAAGATACAAGTTCATATTCTAAAAGACAGCAAAACAACAGGAATAAATACTTAACTGGATCTATAATGGAAACTCATTCAGCAGTGAAGATGCAGGCACCAAACCGACACCAAAGACAGTTTCTACCTAATCCTTTAACATTGTCTTCAGAGAAAGCATAGAGATGAAAACTTAAGATGTACCATAAGAAAAGTATTTTGCCACCTTTCCAAAAGTATGATCTCCTTAGGTACTGTAACTTTGAGGGCAACCTCATACATCATCTGCAAAGCATATTGTTGCATGACATTTTTGTGTTCAAAATATTTTGTATCCAATTACTTAGGATTTCATTTTTAGCTCTTTTTGTTGAAATTCTAGGTCAAATAAAAATGAACTATACTGATTTATGTTAAGATTTTTCGTTTTGAGGTGCTATCATTGAGCACTAAGATCCAAATTCAAAAAAAACATCTTCTGTGTAACACTTGGCTGATGCGGAACCTCAAATGCCTCCTGAAATCTCACAACTGCACGATAATTACATTTTTTACACTGTCTCCCATGAAGAGATGGATTTAAACATATGCTTTCCTGTTTCCCTTTTCAGATTTTATTCTGATAATTTTTGTCCCTTCTTTAACTACAAAAAATTTTATATTTGCATAGGAACAGCTTATCTTCTGACAAGCCAGCACTATTGTATCCATTTTTTGACTTGCCAGCTTTAAGGTTAGTAAAGAATTACTGTCTTGTCCCATTGAAATAATCAGTTTATGATCTTCAGGCAAAGAATATTCCCTGAGCAATGACACCGGTACTTGAGAAAAAAGGACAGGGCCCTCAGGCCATGCTGCTTGAAATGCAATCAATCCTTGAATTTCCTCTTTCCCTCCTTGCAACATGCTATGCATTTATGCCATATACTATGTTAGATATCTATGATATTCTATCTAATGTACTTTTGTTAATAATTTTTTCAGTATGTGCTTTCCACAGCTCTATTCTGATTTTTATCCTCACCAGTTTATTATTTGTTCTTTTCCAGGCTTTCGTAAATGTTGCTACTACTTCCTATTTCCAGTTTCTCTTTGTTCATTCCTGCAAGTACAATCAACTTGCAATTCATTCTCCTCCTTCAAATTACTAATAAGTATGTCAAATAAGAACTGGTTTTCTATTATATATTAGTTCATCTGCTAATTAAGTATTTCTCACTACTTGAAATGTAATCTTTTGTTAATTTGAATTTTTAAGTCTTGACTCATTTTCACTCCACATGACAATATCTGGGTTGAATGACAGTGTCTTAAAATGGCTGTTGCAGCAGTAATGTGTGCGCATTCCCAAGCTGTCAGATGATACCGATGTTTTAGAACATGTCTTCAGAAAAGTTGGGAAAACAACATATTCTATCCATTTTCTTTATTATCTATTTTCAACTACAGTAATGGCTGGGCTTTTAAATACAGAAAGAGATCGCAAGAACTGCATGTCTTAGCTAGAATGCCAGCACATCTCTGCAAACCAGACAGAACAGGTCTGCTAGAGCTATTCCACACATACTAAAATCCAGAAAAAAACAACCAGCCAAGTATCTTTATTCATGAGAGGACTTAATCTGTTCATGATAACAAGAGTTTCACTGACACTATCAGCTCATGCTTGTAAACAAAATCTTGCTCTGTTAGCCTCAGCAGGAAAACAGACAGAGAATAGGTAAAACGTGATAGAAAAAGTACTTCTCTCAACAAAAAGAACAAGAAAGAGTATCTGCAAAGTGAACAAATTAATTTTTCCATTTATAGTGTATTTAAGATATCTTGATAGCTTTTCAAACCACTTCTAATTGCTAACGCAATTTAAAGTCCAATATAAATCTGCAATAATTCCAATGACCTAAATTCATTCTATTTTACTTAAACACATACCAGCAACCAAGTGGTGCATATATTATTAACAGATTATTACAGTATTAGGATTTGTTATAACAAAAACTTCTAGAAATAATACAATGTAAAATATACTGTGCACAAACCAAGTAACACTGCAATATTAGAAATACAGATGCATTACTACAATTGCCAACTGCTCATAGCCTTGAGTTTCAAACATTTATGATTTTATCTTATATGACATTTGCAATCCAAGCATATGGCAATCAATGCTACCAAAAATTACTACAGATTTTCATTAATTATGATAGAGTAAAATGGGAACTATTTAGAGGCAGAATATGTCTGATGACTGTACTGAACACCAGCATCGAAAAAGTATTTTCTATGCAGTATTATTTCTATTCAGAAAAAGTATTTTTCCTACCTTATTATCATCTTCATAGTCATTATATCCACAAGTACTTAAGACGTCAGGAAAAATATCTGACCATCCATTACTTGTACAATTTTTGCTAATATTTCCTGTAAAGCAAAATTTGAGAGTTTAAATTAGAAAGATTCAAAAGTCTCCTCATCAATGAATCTTTAGACAACATAACTTTGTCATTCTCTGTTAATATCCTGTATTTCCTAGCAGTCCTGTTAAAGCAACCCAGCCATTTTCTTTCATGTGCTCTTCAATCATATTACTTCGGCTTTTACTCTTGCTCTGAGTTGCCTTTGCACTAGAGAAAAACAAAAGTAATTCCAAGAGGTGATGGCAGGCTTCTGCTTTGGTATAACAGCTATTTCTGTTACATCTGCAAAAGCCTGAAATATTTTGCTCTTTTATCTAAAGTATTTTGGGGGCACTCTTTCAGCTCCCTCTAGAAAGGGGATAATTTGTAGGTAAAGTAATTTGGTAGAAATGTAATTTAAGTGAGAGTTGTTCTAACCTCCTATTTAAGCTTTTCTGAGAAGGCAATACCAAATGATCTACTGAAGAGTTATAAAAGCTCTTAGATATTATGGTGATGAATTACTGCTACAGCAAATGTTGGTAGAGTTGGTAATGCACTTGAAAGGCCAAATTATGTGATAGTTTGAAGAATGAGGAAATAAATATGCATGCTGAATCTCACTCTTTGAACGAATCACTGAAAAAATGTAGTCCAAGGAATGTACAGGAGATATGCAAGTACGGTTGGAAAGGAATTTTGAACATCTATTCATTTCAGAAAGGATTTTTTGGTTGGAACTGAGAGTAGTTGTTCACTCTTTTCCCAGATGAAGTCATGCAGATGAGATGCAGGCAACTCATGATTCTACTCTTTAATCTAATTAATATGAACTAATGTTCATACAGTATGGAACAGCTTCAATAGGAGAAAACTGAAGAGTCTGATGTCAGAATAAGGAATAGTCATTAAAATTATTACAACTTACTCTTACAATGTTAAATCATAAGCAACTTCCTCTCACCCTTCTTACAGCACTTTTTATATCCACGATACTTGAAATCTATAATAGCATACTGCTTTGGTTTGTAGTATTCTTTAACTGGCTTAAAGATGCCTGTTTTTCACCACAGAAGAACAAATTTATGTGTCACAGATCAACTTTGGCCAAGAATAACCAAACATGTTTACATACACTCCAAACTAAAGCTTTTGTGATTTTTATCTTGCTGATTGGTTACTGGAATTTCTTCTTTGTATAAAGTCTTCAGAGGAAAGTTGTAAATATCCTACAAATGGTTGACCAACCAACAACCAAATCTTTCTAGCTTATAACAAGGCCTTGACCTCAAACCACAGTGTCTCCTCAAACAAGAGGACCACTTCTGCCATTTGGCATAGATATGGCATATTTTAAAGAAAACGTAACCTATTTATACACTCTGAAGAGTCTTCACTTTAAAACTACATCAAGATTCTCTGACTAGGCAGAGCAGAGGAATGTATTAACAGAACCACAAATTATGTCAAAGCCAATTTTGCAATAAAAAGACTCCATGTACTCAGGATGCTGAAGTATTTTCTACTATAAATACTGTAAGGCCTTCTAACTTAAAGACAGTTAGGCAAAGTTCTATGGAAGACATTTTTTATTTCTACACTGTCATTCCATGCAATTAAATATTTCAGATGGCAACCTCATTTAAAACCTGTAACTTGACACATACATTTGAATAAAAAATTAACAGAGTAACTTTCTGATACTCATATACTTACATCATCATGTACAATACAGAAAAAACATTATAGGATAATATGATTGCTTTTACAGTAAAAAGTCACTTAATATAAAGTTACTAACACTCAATAGAGAATTAATTATGTGGTATGCTTAAACTATAACCTTGACCATCACAGAAGAAATTAGGAGCCAGTCCTCCAAAAGTTGTAAAGATGAGAAGACTACTTTTTAAAATTCACAATTTAAATTAAGAAATCCTTTAAAGAATAAATGGTATTTAAAAGCGTACTTGTGATTTGGAATACTTCCATGAAAAATAAGGTAGTCTAGATCATCCTGTAGTAGAATTATAATTCCTCTTAAACCCTGAGAAAACTACAACATACATCTCACAAATGTGGTTAAATAAAAAGAGTTAGATTTCTTGTTAAAAGACTTTTTTATAATTTCCTGCCATAAGAATCAAGTAAATTTGAAATGTGCTGTGTATGAATTAAATAAACTATATATTGCTGAGCATAATCAAATTATAAAGGTGCTGGCTGAGATAGTTAGATCTTAATTGAATCAACCGTGCAAGTTGTCTGCAAATTATAGAAAGACAAGATTTTAAAAATCCTCTTAACTGAACAGGTACCTCTAAACAACCACCCTGTTAGTTCCACAAGCAAGAAGTAAATGGGTAGCTATGAAAAAAGCTGTATACGTGAAAAATATAGCAAACTATAAAAAGGAACTGATCTTTCAGTCTTGATGACGTCATGCCCAAGTGAGATAGACTTGTAATGCATTATGAAGTTTTCAGACTTACATATTTATTGCAGTTGGTTTGTAGGAAAATTAAAATGTTATTGTAATATAAGATACTGACAGTTGTTAAATATCAAGCACCCAAACTCCAGAGAGAGCATGCATGCTCTAGCTTTTGGCAAATAGAAGCAGTGTGATTTAATTCAGATTTTGAATTTTTGATACTTATTCGTTTGCCTTGTCTCATGACACCACCTTAATATTTTCGTTTGAGTCATTTGAATACTTTTATAGATTTCACAAGATTTAGTGAACATTACACATACCTTCCCCTTTATAAACTGTTTAGACTATCCATGATAAACTAATCAAGATTCACCAGCTCCAGGAATGAAAACCTTTGCTCATCTGTAGATTATTTTACCGGAACAAGACTTAATCAACAGTTTTGATAATAAAGGTATTTTAGTGATACCCCAAGCTAGCCTCTATGTTAAAAGTGATATTGTTAAAAAGCTCTCCACAGAGACCTCAAAAGCAGAATTAAATTACTGTGTTTTGCATCTTCCACCAGCTCTTCATGACAAACATTTCTCACATGAGCAATGGGGATAAGATTTTTCCTGCTGCATTTTGAGATACGTATGTGAAATGCTATGTGTGCATCTATTTTTAAAACCCTCAGTAAGAAGCCAAAGTGCAAAATTAAACCACAGTATGATGTATTGACAAGATGGTGCAGA
Source organism: Haliaeetus albicilla (assembly GCF_947461875.1). Classification (NCBI taxonomy): domain Eukaryota; kingdom Metazoa; phylum Chordata; class Aves; order Accipitriformes; family Accipitridae; genus Haliaeetus; species Haliaeetus albicilla. The sequence continues at coordinate 69,654,142 of NC_091484.1, read as the reverse complement.
AGACAGTAGACTTAAAACAGTTAAATGTTTCAGCAGTCTGAGACACTGATGAGCTCTTTTCAAGTTCCATTAAAAAAGCAGAATAAAAGGTTTCATAATAACTACCTTAAATTGCAATAGTGATAATTTTTAGGTATTAAGTGTTAATGTTGGGTCATTATTTTCATGAAGGCAAGGCAGAGCTCCCCTCCTAAGCACAGAAGGAACAATCTGCATGTGACCTGCTGACAACTGTTAAAGATGTCAGTCAGGATCAGCTGCCTTAATAATTAACACAGATAGGTCAAAAAGAGCAAGTAATGTCTTCAGCCTTGACGAGTGACACTATATCAGAATATATCTTTAGCATCTGACTCAAAGAACACCATATGGACCACAAAAACAATTATTTGGTCTTTTCATGAGGTACCATGAACAACTCTGTTAAGAATCTATTATTTTAACTCTTTAAAAAGAAAATAAAAACCTTAAAATGGAAATAAACCATTTTTAGCACTTTATGTTATAAAATACCAAAGAGAAGACAGCAAAAATACACCTTAAAATGAAATACCTGGTTTGCCAGAAAAAAGGCTAAATACTTTTGGACAAGGGACAGTGACAGTCTCTCCAATCTTTGCAGGACGCCAACAGGTGATGTTATCCCAAACTCCAACACATCCTGAAACAAAACCAGCAGTAACAGACTTGAAAGCTCAGTCTGGTCCAAATCATCTTACTGTATTTACCTCATAGAGACTTGCTGGAAGCTTTGTATAAATAGTTCAAGAAAGATCAGACTCTTTCACGAAAGTTGCAAAGATGGTATTTCCTATGAAAATGTTAAGGGATTCACAAGAGTCTGCTGATTAACCAGCTTATTTTTAGGTCAGTTAAAACATTGTTTGCAAAATGTCTCATTAAAACTATATCATTTTGATGGGATCATGCTAAGAAAAATAAGAAATGCTAAGAAATAACTTCTGAGTATTAATATGGATTATTAAAAATTCCAAAATTTTGAGAATCTCTTAATCACAGTCAAAATGAACTTTTTTATCTGCAGTAATAGGCAGATTGAACATCACAAAGAAATATTTAACTAGTTCATTGGACTTGGCATCACAAATACGATAGGAGCACAGCATGACTGGAGAATTTTTGGAACAAAGGGGATGGACTTACAAAATCATCTCTCCTAAATTAAATAACAGAGATTTGAACAAAGAATGCTTCAATGTATATTGATTTCAGGAAGGGGGGGGGGTCATAAAATTTTATAGGCATGTTTTATAGTAGTACTAGTAACAACTTGTTACTAGTAGATAGTAACTACTTGTTACGGCTTTGCCCATGCTGATGTCTATATAAATGTGGCTCAAAAGCAGTATCTTGTGAATGCGCATATATCTTCCTATAGCCTGCTACAGCCACTTGGATGAACTGTGCTCTATTTGTTTCAAGGTGTCTACTTATGATGCATGCCTTCTAAGCTAAGTGAAGAGTTCTGAAGGTTTCTGAATATAAGCCTTATGAAGAATTAAGAGGACAAAGAATTAAGGAAATGTTACTCACATTAACTCAGTCCAAGTTATCTCAAAAAAAAAACCAACATCCAAAATTCTGGGCATTTATGTCTTCAAATAAGGCAATTCACACTTGACAATTTAAATTTGTAATTAATGCTAGAGAGAAAAAAAACTTTTATCCTACCAGTATTATCTCCATAAGATTATTAGAAAGTATAAGGGACAGTTTATTCCTTTCAGTAGAGAACATGAAACTTGGACTAGGAACTGCTCACATCCATGTCTAATACTATTCTTCAGAATATTTATAGTATTAGCAATTCACTATTCATTTACTCCATGTTAGTGAGGTCATACCCAAAATCAAGCCACCTGAGTTAAAGGAAGCTGCAAAAGGAGCATTTAGAAGTTCTATATTTGTATTAAACCATCTTAGTGCAATTAAACTTGGACAGCTTGGGTTGACTTAGTGTCTAGCATCCTACTTTCAAAGTTTAAGTTACTTTCAAAGTACATGTAAACTAGGGAACCCAAGAATGTGTTACAGGACCGGCAGTTGGATTGCCCCTGGGGTTATGTTCTAGCTGCAGCATGAAGCAGAGCCAGTGGCATAGCTTTCCCATGGGTCTTGCTTTCCTTTGGAAGACATCTGTGTGACAGTTGGGAGGGAGCCTCTGTGCTGTACTAAGAATAGGGTTTGGAGATGAAAAAAGATGAGAGGAGGATTATGGGGTAAATTCTGCATTTGGTCACCAATTCTGTAGAGTCCCCGTTACACAGTTTCACAAGGAAATGCTGTTCTCCAGAGGAGTCACTTGTTCACGGGGACTGGGTCTTTCTTCACTCCTCTTAGGATTATACAGCTCTAAATGCAGCATCTGTTCTATATCCAGAAAGATGATGCCAAAAATACGGGATTAGTAATGGGAACACTTCACAAAGTTTATCTGTGTGGGTACATGACATGTAATGCCTTATCCTCCACTGCCTTGTATGTTGTATCAATCTCCAAAGAGGTATGCAAAAAATGTATTAAATGTTCATTACCTCTCACACCCCCCCCCCCATACACAGTTCAATGCCTTTTCCAGTCAAGCATCAAAAACCTCCAAAGATGGAGATATCACAATCTCTCTGGGCAACCTACACACACACAACTTCCTCCACAAAGAATTTTTCTATGCATCTAATTAGGATCTCCCTTGCTGCAGGTTGCTTTGATTGCTTCTTGTTGTGTTTCTTGGGGTTTTTCTTCTGTTCACATCTGAGAAGAGCCTGGCTCCATCTTCTCTGTAAGCCCATTAGGTAGATGAAGACAGCAATCAGATCACTCTTCTCCAAGCTGAACAAACCCAGCTTTCAGTAAGTCACTATATGCTGCATATTCCAGAGCCATCTCCATGCCCTCTGCTGAGCCAATTAATGGCTTTCCTGTACGCAGGAGCCCAAAACCGGACACAGTACTCTGCTGAGATGCAGCCTTACAAGTGCCAAACAGAGACAGATAATTGCTTCTCTTGATCTACCAGTTTGCTAATGTAGCACAGTATAGGGTTAAACCTCACCTCCATAAGGGTGCACTGTTGACTCATGTTTAAATTAGTATCTTTCTAAAGCAAACTCCTAAAATGGGTCAGAAGAATTTCATCCTATAAAATGCTTATTTCTTCCCAAGAGAGCCTGAAGCTGTTAATCAAGCTGCAGAATCTAGACTCTAGGTATCTGTATTTACTCCAGTCAATCCTATCCTTATTTGCTTAATACTATGTGACTAACCTCAGTTTGTCAAGTTCTCCAGTTACCTGAAGAGGACTAATTGTTTTGGTTCCTTTAGTAACTCTGACTCCTAGCCAATATATCTGACTCCTTCTTTTAGCTTTACCTTGGAGTAAGGGAGACGTACTTAGGACTAGGAACTGTGAGAGTGACATTCTTTTTAGCTGTATTCCACAGTTGGCTGAGAAGTTATTGTTCCCATTGGTAATTCAGTCTTTTCAGGTTTCTGGTCCTTACCTCTTGAATGAGTGTTTTTAGCAACTGACTTGGAGTCAGTAATAGTCTGAACTCCATAAACACTCCTGTTTTCCCTGATGATCATGCAGTTTGTCCTTTCTAGTGTATCTGCCCCTACAGCTGGTTCATACATTTCTTTATGAATTAATTAATGAGTTTTCTGTATGCTCCGTTTTACCTGTCTACCTTGTACTGCCTTCTAGCACTTGTGGCTTTTCTTTCAGCATTAGTAAAGATATCTCTGAGATGATGTTGACTTGGTCATCTGTATATAATTTAAGAGGTTTACATCTGAGCAAGTCTTCTTCATACCCTTTGAAGTCAATGGAACTTAAACATGCCTAGGTGCTTCCTGAGTTGCAGTACTGGATCAAAATCAAGTCCAACTCTCTATGAGGTAACACCAGGGCTTATGAAAAGTAAAAGAATATTTACCTCAGTCAATTCAGGTCATGCTTCCTTCCCAATTGATTTTAAGCCAGAAACAACATCAACAATGTGACATACAAATAATCAGAAAGACAAAGAAACTATTTTCTTCATCTGCCAGCACTCAGAACTATAGTGACAAAATGAAACTCTTTTGGCTTTGATGGATGTACTGCCTGAGCCAGCATAAACAAGCCCTGGAGTACACAAGAATAATCAGCATCTTGTGTGACTTCAGACCTTTTCAGTTCATCCCCATTTCCACTAACAAGTGACAGCTGAGATGAGTCATTAAAGTGTTCATGCACGCTCATAAAAACTGATGACTTTCACAAATTTTCCCTTTTGTTCAACATACTCTCTGTAAGATGGTGGATTTGCTACAGTAATCTGCACAGTTCAGAGGCCTTTATAAATTTTTGCTACACTGTTATATGGACTGGGCTAAGGTTTTGCTAAAAAGGCAGCTGAACAATGTAGACTTCAGAGCTCCATTAGTAAGTTTTCCACAAAAACCCACAAAACTCTTATTCGAGCTTCAATTACATGAAATATTAGACCGAAGAACTGCGGCCTAAGTCCTATTCCCACCAAAATTATTCAACACAATTTGTATCAGATCTCGAAGCTAGCTTGCAGGAGGGAAATCAGTATACAAGTTTTTGACATTCAAAATGTTACAAGTCACTAATGTTTTCTGGGGAATGTGTTTCTTAACTCCATTTTTCCTCAGTATTTTAGGACTTTACAGGCATCTACAGCACAAAAAGAATGATACTTTTCCAGACTCCTTAAATCAAATAGATGAAATAACACAAAAGATGTATTTCCTACATCTAGACTGCATTCAAATGCATCAACAATCATGAAAGTGAAAGTTGAGTGGCTGTCATCAGAATTCCAAGAACATTAAGCCTCAATTTATGTATATTTACAGACTTATTTATTATGGTACAGGAAATCTGAGAAAACTGCTGAAATGTCCTGGAGGCATTTATAGTCACTGAATGACTACAGTGTACTTCTGAAAATTGGTCTAGGCCTGAATGCTGAAATGATGGTGTTACTAGTGCACTGCTAGAGGCTGCTACAACTGTTAAACAATACGCACTTTTCCAGGCTTTCAAATCACACCCTTCCTCATTTCCTCCTCCTCTTATTACTACAGGTTTTTGACAATATTGCAGTCATACATCTTTTTCTTCTCTTAGCAAAACATACCCTTGTGCAGAGGTGGGACACAATTAACAAGTCCATTCTTCCTACACTTGCATCAATTTGTCTCTTCCATCCCGACAACTTTTCTCTATTGTACAGCACAAGCTTAATTGTGCACAATTGAAATTAGCAATTAATTTCCCACTGATCTTGGAAATTCAAGATGTGGCACAGCTGGAGACGTTGGTGAGTCTCACAGGTCTTCAAGTAGATATTGCTCTTTACCCACCATAGTATCCTTTTACAACAACGACATACACAATATTGTCAGAGGATAACAGAGAATGATTCACTTCATCCTAAACCACATGAAAATAGGCCTAATTAATTGCTCCCAACAATTGCCTATTTCTCCCCAGTGACTACAGAGAAGCCTACAGTGCTATAAATACACTGTTGGAAAATGAAGGTGCAATAAATGCTGTTAAATGTGTCTCTTTCTGCACAGAGAATATCTAACTTGATCAAGCTTCATATTCTCCTCTCCTCCTACTCCCTACTACCCTTTGCCCAGCCATTAATTCATTCAATGTCAGGATTTCTGGACTGTCATCCATCACTGCTGCATTTCATAACATCATTATGTACGCTCTTATTCTTTGGAGGTTTTACCCATCTCCCACATATATAAGCCTGTTTCCTACTGTCTCCAAAGGATATTAATCAAGTAAGACAAAAACATTTTTATTTTTAGCTTTAAATAAGGTTTTAAGTTTTAGTTCTAGTAATGATTTTAGCAATAATTCGATAGAAAATATCTCACAAATAAAATTTAAATTGCTCCAATGTTTACTTCATGTCTGCAATATTCTTTATTTATCATATTTTAAAAAATATTCTGAGTACCCAAAAGTATTCTAATGTACATTTTTATCCTTTTATGTTCATTAATGGATTTAGTCTCTATGTTTGCATCCTGCTTCAATAAATTCTCAAGCCTGGAATGTCTTTGCCCTTTCACGCTGATATGTACACATATAAAACCAGTCCAGCTCTTGATCTGTCTAACTCCTCAACTTTTTCTGTGCATCTCTACTACTATATTCTTTACATTCTTCTTTACCTATTAATAAAGCTAGCAAAGGCAAAAAAAGAAAAAAAAAAGGTTCTTCATCCCTATTTCTGTGGTGCCTAGAAGAACGCTCCTGCACCCTACATATAACAATCTGTTTTCAACCTCTTCATTTGCATCACTTATTTCTCTGGTCTGTCATTTGCAGCATATGCAAGGAAACAATCAATCTTGCCAGAAAACCTTTGCTCAATGACTTGCTCAAAAGTGTGTCACTCCTTTACTTCTCTTCCCTCCTGTTCCTCCAGGTGATATTGCAGATGCTATTCTTAGCTAGTTTCAATGAGATCACTTTATTAGAATGTTTGGTCTTTAATGCTTATGATGCATTTGCAGATACTTCATAATGAAAGGAAACATAACAAACTATAAACTACACTTTGTCTCTCATTTTTTTCAGCTTACCTAAGTATTGCCACCACATTCATCACATTGCTGAGATCCAGCCTTTGAGCAACACGTCTGCTTACCTACATGTGCTTCTTCATCTATAAAAATGTGTAACACACTGGGTTTGTACTGCAAAGTTTTATTTATATACATATTTTATCCACATATTAACCACTAGGTGGCACTTTGCATTTGGATTTTAAAAATTGCCAATTCAAAGAGAGGTTTAGCATTTTTTAAACTGTCTAGGCATGCATGATACATGAAACAAAGAGAGAGTGCCTTGAAAATCAGCCAGAAAGTTGTCAGCTAGTCTCGGGTTTACATTTCGAACAGGGAAACATTTTGATTTTTGTACTTAACTTGACAAAGCTGAAGCAATCTCACCTCTTATGGGCAATGTTTTCTAGACTGTAGGTCTGAACGCCACATCATGTAATTTAGGCTGCAGGAGCATTTATGAACATATACGGACTGAAATTCTTTCTGTATTTTCACACAAGTAATAAGAAAGAAAGGAAAAGGGGGGGCTAGGGAAATAGCAAGCTAGCAAATGGGAAGCAAAGCAGACACACAGCAGAACTGCTTAAAGCGGTAACAGGAGTAAGACAGTAGCAAAAATGCTGTTACTTCAAGATACTTTGCTAAAGTTATTTGCCGTCTACTTTTGTCAGGGCCCTGAGTGCACTAATAGGCCTTAACGGCCCTGACGAGCCTCACGCCCCTGCCCAGGGTCCCATCTAAGCTCAGGTCTGGGCCTGCAGCGATGCTGTGGGTGCACCTGACTTCAGCTTCGTCACAGCAGTGCCCGTGCCCACCTCTGCCCGGGCCCCGACCCACCACCATGGCCCTGCCCGGCCACCCCGGGGATGTGTCTGACCCTGGTTCCCTGCACCAGGCCAGATCCTGACCCCACACCTGCAGGCTCAGGTCCCCAGGGAGGTTCCTGATGCCGCCCATGGCTGCCCTCCGGCTGCCTTGGCTGGGGGTGGGATGGGATCTGCCTGCCAGGCCCTGCCTGCCCAGGGGCCCCCAAACCCTCTCCCCAGGGAGCTGACAGTCTGCCATCACGTGAAAATGGAAACACCGGCTGCAAAATGGTCATCAAGCGGCTCCAATATGCCCCTGTTGAACCAAAGCACTGATGTGAAATCGTGCAGTGTATGCAAACCCTGATTATTCAGAAATACTGAGGAAATGCGTATGTAAACTTTTTTGATTACCCGTCAACAAAAACTACACAGCAAGCAGAATTTTGGAAATCTACAGTATGCATCAGATTTAACTAGCGAAACAGAATGACGAAACCAATAGAGTTTATCTCATATTCACCTAAAATGTTTGCAGTTTATAGGTTTTCAAAAGCCAGTCCTATTACCAGGAATGTCAAAAATACTGACTGAGCTTTCTAGGGGATTACTGGCTTTTCCAAATGAAACATTTCAGAAGAAGTGCCTTATTTCCCTTCTGAAGAATAGTTTCCCATCAGATAATCAAAAATCTATAGGCCAATTTTATATTTTAATGTAATTTACGTATTTTTAGGGTTCTGTAAGGAAATATGAAGTTGCCAGCTAAATACTTGGAAGAAAACCCTCTGAAAAAGAAGGGTGAATACATTGCCATCCAAATTTTCCACGACGTAAATCCTGCTTTCCAATTACTCCAAATGTTCTTTGGACACAAGAGCATTTGTTTTTGTATGACTGGACAGCACTCTAATCTTACCATAAGAACACCATTTTCTATTATACTGCAAAGATATTCACGGATGTATGGTCAAAGCTGTAAGAGGTACCTTCATCTTTGTGTTGCCCCAATGTAGACATGCTGTACATTCTTCAAAAAATACCAATAAATATCAATCTCCCCATCTTCATATAAACCCCACCACATTAAAAGTCTCTGTAAAGTATTGGGACCATATACTTCTGTTAGTTTGGATTATATCTAACCCATGTGCTATTTGTTGTATTAGCTGGAGCCTTTTTAGTGTTTTGGTATTCCAGATTGCTTTCTTGTGGTATTTGAACTTTGGATGTCATGAAGAGCAGACTGCCATGGCCACAGCTGTCTTTATCAGGACTCAAGTGCAAAACTATGCAGGGCAGTATTTCTTTCAGAATCTTCTGAAAAACACAATAAATTCACTTATGGCTGTGCACTTTCCTTTTTCAGGGCTCCAAATGCCATTTATTAATGTCTACTGCTGAATTTCTATTTATGTTTTGGGGGGGTGGAAATTTCAGACCTTCAAAATTGTAGAATGTATCTGTGGCCACATGTTGCCTCTCTTCTTTCCAAAAAAGTTTGTTATTGTCACTCTTAGTAACCTTTATTATGTGAGATTTTTGACTAAGGCTGACCAGGACATTTTCTTGGTCTTCACCATTTATTTCCTGTTGGTTAATTTTCAGTAGGCAACTCCTTCCATTCAAGGTTCTTTCTCACTTATTGCTCAGCCTCCTCAAAAGATGAGCCAGCTCTGCCTCTCTTCTGCCCTCAAATAATTAAGTATAGCTTCCACAAAGCCCAGACAGTCAACACTGTAAGGATGATCAGTTTTATGTGGTGACACTTCAATTAATGGAAGCCAAAACAAACAAACATTCAAAGCAGCCCCTTCAGCTCCCCTCATAAGAAAATGTGTGAACCAGAAAGTAGCAATATGCCTGTACTACAGCTAGAAAAGCAGCAGCACAGAGGTTCAAGAAAGCTAAAGTTGTCCTCTCAAGAGCTACTGGTGCTGCATGAAATGAAGTTCCATGATCCAACCATCTCATTTAATTCTACTTTTAATGCTACCTCAGATAACTCTAAGCAACACTGCCGTCTGAACTACTGACTCATTTTACAGAGAAAATAGCTGCAACCCCCCCTCCCCCCCCAAAAAAACCTGATGGAAGACCTTGGTAAGATTTGGAGGATTAAGAAAGGGGGAACCTTGAGCAGATTCCTTTTCACATAGCAAAAGAAAGGCCTCATCTGGCTTTGTGTAAGTAAGTCTCCTGTTTACTGATGGGGAGGAGAGAGTGATCATCAGGTTGGCTTAGTTATACTCACAGTCAGGCCTTTTGCGCGATAGAGAGAGATGTGTGTGTCTGTCTATGTGTGGGTTTGGAATGCAAAATAGGCACCTTTCTTACTGGAGAAATAACCTTAACAGCTTAACCTTAACCTTGCTTTAAATTTATGAATGAGTATCATTTTGGTAGTCCTGTCTGTTTTAATTTCCCATTACTAGCTGCATTATAAAGCCTCTCTGAGAGGTTTATGAAATTCTTTCCAAAGCCATTTCTCTTTCCGTCTACATCCCTTCCTCAAAGTTAAGATGTTGTATCTAAAATAAAAAATGTTGTCTGGCATATGGGTCTCACAAAAACACATTTTGGAAAGCAAGAGCTGAAAAGACTCATTTAACTGTGCAACCACTCAGTCCAAAATGAATAAAAAACCCTTAGACTTCATTTTTTCATCATGAAATCTTTTTAGAACTTTTTGTTGTAGAACCCTGTTATAAAGTCTACTGACTGAGTTTTAACATTTTTTATTTCACTTTTCATTTAAAGGTGAACAGAAATATGTCAGTTTGTTTATAAGGAAAAATTCTAAATACTGAGCAAAGACAGAAATTTGCAGTGAGCCAATTTTTATGTATTTTCAATCACTTTTATTGGGAGCTTTCTACTTTTTGTAAGACAAGCCATGGGTAGTAAATAAAAAATAAATTAGTCATTTTCCATATGGACCTCAAAATCTGTAGCTATTATGAGCTACTTAGAGTGCAATTTATCTGCCCTCCAACAATAAGTGCCCCCAAAAAATCCTCTCTTAGGCTTCCAGCTAAGGTGCATCCATACCTCAGGTGTCAAATTATAGGAAAAAAGAAGAAAACAAATGCAGGCAGAATCTAATGCAGTCTCATAAAATAAACAACTAGATTTGCTAGAGAGCACTATAGAGAGGAAGGCACTGCCACAGACCTTTGGAGAGTGACTTTCTTCCCTAAATGGAGTGTAATGCTCTCCACTAATGGATGAGTATGTGCTAATGCCTGAAAATCCCCCAAAGGGTGCAAAGCAGGAGGTCTGGATGTCAAACAGTTTGATGTTGGCAAATAAGCAGAATTTAGACAAACTGGGTCCTGTGGTTTTCACATATCCTTAGCATTGTTCAAAGGATATTCACACTGTATTTATACAGTGCTTCCTTGCAAAACACACCATTGCTTTATTAAGCCATGAAGTAAGCAAGTCCTTCATAGACTTCATGGTCAGTGATTTCAGGTGCACTACAAAAACTACTCGGTGAAATTCTTCAGCCCATGTTAGGAGGCAGCTTAGGTAAGATGACTATAAGATCATTTTAGTATGTAAAAAAAAAAAAAATAGCACAATAATCTTTAAATCTTTCCTTTATGTCTCCTTAACTGGGAGCTGAGAAGTATTAGATAAGGTAATCAATACATAATTGCCATCTAGGTCAAAGGAGAAACTGTCTGTCCCATAAAAATTGGATCCTTGAAAATTCAGTAGCTGTGCATGCCAGCCAAATTCTGCAGCATGTTACATAGAGGTGTGAAGGTTTCTCAGGTGCCCAAGAAGTTAATGAAAAAATTCCCACTGATTTTGATAATGGAGGCCCAAGCCTCCAGTGGCAAATCTCAGTGAAACTTTATTTCCAAATTCTAGACAGGACCTTCACTAGATTTCATTACAGCTTTTGTTAGGCAGGTAGCACATACTAAAGTTAGAAAAGCATGACAAGAGCTGTATAGCCATCTTTTCCACTCAGGAAAAAGTGAAATAGGATTTGTGAATTTATTGTAATGAATTATGTTTCAAATGTATTACAAATTTTAGGTGTGGAATTAGGCCTTGGACTAGTTCCAGCTTGCCAATTTTCATTAGTAATTCTTCTTTATCAGCAGTCAGAGTATCACTGTGACAATCTGCAAGTCTCTGCTCAAAACACTACTTCCATCTTTGTATAAATACAGAGAGTTTATTAGCAAAATAAGGACACATAAAGAATGGGTATTTTTGGAAATGCAAATGTGTGTATTTAACATAGGCTCTTCCAAACAGGTTCTTGGTAAAGGTACCTGTAACATGAAGCATAGGACAAATTTTCCTATAACATTAAGCATACAGTTTTTAAGAGTTCATTAGCACAGGGGCTTTATTCCAGTCCCCTACAAAATGGATACTCCCTTAGTTTCAGCCAGGCATTCAATTAAATGTATAAATCCTTCCACTGCTGTTTTATCACTACATGCAGGGCTGAATCAACACCATCAGACATACTGTCTCCTTCCAAGACATGAAGTTCTTGCACGGCAGTTTGCCTTCAGGAGGCACCCCTCTTCCAGTGAAAAGAGGATGTGAAGAAAATATTGACAGAAAACTTTGTTCTTCCCCTAGGGAACCCAAAATAAAACTGGTGTGCATCACAAGGATACCCTTGGAGCAGCCCAGCATCTGGATCACAGAAGTGGATCTTGAAGAAAGCTTGACTTTCAAAGCCATATAATAGCTAACAGCGAATTTATTAATTCAAGATTTAATTCATTACGCTGAGCTAGCAATTATTTCTCCATCTGGCTTCACACCAGTATTATTTATGTAACAGCCATCTCTCTTCACCACTCATATAAATAAAAAAATCTAAATGTAGATGAATTATTGCAGTAAGATTTTGCTTGGAGAGATATCCATGTAAATTACTCACTGTCATTGTAATTTTTCTAATTACTGATCTGGAATAATGAAAAGGAGAAATTACAGTAAAATACAAATTGCTGATGATCCTTTTAATTATATTATTGTATACAAATTGATATTAAGAGTATGCACTGAGGGAGTTACACATTTAAATCATGAAGAGAGGTGGAGAAAGCATCATGAGTTGGGACTCATGTTTATGCTCAAAGGGCACTGCAGATGGCAGGTCCCTGAGGTACCATAATCATCTTCAGAGTGCATTCAAAACAGACAGAATATGAAAAACAAAATACACTATGTATCACCCAGTTCAGCCAAAGGAAAACAACTGCACTACAAGAGCTTTAGTATTGCAAGGAGCCCAGTTATTCTGAGATGATACATACCTGGACTACCATATCAAAAGGCAGGACACCGATGAGGCTTAGGGCTTTGTAGAACTAATCTGAAATTAAATACTTCCAGCCATTTAAAGATCATTTAACAACAGAAATTTAATGATTAGTTTTAGATGTAGCATTACTTTGTAAAAATCAAAATTGTATTTTGAACAGAAAAATGTTCGGTTACCTTTGTATCTAAAATTTATTTCCCCTTTATCTAAGTCGTGCTGAAAGCCTGTCCTTCATTTCAGTACTTTACATGTTACCAGAGGAGTGCTGGGCAGAAAACATATGCAAATGAAGCACTCCAAGAAGCACTTTTACCTTTTCACCAGCATGTGTGTAGAGACTGCTTTCTGCTCACAAGTTCTGGCACACAGTTTAGAAAAGGTAACTAATCATAAAACATTAATACCTTTGTCATTAAAAAATATATAAATTAATAAACACACACTCCCAACTTTCCTAAAATGCCAAAAACTTTTAACCAAGTTCTGCCCTAGCTACTTTAATGTTACAGATTTGCTTTTTACTTGGCTGTCTGGATTTACCTGTCACCTTTGTATTTTGCTTGCTGAACAAATAGCTTTATCAGCAGCTCCAACTTACAAGAAAATGTCTTTTTTTCATAATCTTATGTTCTACTCATATGAAAATATAGCAAGGAAATCTAGTAAAATCTAAAATTAAAAAAATAATAAACTACATCTCCTTCTCCTTCTTTCGTCTATTAAATTACAATTGCCCATATTAGTATCTATATATTTATCTTTCTATGTAGAAAGAAAATAAAGTAACAGAGAGAATTTGTTTTTTGAATGTAACACTGTCCAGTTTTTCCTTTGCATTACTCTGTGTTACTCTGGGTGTGAATCTGATCTTCTATCTGAAACATCTTCTGCCTGGGAAACCCAGAGATCATTCCCGCCACTAGTACTTTACTTTCAACCATAGCTAGAGAGAGATGCTTGGATCCAAGGCTTTCAACTTTTCCTCAGACTTGTTCTTTCTGCTGGTCCTGCCATCAGCAGCCTGCAGCTTCTCTGCCAGTCAGAAAACACTAGCAGCAACAGCTTAAAACATGAGAATGCATTTGCTCCCATCTAGTGTCCCACCCAGTGTGTGGCTAGCATCTGGCACACCTCTCACAACATGCTTGCTGCAGCTGTACCTTTAATGCAAAATCTGCACAAATTCTAAATACATAAAATTATAAGCACTGTACAAACAAACAGGGCAACAGCAACCGCAACAGCAAAGAAGGTAAAGGGAGAAAATCTTGAATACTCCAGCTGTCTCTACCTTACAGCTTATCTTTTCTTACCTTTGTAGTCCACTGGCTTTGCATTCTTTAGAAGTTCCATGCACCTTGCTTCCTCCTTGTGAATCTCCAGCCGCAATCTGCATTCTGGATGAACACCATTCACCTGTGTCAAATTAACAAACAGGCCTGGGTCTTGAAAGAGGAATTAAAATGCTTTATAAAGGATGCAGCTACCAATAATGAAAGCCACAACTTTAACTGGCACTGTTTTTGCCCAAGTATGTGCTAGGCATTTTACAGAGACAGTCACTGCCCATTTTAGCTTCTCACATGTTGGCTTTTCAAAACAAAATGTTAAAATAATCTACCAGAGCATTCGCTCCTTCCTGTAGCATTTCAAGGCCAACTGTCATTTAAAAGAAAATATTTAACTTTCTAGTGCATTTACCAATATTGTGTCATGTGACTTTACCTCCAGAAAAACTGTGAGTTAAACTGAAGCAGGAAAGTAAACACATTTGCTTTTTTTGCTTTTGTAGTAAGTTAGGAAGCTGAAAGTTTAATACGAATCCCTGAACATGAAAACCGATCAAACTGCATTCTCTTTGACATGGTGAATTTTGCTTTTCTTCCCTTTTCCACCATGTATATTTTATCTTCTGAAGGCCCCAGAGCATGATTATTTGATTCAAGCAAGTGCTACACAGGAAGAAACCCCCACTCCTTTAAAAATGAAAGCACTATTGCCTTTACTCATTTCTAGCCCTGCCCCCAGTTCCTTGGTTTTCAGAAAGGATTATTTATGTCCACAAGAAGAGACATGGATGTAGCAGTACTGGGGAGAGAAATAGGACACAAGGAAGTTGTGCTGAAGTCAGTTGGATTCAGAGAGGCAGACAGAGCCTAACAGAGAAACATGCGGAGTCCATAGGAGACTGCAGGGGAGAAATGACTGTAGTAGGTCACAAATAGGAAAGTAGGAAATGTCACTGGAGCTGAAGGGACAGTGAGATTAGCTCAAATGAAATAACATCATGATGAAGTAAAAAGTGAATATGCAGTACTTCAGTCATCCTCACACTTGTAGTTACCAAGAAAAGGGTGGTTTCTCTCTCTTACTTTTTTTTAGGAGACATTTAATAACAGAATCTGGTAATAATCTCTGATTAATGTGACAATATTTTTTTTTAAATGGCAATACTTACTTAATTAAGCTGTGATCATGGACCCAGAACATAGGACCCATAGTTAGGACTGAGAACCTGGTATTGTGCAGTCTCCTTGTGGGCAAGTCACTTGCGCAGCTTTTAAAAATACAGCGTAATAGCCATAAGTGTAACAGCAGGAGCTGTTACGAAAACTCACGAAAATCTGTCTCTTTTCCAAAAGTCTTATTTCACCATCTACAACATCAGAACCTTACTTCCCTTTCCCCATCTTTTCTCTACACTGACTATTGAAATTATATGTTTTCAGGGCAGATTTTGTTTTTAAAGTTAATTGTACAGATCCTTAACATAAATTAGGATTTCTAGCAGTTATAACAGAAAGTTCACCGTTATACTGAAAATATCTGTCTTTTGTTATATATTATCTACTTTCCAGATAGCTCCCATGTAAAATAAAGTCCCATGTAGACATGTTTTTAATTGCACCTTCCTTTCACATAACAGATTTTTAATATTATTTTTTTTCCAACTGCAAACATTCAGTACCTGAGAGTAGATCTCCTGCTCATCAAAAAGCGTTATAATTACTGGGTCTTGGAAAGGTAGGTTCCAGTAAACAGAAATGTTAACTAAATGAGGGATAAATCAAAGAAGCTACAGCAATTAAGAAACCTGCCAAATGAGTGACTTCTCTCATACTTCCGAAAGAACTCCAAGTTTCCCAGTGTCAGTGATCTAATAGCAAAGATTACTTTGAAAACATAAATTTGTTAGTACCCAAAGGTGACACAACATTACTTTTCAAACCTGGGACACATGCCAAAGTGTAATGTGCTTTGTTCTAATACATACACCTGTTTCATTCAGATGTACTTCATCAAGCCAAACAGATTCAGGGTTCAAAGCTATGTGGCTCTGACCACGTCCTGAAACACATCACGATCCCCCAAACGGATCTTGAGGGCGCTCACCACCTTTCTGGGCAGGTGCTCATCCATCTTTCCCTCTGCTTTACCAAGGGGAGGTTATCCTTTGTAACCACTGAAGACAGAACCGCGTGCGCTGTGTTGTGCATTTTCAAGGTACACAGCTGGAATCCAGCTGAGGAGTCTCTCTGCGGTTTTAGCGACTTAACAATTTTTAAGGCAGTTTGACTGGAAAAACATTTCTTGTGACAAGCAGCTTACATTCACCTTCAGGATGGTTTCCTGACTTTTGGTGGAAATCATCCGTTATTTTAAATTCACAGTAACAAAACCCAGAAAGAGTTAGAGGGCAGACCTTTTTATTCTTCGTAAATCATGTTTCCAGGAACGTTACAGACTTTTACAAACAACTGAAGAAACGCTTAGAAAATATAAAGGTGTTAAAAGCAGACGCCCCAAACTGGATGACTTTAATATTCTGAGCGCTTTGTACGTTGTTATCCGGATGCATGTATTAAAAAGAAATTAATGACGCCCGGTTTTTTCCCCCACATTACGATCGCCAGCGACCCTCTAGACCGAACCAGGGCAGCGCTCCGTGAAAACTCTTCGCGAACTAGTGCTGGCTGCCGGGGAAAACAGCGGGGACCAAGGGACTGGGCGAGGAACGGCCCGGCGCCGGCCCCCGCAGCGCCGCTCCGCTCCGCTCCGCCGGGGATGGGGATGGGGCCGGGGCCCGGCCCGCGCTGCCCCGCCGGGGCGGAGCCGTCCCGGCCCCTCAGGAGCGCCCGGGGGTGCGGGGCGGCGGCGCCCGCCGCCGCCTGCGCCCCCCGCCGCCTGCGCCCTCCGGCCCCGGGCCGGCCCGTGCGGCCGCGGAGCGGCGGAGGGGAGCTGGGCCGGGGGTCCCGGCGGCGGCTGAGGCGCCCTCTCGCCTGCGCGATCCCCGCCCGGGGACAGGCGGTGAGCGCGGGCGGCGGAGAGTCACTCGCCTCCCGAAGTGAGTGGCCGAAGTCTCCGTACCTGCTGCAGCCGCGGCTGGGCGCCCCCCGCTCCCGAGAACGGGGGAAAAGCTGTGAGGGAACCGCCAGCCCGGGGGGGTCCGCACGGGCACCTCAGGGACGGGGGCGGCGGGCAGAGCCGTAGGGGGCGAGTTTTACCCTTCTCCCGGCGGCGCGGCCGGGGCCGGGGGTGAGCGCGGGGTGACTTACCGGCCCCAGGCTCCAGCAGAGCGAGAGGAGGAGGATCGGCAGGTTCCTCATGCCGGCCAAGTGCCGGGGCCGGCGGGCACCGCCGCCCCGCGCCGCTCCGCGGGCCCCGTTCGAAGGCGGCGAGCCGGAGCCGGGTCCCGCCGCGGCACCATAGGGCCCGGGGGCCGCCGCCGCGCTGCCGGGGAGCCGAGCCGAGCCCCCCCGCCCCCGCCCCGGCCCCGCGGGCGGCCGCCGCCCTGCGGCTGTAGGCGGCTCCCGCACCTGCCCCCCGCCGCCTCCCTCCCGCCCGGCGCTCCGGCGGCCGTCAGCGCCTGGCCCGACTGAGCCCCTGCCCGCCGCCGCCTCCCTGCGCTCAGCTCCTCCTCCAGACCCCGGCTCCCTTCCCTCCCGCTTCTCCTCAGCCCCTCTGCTCGGCTTCCTTTTCTCCTCCTCCCTCTCCCCGCCGCGGCTGCTCCCCCCCGTGAGAGGTGCGAGTCGTTCCCCTCAGCCCCCCCCCGCCCATCCCGGCGCCCCGCAGGTGCTCCCCCGCCACCCCGGGCCGCTGCCGGCTTTTGGGCGGCATTTGCCCCGCTCTGCGTGCCTCGAGGTGCCGGGGAAGCCCCCTCCTTCATTACACATCCAGAGCCTGCGTGCCCGTCCCGAGAGCGTACCGCAGCCAGCACTGGGACGCCTTTTGCCCGTGAAACCATTAAGATAATCGAGCACGGTGCCCCCAAGCCAGACGGGACACGAAAACCCACACGCACAGATGTGGGGTAAGTGAAGTGATCCCTGGCAGGGTCAGTCTTATCACTGGGCAGATCGGCAACTATATTACAAAATCGTCCTCCCACCCCACCCCCACCTCCCCCAGGCTGGTTTTTTTCGAGGTCTCGATAGAGGAACGACAGTTTCAGGCAACTTCGTATTATTGCCTGGCAGTTTACACCAGGCATGGATCTTGGTTTTGCCTCAAAAGGATGTAAAATACATAATTAAGTGACATTCATGTTAGCCCATGCTTTTTTTTTAAAGAAAAGGCATAGTTTATATGCCGCTTTATAGCTGAGAATGAGAATAAATTAGAGTTGTTTTTCCACTGCCTTATATGTGCTGTAATGTAAGTACTATGTATTAAAAGGGACTGAGTGGGCAACGTAAGACTCTACAGCCTTATGCCACCTGAAATAACCAGCTATAAGCAAAACAAGGGCACTTCTAGGAAAAAGCTTGCATATTTTTTAATGCATTTGCAAAAATTTTTCTCATATACTGAGAAGAAAGACCTGATTATAACCTCTGTGATATCATTAAAAACAAATACTACAAACCGTAATGAGCAGTGTTATAACCTGCATGCTGAGAGCAGAGGGAAACATTAATGTAGAAAGAAAAACTTCTCATAGTGTGGCATATGATCAAGTAATGAAAATATCTTCATTGTAACAGAAAACAGTACCCCTTTAGATTGACTTTGATCTGTATGCGACAGGTGGACTGAAATGCCAAATTGCACCTACTCCTGAAACAGCCGGGTTGGAGGAGAACCTGGTTATGCCACTAGCTCTGAGATTCCTAGGCAGACTCTCAGGTCAAACCTCTTGGAAATGGAGAACTGCACAGTGCAACCCCTTGATTCCTGAAACCAGTGTCCAAGTTTCCTCTTTGGGCTCCTGGTTATTGACACATGCAGGCTAGGGGTGCTCCTTGCAATTTCTTAACAGCTAGGGGTCTTTCCAAAATAACAATCTCAAACCCATTTCTGTAATCTTTCACAAGAATCTGATGTCTTATCATTATTGCAAGGCTTTGGAAAATCTTTTCTGTCTTCTCTCTCTTCAGAAGTTATTTCTTGCACTTTGTGATGACTGGCATCCTGCTAAGAAAGCAGTCGTTCTCATGAGTGAAACTTATACATGTCAAGGCTCTTCAGGTACTTCAGCAGTAAACCCAACAGCAGTCCCTGCGTAGTGGAGCTGTCGGGCAGACTGTCCACCAGCTGCACTGCCCCAGCAGCTGAGGGCACAGGAGCTGCCAGACATCAAAACCCAGTGTTTGATTCTTCAAGCAAATGATTCATTAGGCTGTTGAAGCTGAGTAGCCTGGGAAACCAATTAACAAATTAGTGTTAATGTTCTGTGTAGAAACAGTCTTGGGAACTGTCATCATTATTCCTTCTGTGGAATGGCAGAAATGTATCTCGGGTAGTAGGCAGTCCACATATCCCAGAACTGGCAAAGAGGTTTTGAAACTTGCATCTGTTCTGTCAGAAGATTGTCCAGAGTCAGATTTTTGTGATGTTTTGATTTCAATGAATCAGCATTTTCAGGCAAAAAGAAAAATCATCAGTTAATTCTCTACGATTTGTTCTGTTGCTATTGCCAGTGACTCTTTGACATGAAAGACACCAGATGAAAGAGATGCATCAAGTACTAATATTTTGTTTAGGTATAGCTATAGCTAAATGTGCTTGTTTTGCCTGAAAAGAATACAAATTATTGATGGATGAAGCCCAGAAAACGTGGTTCAAGTTCTTTTTGCTTAAACATAGCATGGTTCAGTGCCCTGTTACAGCAGATGTAGAGGGGGGAGCAAGAAGGGAACTAAAACAGCTGTTGATATATAGACATATATACAAATGAGACTGATACTCTTACGCAGCAAAGAACAGATAAGGTTATGAAGGAACCAAGGAGTCATATAAATTTAGACAGTCAGTGTAGATTTGATGCCATTTACAAGAATGGCCTGTCAAATTCAAAGGAAAGAACAAAGATTTTGTGGAGGTATCTGTGAGGCACAGAAGGACTGCACAGACATGGAGGAAAAGGATGGAGTCCAAATAGTAGCAGTAAGTAGCTAATGTGATTTTGGTCAGGCCCATGGAGAAGCAGCTAACAGCTTTCCATACTGAAGCAATGACATCAATCCCCTTTGAGCTGAATCCCTATTTAAATTGTTTGTGGAGTTCAAGATGTTTTGACAATTTGTATTTGTGGTGGGTTGACCCTGGCTGGATGCCAGGTGCCCACCAAAGCTGCTCTATCACCCCTGCTCCCCCCGCCTCAGCTGGACGGGGGAGAGAAAATATAACAAAGGGCTCATGGGTTGAGATAAGGACAGGAGAGATCATTCACCAATTACCATCATGGGCAAAACAGACTCAACTTGGGGAAAACTAACTCCATTTATTACCAATCAACCAGAGTAGGGTAATGAGAAATAAAACCAAATCTCAAAACACCTTCCCTCCACCTCTCCCTCCTTCCCAGGCTCAACTTCACTCCTGGATTCTCTACCTATCCCCCCAGCAGCGCAGGGGGACGGGGAATGGGGTTTATGGTCAGTTTATCACACATTGTCTCTGCCGCTTCATCCTCTTCAGGGGCAGGACTCCTCACACTCTTCCCCTGCTCCAGCATGGGGTCCCTCCCATGGGAGACAGTCCTCAACAAACTTCTCCAACGTGGGTCCTTCCCACAGGCTGCAGTTCTTCACAAACTGCTCCAGCGTGGGTCCCTTCCCTGGGCTGCAGTCCTTCAGGCACAGACTGCTCCAGCGTGGGTCCCTCACGGGGTCACAAGTCCTGCCAGAAAACCTGCTCTGTGGGGTCCTCTCTCCACAGATCCGCAGGTCCTGCCAGGAACCTGCTCCAGCGTGGGCTTCCCACGGGGTCACAGCCTCCTTCGGGCATCAACCTGCTCCCCTGTGGACCTCCCTGGGCTGCAGGGGGACAGCCTGCCTCACCATGGTCTTCCCCATGGGCTGCAGGGGAATCTCTGCTCCGGCGCCTGGAGCACCTCCTCCCCCTCCTTCTGCACTGACCTGGGGGTCTGCATGGTTGGTTCTCTTACATGTTCTCACTCCTCTCTCCAGCTGTGGTTTCTGTGTGCCCTGCAACTTCTTTTTTCCTTCTTAAATATATTATCACAGAGGCACTACCACTATCGCTGATGAGCTCAGCCTTGGCCAGCGGCGGGTCCATCTTAGAGCCGGCTGGTATGGGCTCTGTCGGACACAGGGCAGGCTTCCAGCAGCTTCTTACAAAAGCCACCCCGGTAACCCTCCCTGCTACCAAAACCTTGCGACACAAATCCAATACAGTATTCTACCCACAAATAATGTTCACGTTGTGTATAAAGACTAAAAAAAAATTACTTTCATTGTTTAAAAGGAGATTTTATTTTGTTCAATCATCTAAAAATTATTGTTTACACAATGCATAACATACAGTTGCCAGAAATACCTGAATCGCATGAAAAACTTAGAAGGATTTCCCTCAAAGCATGTGTACAGGCCATCTTGGACAACGTGCCCCTTTCAAGGGTGGCTGTCTCTTGAGCTGCTCAAGCTATATCACATGTTTTGAGTCCTGCTTTCCAGACCACAGAGATTTTTCACTTATGTGGAACACTGTACTAAGTCTCATTGCAAAAGGGATGCTCTTCCTAAGTCTTCACACTTCGTGAACACACTATGTCTTCATCAGATATTCCTAAACCTCCCAAAGGCACTCTCTACTGTCATCCTGCATTTTGTTAGGCTTTTCTTTCTTCCGCAGTCCAAATATTTAAGGGGAGATTTCATCAGCCATGGAAATAGACATTAGAGATGGTTTCCACGAAAAAGGAATTGTGACTTTAATGTATGTGCTGTTTGGACCTTTTATATTGGAGAAGATTAAAGTTCCCCAAAATTTTAGCATCGGTAACTATTAACATAGATGATCTTATTGAGCCTCTTTCAATGATCAGATGGAAGGACAACAAAGAAGGTGCCTGAGTGGGGCAAACAGAATGTCCCCTGCTCATGCCAATGGGAATTCACATCTTGGACAGGCTCCAGGGGACATATGGCGACAATACCATCCGTTGAGAAGCAGCACAGTGTTGCTACTGTCCAACACTTCACCCTCCTGCACCAAATGTTGTAGTCACTTCAGTAAGAGGAGAAGGTGAAATGCAGATTCTCTGAATAAACAGAAGAAATTAATCAATGTATTTTACCTGCAGCTCCAGCAAGTTGTTCAAAAAGTTCTTCTAGTTATTTCAAACTTTTGCTGTCACTACTGATTGTCTTATGTCTACATAATCTCTTGAACCCTATGCTTGTTTCTTAGACAAAGAAGCAATACTATGCTGACGGAGGGTTTTCAAAGGAAAGGCTGTCCTTAAGTGTCACCTCAGCTTTTTCATTCTCTTCCATTTCAGCATCCCCACCAGTGCCCTGCTGTCTCTAGGCATAACAAGTAGCTTCATGCTGTAGCTGAGAGGATATCTTCTAGAGATGATGCTCAAACTGCTTCACAAACTGCTTTTCTGGAGTGGCCTGTGAAATGGCAGTTTACCAACATCAGCATACCCAATGCATCCAGACAACACATATTCCTAACCAACAACATAGTGATATGAAGAGCTCTTCAGAGTGGTGTGCAAGTAGCTTGGCTACTCAAAAATATGTTTCTGCAGATTAGAAATACAAAGAAATTCTATGAAAACAAAGAGACTTTTCTTTTTGGTATGTTAAGCTCAGGACTTTTAAATGGCTTGTTTAAGATGTCTGTAACTGTGAAGTCTTCAGTCAGGATATGGCACGGGGACATTGTTCAGCAAAGACACAGAGTGTAGTCTATAATACTTAGTGTAAAGTATGCAATTTTGTCCTCTCTGCCTCAAATTTGTAAGACTCCCAGGTCTTTTATAGTTTCAAAAGAGTGAGAGAAGTCCCTTCAGTATAATGAACCTTTCCAATTTTTTGGTCAGGGTATTCTATTTTTCCTATTTCCATTATAGGCATTAATACTTACTGAACACATTAAATTAATAGGTATCCTGTTACATTCATATGTATAGGTGAAATAGAACTTGATCTTTTAAATTTATAAATTAAATATAAAATAAATAATTTGGGTATCTGGCATAATGGAAAATACTTGGCTAATGTCATTTTAGCTATGATTTGCTACAAAGCTCCAGGTTTGATCACTGATTTTTGAGTCTTTTACTGGACATGAAGAAATCAAATCTTTTTGTTCTGAAAATTTGCAGTATTTTTTTTCTGATACAATGAGAGGAAAATTGTCCCCATTAGTTTTAGGGGTTTTGTAATGGTTAGTTATTATGATGATAATTTTTTTTGTACAGTTTAAAGTAAAGGATAGACTTTGCCGCAAAACCCTAGAGGCAGAACTCAAAAACTGCAGAAAAAATGAACTGATAGAGTGGCAGGCAAGGCTTTAGAAAAGTAGAGAAGAGTAAGTGCAGAAGGGAAGACAAATGAAAAATAGAATAAAATACGAGTAATATTTATCAAGAGGAGTCAGTACCCGCTTAATACAATACTTTACTAAGAAAAAGTAAGAAAATATATTTCTACACAAAGAAAAGACATTAGATTTATTCTAGATAGCTGTCAATAAAGCCTTTGGTACAGTGCCATAGAAATCGCTAGTTAAAATTAAAATGATGGAGCTTAATAAAAATTCTGTTTGGCCAAAATGGGGTTAAATGAACATGACACGTAATGCTGATGTGTAAATAGGAGGATAAAAGGCAATAGCAGTAAAGTTCCTCAGAGATCAGGCTGGGGTCCTATTTTATTATTTTTAATAATTATTTCCATTTTTGACAAAACAAAATTTGCTAATGATTCAAGTGTTAATAATAAGCAGTATCTGGATATCCTACAAAACTGGATCAACTGAAAATGAAGTACTGGAAAAAAGTTGGAAATTTAATAAAGCAAAATGGAAGGTGATGTGCTAAAGAACAATGAACAAGTGTTTCCGCCATCAGCTAAAGGGCAATAACAGAAGTCCTGTGTGTACAGGTCAGTGTGTGGCAAATATGAGTATTAATTGTGACATGGCTGTGAAAAATAAATGTGATCTTAGGACGTATGGGAGAGACACTTGCTGTAGAGTTAGAAAAGTAATGAGGCTAGGTAACACGCAAAGGACTGGTCAGATCTTATCTGGAGTGTTGCATACAAATTTAGCAATCTGCAGTCAAGAAAGATGGATTCAGCAGGTACAGAGCAAATAAATGAAGACCTAAGGATTTTAGAGAACACTTGGTTCAATAGCCTGCTAAAATAGAAATTGAGATGAAATATGTCACCAGGAAAGGAACTATGTAGACTAAAGCAAATTTGGCAGAAGAACAGGTCGATTAACCTAGGTGAGGGTAAATGCTTAGACTGATAACCAGGTAGCTCTTCTAGACAAATATTTTAACAGTGAGGGCAAAGAAGGAAATTGCTTTTCAAGATAGATCTTGATCAGCCACTGAAAAGGATTTTGGACTGTGGCTCTGTGTACACACAGTAGAACAGGCTTTTCTAGAGGTCTTTTCCAAGCCCCTATCCTACTTTGTGGCAAATAGTCCCTCTCCAAACTTTTCCATCAGAATCACTGTTCTACAGAAAATCGGTTGCTGGATTTTTTTGTCTTTTTTACACAGAAAAAAATAGTTTTCTATACAGAGTGCACACCTTTGTGGAATATTTTATTTTCCATCAAAAATATGACTGGTTTTGTCAGAAATAAAAATATTTAGCTTTTTGATAGATTTTTCCATTTGTGGCTTTCCAAAACAACCATAAATTTTGCTAAAGGGGAAAAAAAAAGTTTCTACCAGGCTCTACTTTCTGAAGATTTTTTGTTCAGTGGAACCTTTTCTTGGTACAAAGCAGATTCTAGGCCAATTTACAAAAGCTGGATCTGGATCTTCATTTTTTGGTAATCTGGGAGTATTTGTATCAGGAACCCTGTACTGGGCTCTTCTCCAGAAACAAGGGAAAATGAAACATTAAGATTTGTACTAAAGGATGATTAAAAAAGAGATGAAAAATCCAGGCCATCCCTAATCTTGGTAAAGGGAGAGGGGGAGAAATTGCATTAATATAGTCAAAAGATTGAGTGCTAATTTTGCATGATTTTAAATCTTTGAATAGAGCCAAGTAAATATACAGTGAATTTTTAGTCAGAGTAAGTTACAGCCTGAGGTTGTTTTGATTGTTAAGTTTTTGTAACGTTAGGATAGAATATTGTTTACACCATGGAGGGGGGGGGGCGGTGTCAACACTTCAGGAAGAAGACTGAAGCTTGGCATACTTTAGAAATTCAGAACATCATTCTGTCAAAAACTTTGAGCAACCATCAGCCTAATGGGATGTAAATAAAGCAAGAATTTTAGAAAGAAGAGAAATGAGATTTCAGTGTACTTATTAATATGGGGTTTGATTTCTATTGCTTACCCCAAGTATACCCACGAGATATGAAAGCAGAAACTTTGTCTTTAGTGTAACCAAACTTTTAAACACTCTAAAATTGCTGTCGCCAGTAAGAGAAAAATTCAACAGCATAAGGTAGTAAGTGAAGCCTTTGTCCAGTGTAACATGATCTGAGTGACACTCTAATCAGGAATGGATTACTGAAGTTTGTATGAAGAATTTTTCCACATAACAGGAGGGTAAAAGAAATACAGGTTGACGAAACGAGCCACTGTAATTCACAGGAATGTTCCAAAGACAAAATCAATACCACCCACTTCAGGTGCTGAAGTTAAACAGAAGGCATCTGAAAAGCAGGAAAAGGCATGGCAGTTGTGACACAGGCTGCCAGTGTTAGTGGGTAAAGAAAGACGGGCATTCAGGTGAGCAGGCATCTGTCTGCAAAATGAAATATCAGGAGCAGATGTATGCTCTGTCCTTCTCTAGAGATTACATCTTTGATACTTTCTCTTTGGTCGAGATGAGCTACCTGGTTTGAAAGTTGTTAGAAACAGATGGATAGGAAATGACAGCCAGATTCGTGGCTTCATAATGGCCCAGCTTCAAGAGGATTGAGGATGTCTTTGAGCAGAGAGCCTGGTGGATTGGACAGCTAGGAGTTGTATGTTCAAACTCTTTCAGGCTTATGTGGCCCTGGAAACCCACATTTCCCACTTCCTGGGCAAGTGCATTTATTGCTGTGGTATTACCCAAAAGATGGATATTAACAACTATGGCTTTGAATAGTTGTAACAAAGTGCTCGTAGGCCCTAGATGCTTACATTTTGCTGGAAAAAATGTGTGTCTGTGGGCCAGATCTTGCCCCATATTTCCTGAATCATTCTTTAACGAGCGCTAACTAAGCCCTGAGAATCTAACTCTGAAATCTCTTGCTCTGATTCTAGAGAGGTGTTGAGTGTAGTGTAGCTGCAGTGGATATTGAGGAAGCTCAGACTGGAATCATTGAACCCTCAAGAGAAACTGAGTATTGCCTTGTCAGCCTTAATCCTGCATTTGTCACCCAACCCTGTTCATCTTGAGATCAATGACAGTAGTGCCATTGGCTTCAGCTGGGAACACAATCAAGCACTTGGCTGTGAAAACATGTAAATACTGCTCAAACCTAAAATTTCTATAAATCACACTCCTCTTTTTGAGGTGAGCACATAGCTGGCTGGGCTTAGGATCATCAGAGAAATCATGGCACCGTCTCCTCCTTTTTTAAGTATCTTATAGCATCTATAGTGTGGGGCACCTCATATATTGAGGAATGATATGCACTAACTAAATATGCCAGCAATTAGCTAGCCAAGTCTCCGGAACTGAAATGCCAGTTCAACTTTTCCCCAGTCACAGTGCTATTTTGGGTTGGAAACTTAGAAATTAATCCTAAAAGATGTAATTTCCCTGCTTTAATATATACTGTTTTTAATGGAATTATGCAGAATGATTAGTGAGAGGCAAATGTCAAAATACCAGACAGAAACTGACTCACCAGTCATAGGATTTTATATTAAGGTCAGGCTATGGAAATAAAATGGTCCTCAGTCTTTATTGCTTTGCACCTTATGTAGTGATTTACATTGGAGCAAAATGACTGGAGTGGATGTAATGTCCTATTTTTCCAAATTTGATGGTATTTTACATATTCCTTCCACAGTTGTTAGTGATGACACAGGGCACAAAGCAGTTAAAGCAAGACAGGAACCCAAAGCAAATGAACAAGCTCAGAATGTCCTAGAAGATGATTATGAGCAATTGTCTGCAGAGATTTTAAGGTTTACTTTTTTTTTTTTTTTTTAGAATGTATTGAAATGCTAATGGTCTGTCCAAATAGAGCATAGCAATAGCACACACAGTGCATGCTTTGCCTTCCTAGTCATTCCACTTTTCCCCCCTTTTTCTTAATGCATTTGCATATGCCAATTGGTAACAAACCTTTAATGTTGCTGGTTTTTATTTGAGAAACAGCTTTCATCACAGAGCTTTGATTGCATGGACTGCTCTAAAGTAAATGAGCTCCAAATTACATTATGCTTGTGCTAACTGCATCTACTCACTAGAAGTATCTCAGTCCATAGCGGCACAGGAAGACGTGAAAGATTGTAAGATCGAATGCTAACACCAGCTTTCATGCAATACTAAACTTACATGTTGATGTTACTCGTTTACTTCTCTATTACTGAAACAGCCCCCAACTCACATGTCCTTTTAAGTCTTTGCTGCAGTTCTGTACCTTAACTGTGAGTCATGGAATCATAGACTCATGGAACGGTTTGGGCTAGGAAGGGACCTTAAAGATCATCTAGTTCCAACCCCCCTGCCATGGGCAGGAGCAACTTCCACTAGACCAGCTTGCTCAAAGCCCCATCCAGCCTGGCCTTGAACACTGCCAGGGATGGGGCATCATCCTATGCTGCTGATTTGCGTTTTGGTTGTAGTATGGTGATGAATTACAGGGCTCAGATTTGAAGTGTCACCTACTTGTGTTCTCACTGTTTATTGTTTTGTCATCTGGCCTTTCTGCACTGCTGTCTATCCACTTTGTACTGGCTGTACATTAGATAGCATATGGTAGTAATTTCACTCTTTTTTTCCTCAACAGCTTCTTAAGGTCATTTACCAACTCTACTTGTCAAGCTTACCTGGGGAGTACAATGTTTGGTCGATATCTGGATTTCAAAATACCCAGCAGCTATGATTTTGACTGCAGTAGCCACAGCAACTTCATTACTACTTCATTTTGAATATATTGCTCATAGAGGTCACTTGCCTAACTGAATTTGAAACTAAGAACCTTTCTGTTATTTCTGAAAGGAATTATTTGTTACTGAAAATGAATGGTATGTGTTTCCATTTTCTTGTAGCTACTCTGAAATATGAAGGGCTTGCCATTCTGCCAAGGGCTGAGTGCATTGATTATGTTAATGCTGATGGGAAGAAAGATGCAGACATGACGCTGCAGAAAGGATGCATAAGGGAAGAACCAAATTCAAGGAGGTAGCACAAAGTTGCAGAAATAGGTGGTTGCTCATGAAATGATGAAATGCAATAAATGCTCATGGAATGATAAAGTATGGAAATATCTATAGGATGATACTCAACAATCTGTCACTTTCTATGCAGTACGATGCCCCTGAGCCTCTTGGGTTAAAGGATAAATGATGTCTCTGGGTAAGGCCTAGATATTGGTGTCATTTTCAGTTGTGGTAGGAGATATGTAAACAAGAATGCCACTCCTCTTATTTTCGGAAAGAAGAATTGCATACAGAGGAAGCTTAGTGAAAGGGATAGTCAAAGGGTAAAGCTCTGGCAAGCAGCAAAGAGACTATTTGAAGATACCATACAGGAATTCAGGGCAAGTGCATCCCAGTTTAGAAAGACAAAAGGAAATCCAGCATGCCTGAACAGATGGGTAGGGGATGTTATTAGAAGAAAGAAAGAACCTTTCAAAAGCTGAAAATGTGCCTAAGTGAGGAAAACCAGAAAATCATAAAACTCCACATATTACATGTGACAAAGCAGAATAGAACAGGAGATGAGCTTCCAAATGGTATCAGTACTAATAGTAAAATCTTGCTCAAACACATCAGAAGCAGTAAGTCTGCTGGAGTGTCAGTACAGCCAATAGAGGATCAAGGTACATCAACATTTTAAAAAAGGTAAGCCATAGAAGGAAAATGAAATGGATTCTTTGCACCTGTGATCCCAGTGAAGGAGTCTAGAGAGCCCACTTGGGCAGAGCCTTGCTTATAAGCGATGTTTTGGGAAAATACCTCTAGTCAAGATTTTGGTAGAAGTTATGGAATAAAAAGACAAAACCGGTAACTGCCAGGTCTGACAATATTCCCAAAGGATCCTAAAGGAATTGCCAAGTGGAAGAACTGAGCTGCTAACAATAGTGTGCAATTTCTCACTTAAATCTTTGGTGCAGAAGGTTGGCACTGAGTTAATGTGGTAGAATTTTTAAAACGGTATTCCAGTGGACATGTGTGGGTGGCATGAAGATGAATAATGAAGGGTTGCTGGCACTCTCTCTCAATACAAAGACCAGTTAGGACATAAAATTAAACTATCAAGCTACTTTTTTCACATAATGCACAGACAATGCATTGACCTTTCCAGAAGATGCTGGGGTTCCTAAAAGTTTATGCAGGTTAGACATTGAACAAAGTAATGGAAGAAAAACCCACAGAGGGTTAAATACAAAGATATTACTGCTGGCTTAGGAAACACTTTAAATCCAAATCACTTGATTCTGGGAGAATACTTACGAAAGATCAACTGTCTGTCCTGTTTTTACACTCTTCTCCATATATTTGCTGTTTGCTGCTGTCAGGGACGGGGTATTGAATTAGTATGGGAATCCTGATTGTGTTAGATTTTATGTTCCAGCAGTTTCAATAAGCAAATGTATCTGCTGGTTCTTCTGCAGGTAGTTAACAGGAAGAGGGCAAATCCTTCTCTAGAATCATCCTCAGTAACCTGCAGCTGTGCAGGATATGGGATTGGAAGCCATTCCTTGGGAGATGAACAAATGAGGCAAATAATCCCTATTTATTTTACTCCTCTACAGCTCTACCCAAAATGTGTAAGAAGAAACCAAAAGATAAAGAAACAAAGAACAGGAAAAGGGCAAGCAGCATCAAAACTCTGCCTTTTAGTTATTTTTTTTTCACATTAAAATTTTAATTTGCTCTTTGGATTTTCATACATTTTATGTAAATGTATACACATTAGTAAATACCTTGTTTACTAGTTTAAAGTGCACATTTATTGTTGACAGGCAAGATTATTAATATTTTTTTTATGAGAATATATTTGCCATTTTAAGTTTGCTTAAGCACTTTTTGGTGCCCACTTAATTTTAAGGAAATAGAAAACTGAAATCATATCAACCTCAAAAGATTTTATTAAGGGGCAGAAACAGGAACTAGCAATATGTATTAGCCATGTCCGTGGTACACTGTGTTCCCAAACTAGCGAGCACAGAAAGATCCATTTAGATTGATATTTTATTTGGCAAATAGATTGATTCTTGCACCACTTATTCCATAAATTAATCAGGTACAAGATAACTCATACAGTCTAGGAGTCCCCTCATCCTTGAAGTTTAAAATAATATTCACAACAGGAGCTCCAAAGACTTGCAACATATCAGGAATGACCCACAGTATTTCGCTACTCCCAAAACAAAATTTGCATTAGCACTCAGTTACTGTCTGCAGCATGGCTTGCCTGTGTCAGAGGTTGAACTGAAAGATCTTCCAAGATGCTCTTTATTAGCTCTTGGCAGCATACATGTGATATTCCTGTGGTGTATCATGTTCTCCTAAGCCAAACAAATGCAAGGAACGTCCGTTTAACACAACCCCTTAAACAGTCTGAACATTACAAAGTGATTGAACAAAAAGTAGGCAGAATATAAACAAAAAAGAGAATATACGTCTCTAAAGGAAAACCAATATACTGCTTTGCAAAGGGACATGAGGAAGAAAAGAATGATACTCTGAGGTGTAATGCTACAGGCAAAAACACACTAGGGAGAAAGGGATTTCCTCCCAGGTCAAGCATAGAGCACACAAAGGAGGAATGTCTTCTGCAGATACTGTTCGGACTGAAAAGCCTCTGGCTCAAGAGCATGGGTGTGTATGTATATGTATCCTCAGAGATTGTCTCCTGAAGGGGAGCTATCCTCATATGAATGTCATCAATGATTTGGGATAGGCTGTGAACATCATCTTCGGAGAGCTTCTTGTTGCTGTTATCAGTGAATGGGAAGTAACCAATTTAAGCAACACCAATTCGTTATTTGGGAACATGTAGTTTTCTACAGTGATCAGTAAGTAACTTGATAGGAAGAACCAATTGCTTCCATATTGGTATGGGAACATGGGATACTTCTTCACAGACTTTAACATTGCTCACAAGTTTGAGCTGGTATGGCTACTGCAGCAAAGTAGATATGGGGTGTCTTGGAAAAAACTGTGTATACAGAAAGGACTATTTACTTCCTTGAATCTCATTAGGCATGTATGGCTATGGCAACAGTATGGCTGGCTTTGATTGTATTATTTCTAAAGACTCTCTGGATCTCTCTCACAGTTAATTTTCTTTTTTTAAATCAAGAAAAATCTGGCAGAGGCTGAGTTTAAAAAATATTAGCCAAAGAATGGCTAAAAGGAAAGGTTTAAAAGGAAACAGTCCTGTAAGCCCCAACACCAGTTGCTAGTGGACAAAAGAAAAATGTATTTCAGAAAATTCTGGGCTCTATCCTGGTACTTGCAGACTGCCCAATGAGAATTGTTGCCAGCTCCTGTTCATTTTCCTGGAAGACTGTGATTTCCAAAAGCATGTGTCAATGTGTTTCTAGACTTTGGCTATGATTTTAGGATCCCATCCTAAAAACATGCTGCTAGGTGAAGACTAAGCAGCCTTAACACCACAAGGCTGGATTGGGTCCCAATACAAATGCTCAAACTGTTTAGTTAACTCCAAATATTTATACTTATAAAATGTATTTCAGTAACAAGCTGTGTATTATTTAGTAAAGTTTTCTCTGGAATTACCCAGAAACAGAAATATAAATTAATTTCTTGCAAGGTCAGTATTGCTAAGATGAATACATATACTTGTTTATTATTTCTGTTCCAAACTTCTTCATTCCTCTATAATAACTTTCTCTGAAAGATAAATCTAATTTCCAAATCCTTCCTACTGAATTATAAACAAATCAGATAAACAGCTATAAACCAGTTCCAGCCACAAACAGAAGATGTAGAATTTATCCCCCAGATTTTAAAACATATAATTGGGTATCAGGTCAAAGAAAACTAAATACATTCCTGAATGCTAGCACAGGTCTTTGTTTTCAATTCCTCATCCCAGAAGAAGTGAAATAGCCCAGATACTCTGTTTGAAGGCTTTGGTACTGGTGCTTGATCATGGGACAAAATATTAGCCACTGGATGGCTTTCATGCCTTTCTACCTGATCTGCACTCACCTACTTCAAACAAAGTTATGACAGAATGAGTATGCAAAATTTTTATTTTAGCAACTTGCTCTATAGTGCTTCAACTATTTAATTCATGTTAAAAAGGCACCCCTTTAAAACATTTTGTTTGTCTAAAAATAAGCCTGACTATAAAGTGACAGAGTTCAGGTTCTCAGTTGTGCTTCTATGTGCAGTATGTCTCGTAAGAAAGTTTAAGAAGTGCCTCCAAATTGGTACTGAATACACTGAGCTCTCTGTAGGGAGTGCCTGCCGGAGTAGAAGATAGCAGTCCTGGGAGAATTCATTTTTTACTTTGATCACTGATCCTCCTCTTTAGCTGTTTGGTTTTCTTCTTGACCTCTCTCCAGACTGTATACCTATGCATATAGACTTCTGCCATGCCAAATGTTTTGATCAAGTCGTTCTTATTTCTCAATACCTCCAATGCAACTTCTTCTATTACATTAAATACAAGCTTTCATACCACTTACAGAGCTCTGTCTTCTAGTTGTTCCTACTCATCCTGGGTCAAACCATGCCGCATCAGTTCTCTTTGTCCCCAGTTACAAACATCTTTCTGGTGGTTTCTCAGACACTCGTGCATTGCTTTTTCCTGTCCCTATCCATTAATCAGTAGTATTATGAAGTAATAACAGTCTCTCCCCAGTGCCTATGAAGTGAATGTGGGGAATTGTCCCATCTCAGAAGAACTGCAACAGCCAACAGTATGAGTGGGGACAGCTGAAACCAACCTCTAGAAAACACTGAAGAGAGATCTGTGACCTAAGGCTTCTCGGTCGCTCTGGCACGTGCACGGGAGCTCA
Source organism: Haliaeetus albicilla (assembly GCF_947461875.1). Lineage (NCBI taxonomy): Eukaryota > Metazoa > Chordata > Aves > Accipitriformes > Accipitridae > Haliaeetus > Haliaeetus albicilla. The sequence goes on along the minus strand of NC_091484.1, from coordinate 69,620,770 downwards.
GGGTCTCAGGCAGGCACTTCATCACTTGTACCTCCCTTGGGTAGAGTCCACTGAGAGGAAAAATTACCATTTTGCTCCAGAGCCTTGCAATTAAGAGTATCCAATCACTGTGCAGGGGAGCAGCGTTCTTCTTCCCCTAAGGGGGCTTAAGCCCATCTCTCTGAAAAACTTTGTTCTGCGAGGGAGCACTTGTCATTTCTCATGTTGAAGTTGTACCTCTGTGCATGGCGTTCTCAAGACCCCAGCAAGCCCAAACAAGCAGCAAAGCTGAAGTTTCTCGGAGAGATGACATGGCTTTCCTGAGGTCAGTCCATGGGCCAGGGGCTGAATTCCACTCTCCTGAGTCCGAAGGCAGCATTTGGTCTCCCAGGCTGAAGAAAATGAAGAGATGCTCTTCTTAAAATTTCCTTGAGATTACATTGTGGTATCTGCTCAAGATACTGAGGGAAGCCTGAATAAATACAGTTACTGCATCTTCGAACAAACCAGTAGGGCAGGAAATAGGCAATTCTTCTCTTTTGTGTATATGCCAGTTGCTAATTAAACAAAAAATAAACTTTCTTTTAACAGTTTCTAAAGTAAGATTGTAGTATCTCTCATGTACTGCCTCTTATTTCTTTACTTCATTGTATATGCATAGGCACACCTGTGAATGAACTTGGTATGTAAGATACCCTCCACTTCCCACCCCAGCTAGTGAAGGATTTTCCACCACTTCCTGCCCCAAAATGCACAAAGATATGAAAACAAGCTGTATTAAAATAACTAGATGAAAAAGGTGGTATAAACTTGTTGAAATACTGTGTCAACATAATTTTGATTAAGGTTATTTCTGTTTGACATCAGCTGACCTCAAAATAGTAATAAAAATTGTTTTCATAGCTCCAATTTCTAGAGCACTACCCTGAAATTTTCATGTTAGACTCATATTTGTATACACATTTCTCTATAATCTTTTTCATTTGCTGAACATGGAAAGAAACATCAGTTATAGCCTGTAAAGCATATGTCAGCTGAGATCTCAGCCTTTTAAATAAATGTCTCATCTCTCATGGACTCCCATACTAAGATTTAAGATGAAGGAGTTTATTGGAGATACTTGGCTGCAAATTTGAAGGCCTGTCTTAAAGGTAGGCTGCAAACATTTATATGGGGCTTCTTAAGGCTGTGAGCCCTTTGTGATCACACTGCTGATAAATATCTGCTATATGCCATTTGTAAAAAAATGGGGATTTGGGTAGAAGATTCTTTGGGTGTTTTGTTTGTCTTTTTTTTTTCTCTGTAAATTAAGAAAACCCAGAAATATCAACTCTTACCTTGTTTTGTTGAATCATTATTTTGAGAAAATAAAGATGTTTGTTGTAAATTTTAACACCTGTTTTCAAATGTGATGAATGCCAAATATTTTTTTAAAGGGTTAGTTCAGTTCCTGAAGTTAAGTAATGAATGATAAAGAGCCATGAAAACCCAGAACATTTTCGTTAGCATGAGAGAAAATCCTTTCTGTTCTGAATAGCTCTAGTTTCACTGCATTTGGTCTCAAGATGTCACTTCTGATCTAGGATATGTCACTATTCTACTATTCTTTCTAGACAAACTTTACAGTCTGCTCATATTAGAATAAAAGCGGTATAGCTTTCTTTTTAGCTGCAACCTCATTAAACCCCATATACTATAGAGAGAGGAAACTGTGTTTTAGCTTGCATTATCTAGCAAAGCAAATCCTACAGGAAGAGCTGAGTTTTCCATAAGCACCTGAAGTAATTGAATCAATTGCTTAAAAACTTGCTACTGAAACCCACAACAAAATTTTCCAAAGTACAAACCTTTTATTCTACAGAAAAGTATAGGCTCCTAGAATTCTAAAATCTAAATAGGATCAACCACAAAAAGAGTAATTGTAGGACCAGTGGAAGAGAACAGGTTTTTTAAGGATTTGTGTTTAGCTTTAAGTGAGAACATTAGTGCAGGGAACTTGCATGGAAGAAAAATCTTGAGGGAGGAGTGCGTTTATCAGTGCCTAATAAGGTAAAGTTCCCACTAACATTTTTCCTATGGTTAGAATGTTTCTAACATTTCTGTCTTCCATGAATTCTCTTCTTTGTAGCAAGGCCTGAACTATTACTCCATTCTTCTCCTATGTGGGGATTAATAAACTGATGGAATTCTTCCCTTTTTGATTCAGCTATTCTCATAAATTTTCTGGCAACTTGGTATCTATTTTTCCATAGTAACTAAGCTGATATGGCTTTGGGGGGTTTGTACTTGAATGCAAAAAACCTCTGCCCTCCACTGTAAACAAAGAAAAAATGGAATTAACAAAAAAAAAATTTTCTGGATATCACCTTTTTTAAGTGAGAGAATTGTTTTATACTGCTCTAAGAATGCGCATCTTCAGCTTTAGCTTTACTTTAAGCATCTACCTTAGCTGTACGATCCTAATTACAAGAATGACTCAAAATCTGTACAGCCTTTCCTTTCAGAGCTCAGCTGATAGCTGAGGTAGGCCCATCCCCCTGGTTTCATAGATGAGAGATTGAGACTCAGACAGATTAAACAACAAAAGAATAAACTATTAAAATAACAATAAAAGAAAAAAGCCATTGTGTGGCATATAAAGGGCAAATACAAAACTGTGATCCCGGAAACTCCAATTCAGCCATTGCTTCCTGTTGTAGGTGTCAAAACCTCACAGATTCTGCATTCTTGATTATGAGCTTCCTTGCTGCACCATGTTTTGCTTCTGCAAATGTCCCGTAGCATCTCAGGTCTTAACAGAGTAAAGCACCTTGGTGGAGAGGTTGTTCCAAATGCCATTCCAGATTCAAAAATTAGGGACTTTATCTCTTACCCCCTGAAGCCCTGCTTTATGCAAAGCAGTAGAGCCTCACTAGGGGGACAAAGAATTCCCCAGTCATAGAATAGCTGATAGTTGCTAATTAGGGCACTTCCAAAGATGCGAGAGATACAGCAGAGGAAGGAACTAAATCTGGATCTCAGAGGTAACAAAAGCAGTGAGCATGATAATGGCTGTAAAAGTAATTTGTGTCGCCCAAACCATTTTTAAAGAGATTTGGCATACCAGGCGATAGAGCTAGCCAGACTATTTCTGTCTTAAGAGGCACCTCTCTACAGCCCTGAGCCAGGACCTAGCATGAGGTAGAATTCAAAATAGGCTCACTCTAGCCTGTTGATTATTCCAGGCAGCCCCCTGCTTCATGCAACTTGCCAGTTACGATCCTGTTTGTGCTTTCTTTGTGCATTGGAGAGATCTAGAACCTATCTTTGTGTTATTGACTCCTACTTCGGAGACCAGCATCTTAGGAGTTGGGGATTGCAAGTCTCTGCATCACGCTATCAGAGCGTTTCCTGCAACCAGGACCCAAACAACATGTTCAGAGTTAAGCAGAAAGTCTGTGCTGAAGGAGGGAATGGAACATCTGTCTCCCAGATTCTGCATCAACATCAAGCTTTTCTCCTTTTTTTGATATCTTGTTCAGAGGCAGAAGAACTCCCTGGAACATCACACATTTTTCCAATATTCAAGCAGAACTGGAAACCTTCTTGCTGTCAGTCATAGCACTGTTTTCTGTGGTGTCGTGGTTTAACCCCAGCCAGCACCTCAGCACCACACAGCTGCTCACTTAATCCCCACCCTTCCCAGTGGGATGGGGGAGAAAAATCGGGGAAAAAAAAGTAGAACTTGTGGGTTGAGATAAAGATGGTTGAATAGGACAGAAAGGAAGAAAATAATGATAATAATAACAATAATAAAATGACAAGGATAATAATAACAATAATTAAATGACAATGCTAATAATAAAATAATTGGAATATATAAAACAAGTGATGCACAATGCCATTGCTCATCACTTGCCAACAGATGCCCAGTTAGTTCCTGAGCAGCGACCCCCCACCCCAGGCCAACTCTGCCCAGTTTATATACCGGGCATGATGTCACATGGTATGGAATACCCCTTTGGCCAGTTTGGGTCAGCTGCCCTGGCTGTGTCCCCTCCCAACTTCTTGTGCCCCTCCAGCCTCCTTGCTGTCTGGGCATGAGAAGCTGAAAAATCCTTGACTCAGTATAAACACTACTCAGCAACAACTGAAAACATTAGTGTGTTATCAATGTTCTTCTCATACTAAATCCAAAACATAACACTGTACCAGCTACTAGAAAGAAAATTAACTCCATCCCAGCTGAAACCAGGACATGTAGCCTTGAACAGAGTATGTTTAGGGTTTTTAACTAAGAAAAATAGTATTAGTAAAAGATAATCTATTGTCTCTTATCTCTAGTTTTTATATTTTTCACGTCTGTTTTTCACATAATTTTGAATATAAATATTTACATAGACAATATTTTGGCTTTGGTACAATCATCATGTTGCCACCCAGAAACTGGAATTCCACTGCAACTGGTATTTCCTTTTTTTTCTCCAATGATATACCATGCTTCTTTTGAGAAGAATAGAGACCACAGTGCATCTTGGAAGTTGTAATTCACCCATGTAACCTCGCTTATGGAAAAGAATGAAAGCAGAATGTACTTGAAATCCATTTCCCCAGCAACTCTGTGTTGGCTTTTCCAAGTGGAGTCCTACCCCCCACCCTCAAATTGCTTTGTCAGTGGAAAAAGTATTTTCTGACCAGTACTAGTAACCATCCACTAAGTAATTTATTTAAGAAGGGGATAGATATCTTTAAATAAAAACAGATGTTGATCTGATCAGATTTTTTTAAAAATACATGCTCTAGGTGAACTGAGACTTGGTGAAGGAATTGCACAGACAATTTTAGTCACCTGTATAGGAAGTCGGACTATCTATATTAACAGCAGTCCATGCTCTCACCAGCTCTTTCAGTGTCAGGTGCTTCATTTGCTGTGACATGGAAGCCTTAAATATTTAGGAAGCATTACTGGTGGTTTGCAAATGCCCCAAACATTTGCAGAAAGATTCAGCAGAGCTCTAAAGGTAATAGCAAGTATCACCTGGAGACCTCCTGTGATAGCCCTAGCCCTGGGCTCCATGCTGTTGGGCACTGTTCAGACACGTACGTTCAAGAACTGTGGGCAAAAAGAAATGAAATGACTTCTCCAAGATGACACAACAAGTAGACATTCTCTACATATATCTGTTAATACTGGACAGGGCTTAGGGCTGTGGTTTTGCTGCTAAGAAGTAGTAGTCCCTGAAGTGGCTGTGCACAAAGTGTGCTTTGTCAAGGTCTTGGGTTTTTGGGAGTGTAATATAGTCTTGGGTTATATTTCACTCTCTTTTTGTTATCTTCCTTTTCATTATTATGATTGTTATTATATTTTAATTATTAAACTGTTCTTCTCTCAACCCACAAGTTTTACTTGTTTTTGATTCTCCTCACCATCCCAGCAGGAGTGAGTGAGCGGCTGTGTGGTGCTAGTTGCTGACTGGGGTTAAACCATGACAACAGTAAAGACAAAAACATCTGAGTTATTCTGATTTTTTCTAGATGTTATCTTATCAAGCTCTAAAAAACTGGAAAAAATCCAGTCAATTTGAGATGCTTGGAAGTATTTGCGTTCTAAAAAGTTCTTAGCTGTCTGTGTAGAAGTCACTTTCATGGTGGCAGAAAAGGCACTACGTTCAAAAATGCTATTCTAGAAAGAGAAAGATGGAAAAACAGAGGGGAGAAAGGAAGGATGGAAATAAAAAAGAAAAAGAAAGGAAAAGAAAGAAAGAAAGTGTACTGGTTTGGGCTGGTGTAGAGTTAATTTTCTTCATAGCAGCTCATATGGTGCTGTGTTTTAGATTTTTGACCAAAACAGTGCTGATAACATATCGAGCTTTTAGCTATTGCTGAGCAGTGCTTACACAGCTGCCTCTCCAGCGAACAGGCTGGGGGGGCACAAGGAGTTGGGAGGGGACACAGCCGGGACAGCTGACCCCCACTGACCCAAGGGATACCCCAGACCATATGACACATGCTCAGTATATAAAGCTGGGGGAAGAAGAAGGAAGGGGGGGATGTTCGGAGTGATGGCGTTTGTCTTCCCAAGTCCCCGTCAGGTGTGATGGAGCCCTGCTGTCCTGGAGATGGCTGAACACCTGCCTGCCATGGGAAGTGGGGAATGAATTCCGTGTTTTGCTTTGCTTGTGTGTGCAGCTTTTGCTTTACCTATTAAACTGTCTTTATCCGAACCCAGGAGTTTTCTCACTTTTACCCTTCCGATTCCCTCCCCCATCCCACTGTGGGGGAGTGAACAAGTGGCTGTGTGGGGCTGAGCTGCCTGTCAGGGTTAACCCACAGTAGAAAGAAAGGACAAGAGAGGAGAGGAGAGGAGAGGAGAGGAGAGGAGAGGAGAGGAGAGGAGAGGAGAAGCATTCAAAAGTTTCAGAATGGAAGACTTAAGGTTGTCTGTAACTTTCTGTTGGCCTTCTGGCATGTGCATTGCAATTCAGACCTTCATTACATGATCATATTTTTCCCCCAGTATCTATGCCTCATTCAGTGCATGGATATATATTATTTCCTTTTATTTTCATTCAGTATGTGACCTTAGAGATCTTACTTAATTCATGCTATCCAAACCCTCCTCAGAACAGAGATTTGTCAATTTTCTCAACGGCTGTTCTGATGTGCTCAGTTTCAGAGTGTTTGGGTACTTCACGAATGTAATGGATTAATTTTCACAGCACCCAGCTGAGGTGCTACATTATTATCAGCCCTTTGTAGGAACCTAGAGATGAAGGTCAAAAGCTAACTATCTAATTTTGTGTTCCAAGCTGAAACGCCTGGAGCCTAATTGCTTAGGACTTCCTACAGTACTTTCTAGCAACCTATAAACTGCAATTTTAAGACACTTTGGTGAGAATGCTTCAGACAGTGTCAATGAAATCAACATTGAATGCCAGACAGATGCTCCCAGAAAGGTGTCTATCCCACTACCTTTCTACCATCCTGTGAGGGCTTTCCAGCACTTACCCCCTCATCTCCACGTTGCACACCCTGCGACCTGCCGTGCAGCCTGGCATAGCAGGTGCAGCCTCCTGCCTTTGACATGATCAACCAGACTTTTGTAGCAGAGAGAGAGGGAAGCCAGACTGAACTTCAGCATCTGTGATGGCATTTATTTCCACTGTACCGCCGAGGGCCTCTCTGCCCCCACAGACTACTAGCAAGAGGGAGACTGCTCTTTTGAAGGATATCATGGGGAGAACTTCTCTGACATCCTAGGCTTTCAGGCCAGGCCTACCAACATGACTCATGTACGTCATCCTCTAGGGACTGGATGCCACCTCCTGCAGGAAGCCTCCATGCCTGGCTAAAGCCAACAAAACACATCAGCACCTCCCATGGTGCCTTGATGACAGCAGTCAGGCAACCTTCCATGGGTTTTTATGTACGTGGGGGCTATATCTGGGAGATAAACTGGCATTACACTAGCCAGGACTGAACACTTATGATCTCCTCAGTCACAGGTGACTGTAGAAAAAGAAGCCTTCATAACCATCTTTAGATATTAATTGATGCTTTCCTGCTACCAGGAAGCCACTTTCCTCTGTTACCTAAGGCAAGAAAACAGACAACGACCAAGTCCTAGCTCAAGCCTCCCTTTCCTTGTAGTTCAGCCTTCAGCTCAAAACAATGGCTTGTTTCCTCCCATAAAACTGAACTGGGTAGAAAAAGACAAGGCAACCCACTCCTAAATAGGAAAATACCAAATGAACTACAGCACACCCACACCTCAAGCGTGCAGCAGCTTTTTCACTCTTGCCCACCAGGTTGCAAACACACAAACTCTTGATTGTCCTCATCATTCAGCTTACATGGCTCTGGTTTCAGAGGTGGCATAAGGAAAGGTCTGGGAAGGTCTTTTGGCCAAAATGTTCTTGTGATCAGTATAACGAAGGGTCTCTAAGTGATTTGTAGACCTTGTCATCTCATCAGAATGTAAGCAGTGAAAAGAAGAAGAAACCAGCATAAACTTCATATAAAGAGAGGGTCTTTCCCTCTCTAGCACAGTAAGCTTGAGAAGTCTCAAGACAGAGCTACCTGTGATAATAACCATCTTAAGAAGAGCAAGGGAAGACAAGTTTATGGGTGGAGAGTTAAAAAAGGTAGGGGACTGGACCCCAAGCAAAGGCAGAGATCCTTGCCCTCTTGTCTGTGTCTAAAACATAAAGGAAAATAGGAGCTTAAGAAAACAGATCAGGAATGACAGAAGCTTGTGGGTACTTTGTATCCAAGCAAAGATCACTGCTATTACACTTTTCCTGCTGCTTTCTGGTAAAGCGTGTCACAGTTACCTGGAGAGGCACTCATGGAAACAGGAGATGGGAGGCAGGGAGCAAGGACAGGAGGAGACAAAGGAGAAAGGGAAGAGGAAGGGGGTGTTGAGAGAGGGAGGAAGGAAATTCAAGCAAACAATAAATGGGGTGAAATGTGTTAAGTGTAAGGAATGAAATAGTGAGGGAATAGCTATCACGGTCATCCCACAGTTGCATCCTGAGCATGGAGGTGCTTGACTACAGGGTGGGTTCCACCTGCTTGGAGGGTCCAGCCTCAGCACCCTGCCACTAGTGCTACAAAGGACTTGTGAAAACCACGGGGGAGCACAGGCGTACATTTTCCTGCCATGAGCTGCCACTCTCTGTGGGATGAGTGAGCTCTGTTGGGGCCATTCATTAGTCCAGCAATAATCAGAATTCAGTACTAGGCTCTTCACTGAGATTTAGGTCTCCTGGACCTCACCATAACACCTGTGCACATCTTGTTGTATTTCTTACCTTCTGAAAGCTTAATTTTTCAACCATTACATAACCTACTTCTGGATGTCATTTCAATTTGTGAAAATGGTAAAATAACATCTGTAGATATCCTATAGGTAGATATCCTCTTAATATCATTGAAGTGTTTGTCATTAATTTCAGCATGCTCTTCTGGCATGTGTTCAGGATTCCAGGTTTTGCTAACTATGCATTATTTTTATATTATGTCCTGAATATTTTTTCTCTGTTACTTCTGTTTCCTTCTTCTGTGCTTCATGCAGACTCTCTCTCCCCTGCTCTCCCATGCCATTACTTTTCCTTCCATACAACAGGTATATTGAGACAAGAGTGAAATCTTAATCTTTTCAGCACCATCAAGAGAAAAGAGCAATTGCAAGGAAAGACCAGCTCAAACTGCGCAGGCGTGGATTGCAGCATACTGAGTACAAATAAAATCTCAGGAGAGTTACCTAGCTATGAAATACTAGCAAGTTTCTGTTGCTGACTGGTTTTTCAGAACTTTGCAACATATCCAGATGTTGGAAGATTTACCTGGGAATGAAGCCAGGACAATCCTCCAAACCACAGAGGTCCCCTAATTTCTCAATGGAATGATTGTTTTAATATGCAATTGTTATATGCACCCCCCACCACCACTCCCACCCCCCAATCCTGCCATGCCTGTCAGTGTTTAAGAGGCATTTGGGCAATGCCCTTAATAACCTGCTTTAACTTTTGGTCAGCCCAGAATTGGTCAGGCAGTTGGACTACATCATCATTGTAGGTCCCTTCCAACTGAACTATTCTATTCTATTCTATTCTATTCTGTTCTGTTCTGTTCTGTTTTATTCTATTAAACATTGTAGGCAGCCTCAGAGTCTTAAATGGGAAATGCTGGTCCACGTTAATCAACTCCAACTACATTAATTTCTGCCAGAATAGCTATATAGAAAAAATGTTTAGTAATTCTGCTTTAGTCTTATCATCATGACATTGATGGGCTTTTAGCAAGCAAACCAGTTCATTTGCAGTATATTTGCACTTTTTATTAAACAGTTAATAATTGCAGGCGTGTATGACACAGAAAGTGCTGGAACTGTTTCTTAAAGTGTTACAAAACAATATCAAGTGAGTTTTATCTACTTTCTATGTACTCCTGTTTCATTTGAAATTGGTGAGTTACAGAGAACTGGAAACAGTAAGTACCTTTTTGAGGAAGACTTAAATGAAACAAAAAAATTGCAGTCTAGATGTTAAGAAGAGCTTTACAGTTATGCATAAATTTATTCCGTAAATGATTAAACATGCTCAGTGCCTTTTGAAGACTGCAGTGGTGAACCCAGATTAGATGGCAGCTCTACATAGGAGCAAAATAAGGTTTTTTTGTATTGAATCTGGAAAACCAGCATCCCTAAAGCCTTCAAGAAAGCAGGCATCTTCTTGTTTCAAGGGTATGACACAGACCACTCTCCTTTGTTCTCACTCTGTTCTGGTTTGATCTCTAGATGGTATTTCTGGGTTTCAAACCATTGTCATCAAATCTGTGAAGTGCCAGTGTACTCAATGAGGTTGTCAAGCACACATTTTTAGTCAGTAAAAAAATCCATACTGAATATTTCTATCCTTTATGAACAGAGAATAATAACATTTCTAATTTTATTTGAAACTTCCCAGAGAACAGTACTGTTGAGATATGATTATCTAATTAATTTTGTAAAAGCTTGAAATTATGCATAATTATTTAATTATTTTAAAATTCTATATTTTAAAATTTGTTTTATAAACCTGATTAATTCACATAATCTCCCCTCCCATTTTTTTAGTTGTAATTAAATTCCATGGAACTTTTCCATAAAGGTTGGTATGCTAATTCCTGAAAATTCCTTATTCATTTTACTTTGAGGAAGTAAAAATGCTTTTTAACCTATAGTTAAGTCTACAAAAGCATGACCTTAAATGGCTGACTTCAGGCACATTCTTATGGAGAACTCATACATTTCTAACTTACCACTGTCAGTTTGGCCAGTGTTATTCTAGTAATCCATTTCCTTTACCCTTTCCACCTCTACATTAACCCTGAATACATATGTATGCCTGATGGATGGATTTGATTATTTGTTTTAAGCTAATGGAATATTTGTAAATATATAGAGAAGAAAAAAAACGTGTCTGCAGTGTCGTGGCAGAACACAGATGCAACAGATAGGAAATGGTGCTGTATTTGTAAGCATAGTAGAGCAGCACTTTCTCCAGCTCCAGATGCCAACCAGCAGGACATCAAGCACTTTCTCTCACTACCTGTCCCAGTCCTGAGCCCCAGAAGGAGAGTGCAATCAGGGATGGAAGAGGAGGATGCAGAGGAGCAGGACTACATGTACACAGTGTCAGTGAGAAGTGGGTTCTTCCCATGAAAGCCAGCATCCTGACTGCTTTTTATGTCCATGTGGCAAGCCAAGACTTCAGTTTTCATCATTGGCCCAGTAATATCAAAAAGAAGAGCTCAAGGGGTGGACTCAAGATTTGAGTGAACTGATCACTTTTATGAAAAACTACAAATCCATTTAAAGCACTTTCCGGAGTTCCAGAATGGGCCAAGCTATTTGTATAGACACAGCCAACGTGTTTTGGTTTTTTCCCTAAGTGAAGGTTTATATGAAGACATCTGTTAGCTGGTGCTAAAATTTTGCTCACACAACCTGTCTGAAATCAAAAGAAGGGGTGTAGGAAGAAGGCAAGCTGGCAAAAGGGGAGTTAAATAGGTACCCTGAAGTAATATGAGAAGGTTTTGTTGCAGGATGCATTTTCACAACTTCAGGCTATAGTAATCCTTTCTCAAAAAAAAAAAAAAAAAAAAAAAAAAGAAGCAAAAAGAACTGATTTGCTGGATTGCTGACTGCTAGAGGTTATTTGTTGATATTTCATTATGTCTTGACTACCATTTCGTATAAAGTAAACATTTTCAGATGCTCTGAAATAAATGTTAATGTGGAATATATCAAGAAACTTCTGCAAAATCTCAGGGTTACACTCTGATACTATAAAAGAAGTTGATGCAGCTGAGCTTTAGTGTCTTGTGTAAATTCGCAGCTACAAGATGTTTGTTTAACTACTTTTCTGCAGCACAGTCATCATCATGTTTCATTTGTAACATGAAATCATGAAGAGTCCAACAACAGTATGAAAACATCTTAGCTAAGGGAGAATTATGTTCGCCTGTAGCTAATGTTAACATTGGATGATTTTTTCCATGTGAGCCATTTATTAACTAGAAACTATGCTTTTGAATAACCCCAAACCACTTGTAATTGCAGATTGAATTCAGAGAAAAGTTGTTAATGAAAATTATTTCTCATCGTACACTTATTGCATACTGCAAAAAGTTATTAATGGCTTATTTTCTATTTATTTTAGAGTTAATCTGATCAAAAGAGTGATAGAGAAATCATCAGTTAGATTCACAACGTACTGGAAGAAGTTGTAGCCTTTGATACAGCAGTTAGGCTTTTACCCAAGGAATGGAGAACATCATACATCAAATTCCCCTTTCTCCTTAAGAGCTCCGCATCCACTGCTCCTACTTTCCAAGCATCTCACTCCCCTGTTGATAGTCTACCACTAACTATAAAATACTAATCACAGAAATGAAGTCACTGAAGCACAGTTGAGCACAGGAAGGGGCAACAGCCATCCTCTAAAGTGACTCTTTGTCTCAGTGACAATATTGGTATTTTACACTTCATACAGAGCAGGGCAGCAACATGGTAGAGAAAGTGGGAACCTTTTAAAAAGTGCAGAGAAGTCAACCTTAGGGGTCTAACCAAGTGCGATTACATACCTTCAGTTTTATAGAGGCTAACGTCACACTCACTTTTTCATTACATCATGGTTGAGGGCGATACCTGATTTTCAGATGAAACACTTTCTTGATGGACAGATGAAAACATTTCGTTTAAATTTTTCATATTAAAGAAAGAAAAAAAAACCCCTTTTTGTCTTTTTTCCTACTGATTGTTCAATTTTAGCAGATCTACCAAAAAAGAATTATGTTCGCACTAAGCACTTATATCATTGGTGTCTTCCCCAACAGGGGGGAAGAGCAGGAGAAGTGATCATAAAGAGAGCTTGTTCCAGGAACGAGCAATTGCCTTTAGTCCAAGATCACAAGGAACTGAGAGACAGTTACAAGGATAGCTGAAATTGCAGCATAAATCGCCTAAGGAAGGTAGGAGGAAAAGGTGAGAGTATACTGTAGCTTCTGGCCTGAGTCTCCAGTGCTCTAATCCAGATACTGCTCACCATAGTGCTTATTCCCTTGTTAGTAAAACAACTGCAAAAGGATTTTGTCAGACAGATTAATAACATTAACAAATTAGCAGCATTTGTATTATATTGGTATTACAACAGCTCCCATCAGAACAAGATCATCTTATCATGATAACTGTACAAACAAATGTTTCTGATCTGTAAAGCTAACCGTCTAAATTCAGACACAATAAACAAATAAAATAAATGGAGACACTGGAGAAGAGGACAGGAGGGAAACAGTGATAAGAACACTTAGTTGCATAGACCATGTACATGCATAATTGTGGCTCTATTTATAAGCTAGAACTAAACATGAGATATTAATGAGGTTAGTAATCCCTGCTGGCCAGCTGCGTAGCCATTAAAGGAAGGACAATTTGTCTGTAAGGAGAATATTCCTGCACCCCACTGTGTTGCTGAGTGGGATTTTATAAATGCCATGGCGTTTATTCAGTTTCTGAATTCTGCTGGCCTTCCCTTCTTGAGTCAGCTATGCAAGGATAGAAGGCATACCTCTTACGGCTGCATATTCTGTCTCATCTACTTTAACAATTACAGGAACTAAGGGAGTCCTTTCCCACCCCATTCTCTACAAGGGGACCACTTGACATACCAGGATAGAAAGTACACTTATAACACAAGTAAGTTAAATTGTTGCCTCCTTTTTACTGGCAGGACTTTTTTTAATTTCTGTTTTAGTAGCAATATAATCTGTTATAATACACAGATATATTATACAGTAATAAACAAGTTAGAGTAATAAAAACTTTGGATTAACATCAGCCAGTCTCTTCCCTTCTTCTCTGCCTCATGAAGCTTAATCCTGATTTAAAAGACTGTAATTGCTTCTTGTGGCATCAGGATTTGCTGTTAACACAATGCTCCATGCAATTTTCCACTTTCCATGTGGCCCTCAGCCCTAGGCATGGATGCTCCGCTGTCCTCAGGCTTATGCTTCCCCTCCAGGGAGCAGCAAGCGGTGGCTATAGGGCTGGGGTGAGCTGTGCTGATGGATGTTATAGGGCCAGCGTGTCAGGAAGGTTTGCAGGAAACACACGCGCACACGTGCCAGACCGCACACTTTCCTGACAGGTAATTCTGCCTCCTGATTGCCATAGCTTCCTCTCTCTGTGTTGATGCCTGTCTCCTGGGAGACAGAGCTCTCCTGGTTTTGTTCGCACAAGCCAGGACCTGAGTACAGGGAGAAATTAACTGTTGTTGACAGTAGCAGTCAATGGGAGGGAGATGCATCTCCCATCTTTCCTTCTACCCTTCCCTCATTTCCCACAGTGGTTTTGAATTGTTTTCTAGGCTGGTGTAAATAAGGCAAATCTCCTCCCAGTATTCTTTGCTGTTAAGATGCTCACACCCAGTGAACTGTCTGCTGCACAGGGAAAGATCAGCGCAGAGCAACGGCGGTTGTTTCTGGCTTATGAGGAAAGATGCTGGTAGATGGGCATTGAATTCGCCGGTAGAAAGATGTGCAGGAACTGCAATCTCCCTGCACACCGTGGGAAGGGGCTGCAGGGCCCATCTCCTGAACAAGCAGTGCTCGGCACTGGGATGCTGTCACCGGCTCAAGAAAGGCGTAAAACACAAGGCACTGGGAGCAGCCCCAGGGAGGTATGAATATGTGCTGTCCTGTTCTTGTAATTTTAACTTCGCATCTGCTGCTGGTCAGATACCAGGCTAGACAAATCTTTGGTCTGAGTAGAGCTGTTCTTGCATTTTTATGGTCTTGTCAACTGTCATCCTAACTTCTTGTATTAGGGGAGTCATCTCAGATCAAAAAAAATGGCCTCATCATCTACCTTACTCCTCTCTCCTCAGGTCTCTTATCATGCACCTCTCTTTCAACTTCAAGCTTTTAGGCAATCTCAAAAATTATTTTCCATGTTTGTTTTCACACTGCCCCAAGTCTCTTGGGAATAGAATGGGAATAGCCCAAATACTATGAGACAGCCTTTTCTCAGGCTATTTACAGCTTATCCAGAAGCAGAAAGAACTAAAAAAACTCATAAAAAAACAGTTCTCACAAGACTGTCCAACCCAAATTAGCAGATAAAAGGGATTCAAATAGTTTTGAGAACTATTCAGACTTTTGGGTGGTTCTTAATCCTGACCTTTTTCAACAGTTTATGGTTTCCTTACCACATTCTGTATTTAATATCACTGTTAGGGGATCGAAATTTGTTTCTTAGTTGGGTTGCCTACATGGAAGTAAATTTTACCCTTCCTCTTGAATACAGTGAATTTTACAGTCAATCAAGAGAGGTAGGTGCCTAACTTATGCACATTGCACCCTCTTCTAGAGCCATCAGAGATGACACATTGGACTTGGGCTCCTGATTTAGGCATCTGCTACATGCCTAAGGTTTAGAGTGTTGAATACTCCCTTCAGCCTCAATGTAACAAAAGTCTTGCCCCAAAACAGAGGTCACTGTGGAAAGTCTCTATCCTGTGGTTCCACTCAACAAGTGAAACTTGCTTTTCAGGCTGTAAGCAAAGCTACTTGTGGGGAAAAAAAAAAAAAAAAAAGCAGTTTTCAAGCCTCTACATAGTGGCTTTTCAGACAGATGGCTGAGAGGCTGTCCAGAAGGTGAGCAAAGTGCTCATTTTTATATTTCATGCCTTGCTTGGAAGCTAAAAGGGAATTGCTACTGGAGAGGATCCAGCACAGATAAGTGCTTTTGCTGCTATGTTCTCCCTAACAAGAAATTTCTGATCAGATGTAACAAGAACAGATCCAACAGGGTTGTAAGATATCTACAGTCCTTGAGGGACAACGTTGATCTCAGTAAATTCAGTGGCAGAACTCCCATTGACTTTAACTGGATCCAGGTTTCTCTCAGATAACTTTGTCAAGAAAGACCTTTTCCCTGAGGTGTCTTTAAAGAACAAACAAAACTTATATTACAGAAATTTGGAGCATAACATGATTCTAAGGAAAGTCCAAACCCCACCACTGACCAGACAATTAACCCCAAATCCGTGAATCCTATACAAAAATGAGCTTTTTCTCCTAAATTTTGAGCAGGGGCATTGCTGCCTACTCAATGGTCTTGTGGTACCTTTGACTGAATTAACTCTGGTGTGGAAGACCTTGACAAAGGCTGATTTATTGTGTTGAGAAGTGGCCTGCATCGTAGTCGTACCCATCACCTTCAATCACATATCTACAAGTGATTAGGAAGAAGAACTGAACGGACTATGAATAGTATGGGAGAAGTCTGTAGCTCTACAACAAAAGGATAGAATGGGAAACAGCAGTGAAACTGGTGAATCTGGGGGATTTCAGGATGAGTTACAAGATACTTGGTGGAGTGCAGTGCATTATTTCCTACAGCCAAAACTCAGGCTGAAACAAAATCTCCTTTTAGGTTACAACTCAAAACTTACGTATTTGCAGCTAACACTGTACCTACCAACTAGCTCAGCAAGACAAACACAAGGAGGTTATCACTGTTTTTTCAGCAGCAGATTTGGGGACCTGCTCTTTTCACACATAGCTTGTGTGGATAATGTTTCTTTTTTGTTTATGGCATAGTAAAATGATTTTCTGAGCTAAGTTAATGCAAAGTCCTCAAACTGTCCCTTTGCGTAGTATGAATATGTTGAGCAAAACTTAAATAGACTCGATGGTGATCAAAGGAGCCTGGCAGTGAAAGAAGGAATAAATAGGCTGGACAAGGTTAAGTTTGCATTTGCAAAGATCCTCCATTGCAGATACAGCTAAAAGAGAGTGAGTTGGAGCCTGGAAGGGAGAGATGGGCAGATTTAGTGGAAATCCATTGAGAATTAATGGCAAATTCCCCTTGGCTTTACCCACCCCCTTCTGAGTCATTAGAATTGCCCTGGAGAAACAGACAGTTTATTCAGGACACAGGGATACAGGCAGGAGTTTCCAAAGGGTGGGTGGGATTTGGGTGCAGTGGTAGAGAATGGAGGAATTGCAAGGAGCCACTGGCCATTTGGAGGTGGGGAGAGAATGTAAGGCCAGTATGGGTGATACCAATTAGTTGTGAAAAGATGGCAACAAAAACAAGGGGGTCAAGGAAAGCTTAGGTTGCATGTGCGTATGAGGAGACCAAGTCATATCCCATGCCTCACTCAAGAGGAGACTTAATTCTGTTTGTTCTTATGCCGACCCAGGAGAAATCGTTGTCTGAATGATACAAATATCTGTCTTGCTCTGTTTATAGTACTTTCAGTCAAAAATAGCTGGGACAGGAGGGAGTCATGTAAGGAAAGCAGTTTGCTCATGAAAATGGTTTTTTCCAATTTGTATGTAATTGGTATACACACCCACACACTCACATGTGCATAGCCACATCTCACAGACAAGTTTATTTCCTAAAGAGGCTTAGTAGAGCAACCACTCATACTCACAGCTTTGCTTACTAACAGTGTTCAGAACAAAGAGCCTGGTTCAAAGTCCATTGCAGTCTGTGGAAAGATGCCCATTGACTTCACTGAGATTTGGATCAGGTCCCAGGTCTTTCCCTATTTAGAAGTTGGAAAATAGGCTGCAATTTCTCAGCTGTATATGCTGGGCTAACTGGGCCTGAAACTAAGTGCACAGAAAAGCCCACATACCCAAGGCTGTACCTTGCAAATGAGTCTTTTGTTTCTGTCTTCTCATGGATCATTGAGTTCTTCAAAGTCAGTCAAACAAATAATGCTTCTAGTCATTGGATTTTCTCTTCTGACAAGGTTTGGCAGCTCTCACAGATGTTATCTGCAAGATGTAACCATCCCTGTGGTCATGCCAAAAGATACAAATTTGGTCTTCTCCAACAATGAAAAGTAGTCTTTTTTTGAAATTGGAGAAAGAAGAAATATATTTTGAAAAAAACTTTTCAGATTCTCTTCTGCAAAACAGATATTCTTCAATCTTCTAATAGACTTGAATAAAAAGAAGGGTCTGTGGTTTAGTCTTGGCATTAGCACTGAAATTTCTTCCTAAAGCACAGTCTTATCAAAGCAGTTTTGCAAAAGGTTTAAATGAATGACCAGTGGAAGTTTTTGCATGATGAGGATTGCATTGACCGTGCTGTTTCTGATCCCCTTCTTGAAAGTTAATTAACTACCTTCATACCTTCTTTTTTTCCAGGCTTAATTTCATTTTTTTCTGTAATAGCAATCTATCACACTAGATTTTTTTTTTGTTTTGAATGGACACATTAAAATTACTACTTAAAGCTTAGAATAGGCATGAATAAGAATAATAGGCTAGATCCTGTCTTTCATCTATGAAGAGATCTGCATTATTTTGAGGCTTTTTAGCTTCAGTGAGAGATTTCCATTGATTTCAGTGTGAATTTCATTGATTTAGGCTCAGGAGAAGGGCTGATGGGGGACAAAGGTAGCTTTAAGCTGGATGTCAGCACTCTGTTACTTCTGCACCAGAGGAATCTGTTCCAAGTCTATTGTTTTATGCAATGATACATTACTAAAGAGACATAATTGTGTGGGTGGCATAAGATTTATTATGTCCTTAATTATTTATTTATTTAAGTGTTTGGGGGTTGCTCTTAATGTGACAGATGTACACACTTGTCAAGGCACCAGCTGAACTGTCTTTCTTTTTTTTTAAATAAGGTTATTTACTTTTGGGAAAAAAACCAGATGTAAATAGTCATCTATTTTTTTCAGTTTAAATTTCATTCAGACTCATAAAGGAGTTTGTTTAATTTTCTTATCTTCATTATATTTTGATGATAACTTAATTATTTTAGAAAAATTAATAGTTCCTCCACTTCCCTGTGTTAAATGCAAGACTATTATGCACTGATTATAAGGAGTGAACTACAACTGACGTCAACAGAATTTGTGTGACTGCACATATTATAAATGAAATCTGAATATTATACAACAGCTGGAAGACAGTCTAAGAAATAACTTTTTGAATGCCGTGTTAAGGAACATGCTGACTAACACAGTCATTTAATTCAAGAATCTCTACACAAATAGTGTTCTTGTCTACTGACTTTTGCGTAGCCTGGAAAATGTAAATGAACTGATTTCCATGCTCGTTCTGCCCAAATGTAGTGATTCATATTTAAATACATCAGTTGTAGTCTGATTAGAAATTGGCTTAAACTGCAAGAAAGCCTGACATAGGCAGAGTCTGAAGAGCTCAGGATAGTAGTCACACCTATAGTCACTATGAATGTACAACTAGCAAAAGGCTGGGAAGGAAACTCATCACCAACTCCAGGATTTTGAAAAACAGGTGAAGTTCGATATCCTCCTACTTGTTGTGCACAAGAGCTCATTTTAATAATTTGTGATCAAAAAAAGAACACCCTAGCTTTTGGTCTTTGGCTGCATTTATCCCACTTCTTTCTGGATGTAATGGATATTCTTTTTTTGTGACACTACATGAACAGGGCCCAGCTGTGGTTAGGGGAGTTCCTGCAGACAGGAATGGCAGGCTCAGGAGCAATCTGGCACAGAAGACCATGGAGAAAACAGTGGACTTATTTCTAGGATAAGGAATTACTTAAAGGGGGCAAGAGTGAAACAAAATTTCTCCATTCATATATCTGATCTCGTAATCTCATAATCCACAAACTAGCAGTGTTTGTGGCAGACTCCAATGCTAGTACACAAATTAATTTGTGCAGGCATCTGAAAGTAGACCTCTCCAAAGCCCCAATCTGTAAGCTAAAAAAAAGATCACTAGTAACACCTGTTCAAAGCGTAGACAGCAACTATCTAGAAATATTACTAGTCTTCTTTAAAGTCTTTATAGTCATTAGCATACCAACATTCATGATTCTGTGGAATAATGTGTTAGTAAGACAGTGGCTGAAACCAAGTGAATGTCAGCTGAGGATCAGCTCCTGCTGGACTCACTCAAGAAAATGGAGCTTAAATTGTCCATTAATCAAATGCAATTTGCCATTTGCACAAATCATTGGTGTGATTGACAAGATTATATTGGAAGCTTATTTTAGCAAGTACCTATCGTATTCATTCTATTTAAGGTAACATCAGGGGCTTTTGTTTTCCCAGGCTTTTTAGGGGAAAGTTTTCAGTTTTTGGTGCTGCTGAGCAGCATTCCTGAAGAGGATTTACTTTGGTAGACTTTGAAGTTACTTATGAATCTGATGTGGCAGTTCACTCTGTAAAAAAACGATACTTTACTCCAAAACAACTTGAGTTTTACATTTGGTATATATCTTTTTCTTTTATTAAACTGTCAGTGAAGACTACACTCTTACTCTGCAAAACTGTTAAATATTGGATATCAGAAATCACTGGTGCATTCATGCTGTTGATACGATGATACTTGGCTGCAGGTATGCAGATTGATTTTGTGTAACTGAAAATTTAGAGCCATGTACTTGGTATTGCACTCTCATGTTGCAGATCAGCGTGAGGGAAAATGAAATCATCTCACTGAACATAGATCTTGCCCTCAGGGGCTAAGATATCTTGCTATAGCCCTAGCATGAGCAACTCTTAGGAATCAGGAAATATGAATGCAAACATTGTAATCCTTTTTGGCAAGAAGCAATCCTCTTGAACATATGCCTTGAGAGTGGAGTGTCAAAGCAGTGGGTTTTTCCTGAGTTTATAGGTTATTCCTGTTCCTCTCATTTAGCTGCCAATAACACACAGCAAACAGTGTGACAATAGTCTTTTAATATTTCCTCTGATACCTTAATAAGCTTCATGCTCACAAAGAAAAGGGAGTGAAAATGCTATTTATCTTTGCTTTCCTCTGTAAAAACATAGAAGTATTCTGGTAAGGAAAGAGATAAGATCACTTGGCATGAGGACTTCTGAGTCACACTAGACAAAGTTAGGACAGTGATAGCAATATCAACAAGTAATTGTTGAGGAAATTCCTTATCATCTGATGATATTTTCTCAGTCTTCTAGTACTAAAGTATTGATTAAAGATTGATTTGATGGGATGCAAAGTTCACCAGGCCTCCAGAATAGTAACATAACATGTATGTTTAGATGTTGATATAAATATCTTTTACCTGTATCTTTTGATGTAAAATATCTTATATAGCTGTATCTTATCAACCTATACCTTTTAACACATACACACTCCTGGCAGGCAGGGCCAGACAACACACATCACCCCTGTGGTTACAGAGCTGCTTCTGTGCAATTTGTAGCTCAAATAACTGCCTTCCTTTTTCCCTGAGTGTATTGAAGATATCAAAGACAAGGTTTGGAAGCAGAAGTAGGTGTCTTCCATGAGACAAGTTAATATAGGTGGGAAAACAGACAAGTTTGGGGAGCAAAATAGGCAAGATGTTCCAAGATGATTAAACTGTATCAAAAGAAGTGAAACGTAAGTGTGCTTAATTTAATCTTACTACAATTACCCTTTTTTTTTCTGTCTTGGTAGCCTTCATGAAACCATCTTGAGCCCCAGAGTTTCTCATTTTTTTCCAGATATATAATTTGAGCAAATAAAAGTATATAATATTTCCTAATCACCCTCTTTCTGCACATTGGAACAGATTCAGCTGAAGCAGTTTGCAGCACTCCTCCTGAGCAGCTTGTAGCTTTGTGGTGAGGGCATTTTCCTAAAAGATTGGTGCAGAGCGGAGCTGTTAAGCTGAAGACATACTTGAATTTCCTTCTCTCACTTAGGACTGTGTGCTCTATAGTACAAAGGTGTATAAGTAGGGAAAGTACTTCTATTTTGAGAGGAAAAATGTTTTACTCAGGCAAAAAAAAAGGGAAGAGAGAACTATACATACCTCTTCAAAGAATGGTTACAGACTGTAGAACTTGAGTACGTAGCATTGCCTCTCCACAGTCCTGCGAAAAGTACTGCAAGGCAGGCTACGTTTCACATGTAACCTCAGAGCTTACTCCTGGTTTGCTCAAGGGCTCTGTATGGTGAGTGTGACAAGAGCTGGGTATCCATCCTCAGGTGCAGTACGAGGACGAGTGCAGTGGTCTCTGTTCAGGGACCAGGCTTTAGCGGTTTAGCATTAAAGCATCTAACTAGTAAGTTCCTAAATCTTTAGATGTATCCCTAAAGCTTCAGTTTCTGAGTATTTACTTATCCCAGAAGCTGTGAAAAAATAAGGCTAGCCAACAAGCTAGTTGGGGGGAAAAGGGTCATTTGAGACTGAGGTAAAAATTAAATTGCCTTTTAAGGTTGTAATAATTTGCTATGTGGTGAAAATAATTTGCTATGTCGTGAAAATGAACTTTATTACAGAACATTCAGAAATTCCCAGGGTCTGGTGGGCTCTAGTTTTTTTTCACTGCTGAAATCTGCCCAGTGTGTTAAGCATATCACTTCAATCCAGTTTTTATTATATTTGATTCTTAAATGTTGTCCTCTAGAATGTTTCATGTGTGAATAGCAACTTACAAGTTTTTTTTGTTGAGAGAAAGATTACCATCCTGCTAGCACTGGCAGTCAGTCTCTAGTAATCCTTCCGGCAACATACAATCTTTAAAAATTCCCATAGCTACCTGATACTTATAGGCGCATTTATTAGCCAAAGCATAATTTTACTTGTAGAAAGGCACACAAATGCTCTGCATTGCAGAACATCTGGTTTGGGGTTTTTTCCCCTCCAATATCTCTCTGCATTTATTAATCTTAGATGGGATTCACTTCACCTAAGAGGAAAGTATTTGAGTGAAATTACCAGTCACCTTCTACCAGCAATTTATAGAAACAGGCATTTGGGAGAAGCAATTCATCCCAACGGTCTGGGATGTCTGTTTCTCTTCAGGAGGTGCCTTTGTCCCATCGCTGAGGTGGAGGGTGCTTAGGTGTCATGCCTACCTTTTAAGTGGTGATTACTGTGTGAGATGAATTCTAGACTTAATTTACAAAAATACTTCAAACATTCTAGGTAGTATTCCGACCGATATCATAAACACATTTAGCTTCTGATTACAAAGGTTTAACCTACTTTTTTTAACACAAAATCTTGGATCTGACAACTCAACTTTTGTAACAAAAATATTTTAATAGAAGGAAAAAAACCAGTCACTTCCAGAGCTAATGAAAATAACGGGTTCATGCAGTGACTTTAACTTAGTTGCACAAATATATAATAAGATTACCAACAGTCTATGCAGTCGTTATCTTGCTTTGGGTTCTGTACTCAATTCCCATTCACAGTGCTGTCAGAGTAGCGTGCCCTATTCCTCTATTTTTAAATGTGAAAATGCCTATGCAGAAATGTAGGTATTTTGGATAACAACAGAATTTTTGTCTATATAGGAGTATTACCACGAATGTGGGACACAGCAAGGAGCAGACATGCAAGTAAATGAAGCAGAATTCCATTCCAGACAATGGAAAATGAAAAAAAAATCCTCTGTAAAGCATATCTGCCCCTCTATTTGACCAAAATTAGTTAAAAAAAGAGGTAAGAGATTTCCTAACCACCCCAAAATCTTCTCCAGTGACAATGCTGATGGAAATCTGAGCAGTTCTGCAATGGCAAGAGGACTGGACTCTATCTACACACAAACCTCAGCATTGCCATTCTGGGACATCACTCTGTGTTGCACGAGAGGTTGTTTTCATTTTCTCATTCTGTTGCATTTAGGGGAGCAAACTTCCTATCTGCAAAAGACAAAGAAGCAAATGGATTCTAATTACAATCTACAACAATGGCATTAACACAAATTACTCTGTTGCCCATGCACCAAACCACAGCTATACTGCTACTTATGCCCTGTGTAAGGAAGGAAGCAGCAGCCCAAATCCTCCTAGGAAGCATTTTTCTGGACATTCTGATTACATGGGAAATTCAGTGACTGAAGCAAAACCTCAACCACTTCTTTTTTATTTCTTTTTTTTAATTTAAATTTTTGCCTCTATTTTGTGAGCACAAAGATTGTGGACATCTTGTGCTGCTATATTCCCCTTGGGCTATATTTTCCAATATATGGGGCCATGTATTGCCTTGGGACTCACAAAATCTCTGACCAGGCAAACAGTGATATAACTCGGATCTTTGCTATTAGGGAAAGACAACTACAGTGGATTTTCATTACTTTTCAAGAGGTTGTTAAAACTCTTGGCAATCATTACTGGTGAAGCAGGGTAGCCAGTTCTCATTTTGCTGTTTTACAAATCCATTAATACTTCGTAGTAAATCCAGCAATGGTCAAATCCCTGAACACCACCAACCTTCAACAGCAAGTGGATGAAGCAAGACCTTCTGTTACCAAGACTGCATTAACTAAACAGACTATGATGTGCCTTGCCAAAAAGCTGGAAAAATAAGCAAAATAAGTACCCAAAATGTTGGCTGAATTTTGCTCTGAATTATCCTGATGTAAGCCAAAGAGAACATGTACAGATTTTTCTTGCACTTACAGTGGGTAAACATCATTTGGGTGCTATGTTTTGAGATGCAAAACCAAAATCTTGTTTGAAGAAGGTTTATAAGAAGATCACAGATTTTGCCATATTGATGCAAATGCAGAAAGTCAGAGTTCTGGGACACACAGCACACAGAAAAAACTCCTAAAGCTCTTGACTTCTGCCAGCTGGCCAGACTCTCAACAGAATTGTGGACAATATAGGTTGTATGAATATATTTCTTCCTCTTAACACTCTTTAAAACCCTCTTTGAGGGAAACACAAACACAAAGAACATGAATAAAGTTTCTACTATCTTTCACCTTTCCACTCTTCAGAAACTGGGCAAGCTTTCAGCCTGCAGCTGCCTATTACTAACTTTAGCTTGTTTAGTTGCTTTTTTGTGTCCATTTAACAAATTCATTAGGACAAATGCTCCATGCTGGCTGCAGAGTGGGCACATCTGAAAATATTTGCTTCCCCATTTCTTTTGTCATTGTTTAGTCTCATCTATTGTTTTTAAAATCATCTTACACAAGAGATGGGCTGGTCTCCCCACCAAAATATAAGGTTGATATGAGAATATGCTTAATGCATATCTAGTCAGCAATTTAGGAAGCAGATACTTGTTACACTGATCTTTTTTTTTGTCCTGAATGTTTATTGTTTGCTTGGATGTGAGAACTACCCTGAACTTCATCATATATTTAGTAAGGTTGAGTTCCTTCACAGAGCTGCACAAGGAGATCCTATACCAACTCATGAGATCCCACCAGCGTGGTTTGCTTTGTTGACTGGGACCTCAAGGATTTCCTGAGCTATGTAAGTGGCTCAGAATGTCTTCAAGATTCGTTTTTCCTATGCACTGAAGTCTATACATAAAAATATTGTACAAATGATCTATTACATACACATACTTTCTTTTGTTTGGATTTTATTTAGATGCTTTTTTTTTTTTTTTTTTTTTTTTAACAAAAAGGTGTTTGCTTTCAGAAAGCCTAGGATGTTAATTTGTATGACAAAATCCTTTCACAGATTTTTTGCTAAAAAAATGTACATCCATATGATGTACATTAGAAATGGCCCAAAGCTACATGACTTGATATTGCAAAGCAGCACAAACATAAATTTGTTTCTGATCGTCTGTGAACCTTCAGTTTTAGAGCATGTAGCAAAGTTTTGGATGAGATACTCTACTATTGATTAATCTCATTTAAAAAAAAGAAAGAAATATAAGGCCTTATTCTTATTTTAATTCGTTGATACAGATCTAGAATACCTACTCTACTCTAACATTAAAAAAATGTTTTTTCCTGGAATCGTAACTTAGACCTGCCCTTAAAAGTAATTTATCTGAAGCAAGCTGTCTCTTTTCTCCTTTTTCTAATCTATAATATCTAAATTAATACATGAACAAACATAATGAACAGGTTGCAGCTGATGGAAAAAGATTGACTTGTTTATCTCTAAGGACCATACCTGACCCAGGAAATAATAAACAGATTACAATAGAAATATGATAGATACAGTCATGGTAGCTCAACAATGCTTCTGAAAATTTTTTTGCTAGCTGAACTGCTATTTCTTACTTTCAATTCCTTCTCCCTCACTTCACTTTAAAAAAGCTTAATGGAAAAGACAATAGAAATAACAGAATTCACTCAACTAAAAAGTAATATTTTCACAGGGAAAAAAATAAAAAAAGCTATCAGGAAGAAAGAAAAACATTGCAAAGATGCCCTTTATGATAACCTCAATCATAAAATAAACAGTAATATCAAGAATGGGAAAATGAATTTTCACTCAAATAAATAAATAAATAAACAAATATCATGTCTTTCCAGATTGGAAAAAGGCAGAATGAAAAAATAATCCTTTTATATTCAAGCCATATAACATGAAGTGAGACAAAGGATGCATCCTGACAGATTTATGGGCTAAAAGCACTGGGAATTTCCATATTTTTCAAGGTTAATCACATTCAGAAGGGACTTAGCCCAGGAGCAGGGTATATATATTTATAGATATTCCATAGACTCTTCCAGCACAAAGTGAAACACTAAACTATTTTTATTAGCAAAGCAAGAACTGATGCACTTACTTAGGGCTGGCAGCAGTCATATAGAGACACAAAGCCCCAAAGAAAGTGGAAACAAGATCTCCAGCTTTCTAGTCAGCATGCTGAAGTGATTCGGTCCCAGCCCTAGGCACAGTGCTTATACAGCCGTAACGCTTGAGTGCCTTCAGACGAGGCTGCGGTACCACCTTGGACTTAACTCCAACATAATTAAAGCAGGCTTGTGCTCATCGACTTTGCTCTGTCGGAGATGCGATACAGACAGCAGCATGCTGGTATGGATGGATGGGACTTTCTGAAGCTCCTCTATTGCTGCTCTGGCCTGGCTGGACTTAAGCTTCCTCCAGGCTGGAAATCGTTTTAGGAGGGCATACTCCAGCAGGCCTTTAACGTGGCTGGTCCCTACTGACCAAAGCCAGGCCTGGGCTTCTCTGCATTCCATGCACAGACATACTTTCAGTCCACAGTGCCAGCTTAGGGCCTCTCAGCAGTGTAGACACCGTTTCATTTTCATTTTCCTGCTCCAAGGCTGTGGAACCAGGACTCAGACCTGTCCCTTCCTGATGAAAAAAAAGGGAAGGAAGCATGATGAAATCCAAGCCAGAGATCAGGGGCGAGCTAAAGAACAGCCACAAGGAGTTGCCTGCCAGCAAGAGAAGGTGGGAGCATTGGCTCTGCTTCTGGTGGAAGGAGAAGCGGTTACCAGCACCCCCTCCTCCCAGCATGTACCCAGCGGTCTCCTGTCAATGAGCAACAACTGTCGTTTTTTAGGGCTCAAAAAGTAAGTTGTGGGCCCACAGTGGCTTTAGAGAATTGCATTCTTCACCTGTGCCTAGAAATTAACCTGCCCAGCAGGTTACCTGCAAGGCCGATTCCGCAATGAACCAGCCTGTGCTCCCTGACTGATCCCGTCCACCGGCTGAGCGTAACTGCGAGGCTCAGGCAGCACGTGCTTGGCATCTATCGCTTCGCTAGTGAGAACAGCTCTTCTGGGCTACACGTGGGGAGAGGGGAGGGAGGATGAGTTCTTCATTTCCAGAAATAGTTCTTCAGAAGGATAAGCTAACCCTAATGACTTTCAAAAATTAGTACTGCATATGGCGAATAGAAAAAACTAAGAACTTTCAATAGGCATTCCAAAGTGCCACTTAGAACTATAATTCAACTAGCAATTCAATTTTCCAAGGTCTATATTCAGGATATGATGTGTAAAAAAGACCCAATTCAAAAGACATATGAATGAAATGAAAATGCAAGCGTGTGTGATTCATTCCGTCAGCATCATCAGCTTTATAAATGCAGGTTCAAAATACCCAAGGTCACTATTTCTCAATTATAAAAGTGAAAGGAAACTGCATTCATGAAAATCAGCAATAACTTTGGAGCTGTAATGAGCAATCTTGAGAGAGGTAACAGCTTCTTTCAAAAATGAGTTTTCCCCAAGGCATGAAAGCTAACAATAACTGCAGAGATCTGAGTGTCAGAATAGTCAATGGTTTATTTTTTGTCTGAATCTGGATTCTCCCATACAGTCAAACAAGTGCTAGAAAAAAATTTAAAGCTTTTCTATTCCTATTTCTTCACCCTATTTATGTTCTCTAAGTTTCCCTGAACCTTGCTGCACTGCAAATTACTTTCATTGGCCCTTTTCCACATTTTCCTGTCAGGCAGTAATACACCCTCTAGCTTCATTCTTAGCACATAGTGGAATTAATGAATTTGAGGATAAACTTATGAATTTGTTATAAATTAATCTCTGCTCAATATTTGCCATTTTCCTAAAACACTTGCTTTTAAAATTATGGAGACATCCAGATGTAAATTTGGAAACTATATTTGAAACAAAGATTAGTTAGGTCTTGAGTTCCTAAATTTGCAGTGACCAAATTTCATTGGATTTAATGAATGATGCAGCCAACTTCCCAATTCATAATAGAGTTTCTGTCTGATTATTTCTTGGATCTACGTGAAAGCAAAGTGTCATAATACTCATTGCCCTCTAATACAATGGCAAAATTAGAAAATATTTGGTGCTCCATATAGTCTTTGTGACTGCTTATTAACCCATCTTTTTTTACAGTGTTCTGTTTTGCTTGCCTGTTAGCTGATTGTCTTAAGTAAGAGCTGTATCATCATCAAAACTCAAGTAATGTTCTGCTGTTAGATCACTCTGTTCTCACTTTATCTATCCGACTCCATCTTAAAACCTTATAAATTCAGTGCCAAATGCCATGTTGAGAGAGCCTCTCTGACATCAATGCTAATGTCTGTCACTGCCTGTGTCTACTTCGTCTGTGCTAGCTATACCCTGATATAAAACCATCATATCATATTTATTTTCTTTTTGCTTATATAGTATTCCAAGAAGGAGGCTATCAAATACTTTCTTGAAATCTGTAGTGCATATTTTAAGTATTTGTTGTTGTTTGGTGCATCGTTGATATAGTCTTTGGTAGCTGAAGAAGTTGTTGAAGACTGGTTGAGATCTACCCTGCTCTTGCTAAGCTTTGTCTTTATTCTCTTTAAGTTGCTTTTGTAGCATATTTGGCTTATTAATTCCATTGTCAAACTTTTCTCAGGTTGAGCTTCATAATTTATTTAGCCCTTATAACTTAAGAATATTACAGACGAATGTAGTAGGCTTTGTGATTTACTACCACCTCTTTCAACATTTGTATCAATTTCCTTACTATACATGTAAATCCTCTTGGATTTTTCTGTACTGCTTTTATTAATGTGATTTTTACTGATTTTGCTTCACATGGTAGAGTTGTGGGCTTGTTGGAGTTTTTGAAAATGTTTTTTTTTAAAGTTTATTTTGGCTGGTTTCCTTTTGTTGTCAGAGCTCTGTATTTTCTCATTTACCCATGCTGAAGGATTACTTCTCTGGAAACTGTATTTTTTTCCAGAATTTATGATATTGTCATACAGAAAGGGTTTCAAGATGTCAGTGTTGATGTCCTGTGATTAGTCAAGCCTTGCTGCATGTGAAATCTTTACTTCAGTTTGAAAATGCTGTAGTAAATAGCACTACTCTTAGTCTGTTGTGGTCAACTTTCTCTTTTATTTTTCAGAGGTCTGGTTTTTTACATTTCATCTGCTTTCTTATCACATATAATTTGTTATCTTTGGTTCTGAGGATTAGGATCATGGCATATCCAGATATTCATGTAAGTTTTTTCCAATACATATATGGTACCTGATAGCTCTGTTGGGAGAATTCCAAATTACTTCATGGGTTTCTTCATGAGGAAATATAATTCATGAGCTCCCGTGCCAGAAGCAATTCAGACATCTATGCATCATTCTAGTTTAGCAACTCATGCTATATTTGTACATTTATTCTGAGTTGTTTTCCCTTCCACTGGGTCTGAAGTTCCACATTAGCCTGTTTGCTGTAGGCTTATCTAAATAAGGTGGGGTTGAAGTTTGCATGAAAACAGGAAAAATTCTTGCCTAGATTTTTTTATTTAGTTCAGATTTGTTTTTTTCTTGCTTTTTATTTGTTTGTTAATTTTTTTTTCTAACCTAAATAAAGCTCCCCACAGTTAGATTTAGATACTATTACAGGAATGGAATGAGGCACAGTCAGACAGTAAATATTTCTTTAAATTAATTATTCTCTCACAATGCCTTTGAGAGTACATGTTTCTTATCTATAGCATTTTTTAAAAATATAACTGAAAAAAATATGGGGTTTGTAATAAGGAGATCCTCATAACACAACATTATGTGCTAGTAAGAGGTGGCATGCCTAGTTAGGTGTACCAGCTATCTGGGGTTTGTTTCCAATAGAGCCTTACTGCATATTCTCATTCTATGAAGTTGAGCTTCAGCCTGCAAAATAAACTTTAATCTCTACTTGGCAGGAGTAACCAATGCTGCCAATTCTTTAACTAAAATGTAATCTTTTATTTGAGTTTAGAGGTTGTTCTTACTTTCCTTCTAGCTAGTGACATCTTAGGGACCTAGCTAGTTGTTATAAACAGAGGTAGACAGCAGAGGTGCCATTACCATAACCATGCTAATTTCAAATATTTTAAAACTTTTTTTTAGTACTGTACTGTTGATATGAACTAGGGGTTAGTAGCACATGTTTTTGTTTTTCTTATCTCTAGTGACCAATTTGTATTTCATCTACTGCTGCACGTGACAAGAATACTGCCATGTATTGAAAAGAGAGTTAAACGAGAGCACGTGAAATTGGAATGAGGCCTTTGGAATACAGTTATGTTCACCATACGGTAAGAATTATTATTATGCAATTTACAAAGGTATTGTTTGAAGGTAAAACATTTAGAAGGGCCTTCTTAAAATTCTAGATGCTTTTAAACAATTCATCCAGATTCCAAATCCCTGAAAGGCCTTTTGGACCATTAATCAAGCTATGCTGGCTTTTGCCCTTCACATTTTTCTTCAGACTAATCCACAGAAACAAGCAAATAAATTACACATTAAAATTTATGAGTACAAATTTTTCCTTCCCTCTAACTAATGTGTATGATTTTCCCTGGAGAAATTCCCTCCTGCATAAGAAATTAAAGCTTTTAAGCAAAGAATAGTTCCACTGTCAAGAAGAAAAACAAAACCATTGCCATAACCATGTTATTTTCAAATATTTTATAATTTTGAATACTATATCGTTCATACGTATGAGGGCTTAGTAGCATATATAACCATAGTTAGCTCCTAAATATCACAGCACTATAATACAGTATGAAAAAAAAATATTCATGGGTTAAATATTTTTTTCTGCCAGCAAGGAGATTTTGTAACAGTTTATTCTTTAAAGAAGCCTCAAAAGGAATAAAACTCTCAAAGCAGCAAACCTTTCAGGTTTTTTGATGTCCTGGCAGCTGAAATCAACAACCGCAGAGCCTATGGACACTTTGGTTTCCAGTCTAGATAATGAACTGCATTTTCAGGAGATTATCTGTTTGTAGGGAATAGACAGACAAACCAGATGCATGACTTGAGAAGGCTGTCTCAGTTCACATGAAAATTTTCATCAGTTTCTGGAAACTCAGCAAAACTCAAGGATAGGTTATTTTAGTCAAGGGTAACACTTTGAGGTCAAAATTGACCTTTTGAAAATCACAAAAATGCAGATGTAGGCATTTTAAACTCTTACTTGATAAATTGCAATGGTATTGCCACTGGAAGTTATTGCATCATACTTATTAACATCATTTTTACATTGGAATGCTTTACAAAACCAGATTATTTGTGCAGAAAAGTAAGTGCATTATCTTGGTTTCCAAGAATATATCCAGTGCATTTATCTGCTACACTATAAATACACATTTTTTTCAAGAGAGAAAGCATAATTGTCTACTGCCAGTGGAGCTTACTGTTAGAAGGTAGTTATTTTCTTGGGTCACGTCATGATGGAGCCTTGATTAGCTCTATATTAAGCCAAATTACTTTATTACATCAAACATTTGAGCCAAGCAGGCCTTAGTTTTAGCCTAATGTATGTAAGAAGAATGTTATCTATATATTGTTAATGTGACTTTCCAGTTGTAGAGTGGAAGGACCTGCAAAGGAAGAACCAGACCATGGTTGCTGAAGTTTCATCTGGTACTTACCCAACATTTTAAACATGTTAATTTGGTTGTAGGCTCCTAGCACTAAAAGGCCTCACAAAACAGACAGCAGCGGACTGACAGTCTTTTTGCAATCAGCCTATTCAATGTAATTATACCTTACTGTTGCTCAGATAGATAGGTTCGTTCTTCTAAAAGGCAGAACAAGCGGGACTACATTTTATTTGAATTACCTGGAAAACTGCTTTCCTGGGATCAGCTGGGTATTATACATAGAAGAAATAAAATAAAATAATTTAAAAATCCTAATTACAGAATAGGTTAGAGTCAGACCTGCAATAAACTGGCAAGTTGTTTTATTCTATACAGCACAAAAGCAGAAAAGTTCACTTCTCCTGAGTTATCAAAAAATAGCATAAAAATACAATATTAGAAGTTATTAGAAAGGTTGTACTTTCTCATTTTATCTTCAAGACAGCTTACCTGGGGGACTTGACTTTTCAAAAATAAGGGGGATTTTAAGGCTGGGTTATGAGACAAATTACACAGATGTTTACTTAGTAGCCAGACACCAAAGCAGAATTTAGAAGGGAAATGCAATCCATTTGTAATATACCACACCAATAAGTCTTAAAACTACAGAATTCATCATGCAACTCCCCCTTCGGTCCTGGCTGCTCAGCTCCAACTTTTCAATTTCAAGGTAAATTTGATTTCTCAGTGCAAAGCGGAGGCTTCCCATGTTCCACAATGTTCAGAAGAGAGCCTGCTGTGCTCCAGAAATGAGTGCTGCCACTTTCACTGGGACCATCAAGCTGTACTTGTTCTCTGGAAATGTTGAAAAAATGTAGAGGACGTGAAAGTCTGTCTTGACTTAATTCCCGAGCTTTCATCCAGAAAGAGATTTAATGGACCCAAGAGACAACAGAGCTCCATAGTTTTTGGGAGAAAATAGTTTTCAGGATAAAAGGCGGTTTGTTTTTGAAATAACTCAGTGGCACTTTGGGGCAGGTTGGAAATAAGGAGGTCTTTCACATCAAAACAAAAAAGAAAAAGGTATGGATAGCCAAAGAGTTAGATAAATCTATTTGACATAGCTACATTCTCAATTTGGCTAGGAAGGGACAGAATTGCAGGTTTGAAAAACAGAAAAACATGAATACCTTAATATTCTTTCAGTCATTCCAGATCTGCTTTAAAGATTGAAGAATTTCAGTAAAACCACCAAGTTTTTGGATGCTTAGTCTAAGCCAAAATTAACAGCCAAAATTTTGATACATAAGTCACTACAAGTATTGGAAACAAACATTATCTTTAACCTAAACTGGTACTACTTGTTCTCATAATTTAGGGGAGAATTTGGGGGTGGGTGCTATTTTGTTCTGTTTGTTTGTTTGAAAACTTAAGTATGAAAAATTGCCAATGTCTGTGGGAATGGGTACTCATAATAGCAGCTTTTTGTGTTTCTCTTGATAAGCTTAATCAAAGTATCTGATTATAACACTTCCCTTAGCACTTCATGTATTGTCTCCTTGGGAGCACAATAGATGTAATTTCACTCTTTCAGACTAAATGATTTTCATGGTAATTTCATTGCCATTATCCATCCCACACGTGGTGGTTTTGTATATAAATGTGTCTGACCCATGGCTTCTAACTAGTAGTTTGAAAAAAGTAGCTTTCAAACATAAAAAGGTAGAAGTCATAGCAGAACTAATAGCAGCAAGTACAGATAAAAGACAGAACCTGGACACAACAAATTTGTTAAACTGAAGCTGAGTTAGAGGATTATGAGAGGATACCTGATTACTCTTCAGTGGAAATAATTCTTGTAAACATATCATAGAAATTAGCTTTTGCTAGATTATTCTGCACATCAAATATTTCATTTGCATGTATCTCAGGTGTCTCTGTGTAAGAAAAGAAATTTCATGTGATTGATTCAATCAAATCAAATCATTATGTTTGGAAAAGACCTCTAAGATCATCAAGTCCAACCATCAGCCCAACACCACCATGCCCACTAAACCATGTTCTGAAGTGCCTTGTCTATGCGCTTTTTGAATACCTCCAGGGATGGTGACTCAACCACTTCCCTGGGCAGCCTGTTCCAATGTCTGACAACCCTTTCAGTAAAGTCATTTTTCCTAATATCCAATCTAAACCTCCCCTGCCGCAGCTTGAGGCCTTTTCCTCTCGTCCTATCTCCAGCCACCTGACAGAAGAGACCAGCACCCACCTCACTACAACCCCCTTTCAGGTAGTTGTAGAGAGCGATGAGGTCTCCCCTCAGCCTCCTTCTCTCCAGACTAAACAGCCCCAGTTCCCTCAGCCACTCCTCATAAGACTTGTGCTCCAGGCCCCTCACCAGCCTGGTTGCCCTTCTCTGGACATGCTCCAGCACCTCAATATCTTTCCTGTAGTGAGGGGCCCAAAACTGAACACAGGACTCGAGGTGCGGCCTCACCGGTGATGAGTACAGGGGAACAATCACCTCCCTGCTCCTGCTGGCCACTCTATTTCTGATACAGGCCAGGATGCCGTTGGCCTTCTTGGCCACCTGGGCACACTGCTGGCTCATATCCAGCCGGCTGTCAACCAGCACCCCCAGGTCTTTCTCTGCCGGGCAGCTTTCCAGCCACTCTTCCCCAAGCCTGTAGCACTGCATGGGGTTGCTGTGACCCAAGTGCAGGACCCGGCACTTGGCCTTGTTGAACCTCATACAATTGGCCTCAGCCCATCGATCCAGCCTGTCCAGATCCCTCTGTAGAGCCTTCCTGCCCTCGAGCAGATCAACCCTCCCTCCCAACTTGGTGTCATCTGCAAACTTACTGAGGGTGCACTCGATCCCCTCATCCAGATCATTGATAAAGATATTAAAGAGAACTGGCCCCAACACTGAGCCCTGGGGAACACCACTTGTGACCTGCTGCCAACTGGATTTCACCCCATTCACCACAACCCTCTGGGCTCCTCCATCCAGCCAGTTTTTTACCCAGCGAAGAGTACACTTGTCTAAGCCATGAGCCACCAGCTTTTCAAGCTTCACCTTTGCCTCTACTATTCCAGTATTACAGCTTTGGAACAAAGTAATGAGGTAGATGAAATGTTGAGAGAGCAGACCCTCCTATTGACTGGAGACCAGCAGAAACCAGTAGTCCAGTCAAAGAAACCTACTGGTAGTCATGTAAGAATGTTCAGTGTTACTGCTTGGACATATCCAAGAGAATAGCTCTTCTAGTACAAACATTGCTGCCTTCTAAAACATAAAGATGATGAAGTAGAGTTGTATAAACAGCCGTAGGGAAATGTAAGATGAGATGCTACATGGAGGTATCAAAACTGATTTTACTTGTTTATCCATTATTCAGAAATGACAAAGGGCAGAGGATTAATCTTGCAAGGACCCTGATTACAGGGGAATTCAAAATTCAGGATCCCCTATACAATACACAGACAAAGCTCCCCTGTGGAGCAGTTGGCCTGGGCTGTTCCAACAATGTGAAGCGTCACAGCTACTTTGGGGTTCACAGCCAACACCTGTCTCCTGCAGCTAACTATCTGTATTTGTTCAGTCCTTTCTTTTTCATAAGACAGACACTCTCCTCATGATGAGACTGGCACAGTAGGATGGATACTCTCTCTAGAAACTGGAGACCTGAGTTAGCTGTCTCCCAGCTGGAACAGAAACCTGAACCAACGTCTCCCACCTTGCAGGTGTGTACCATAAACACTGATATATTTGGTTCTGTCCCACTTAAACTGTTCTTATGCAAAACACCTAAATGACTGCTGGTCAGAGAGGACTTGAGAATCTGCTGGTCAGACAGCACTTGAAAACCACGGAGAGTGAAGACACGTTTGTGGGCCAGAAGACACAGGACTTACTTAGTTTCTGCTTTGCTTTGGGTTGAAAAACAATGATCTTAATACTTTTGCCCTCTTGGGACTTTTTCCTCCTCTGCTTTACAGTGCTGCTGGTACTAAATGTTTAAGAGACTGTACTGGGCCTAAACTTTTTTTTCCTCTCCTCCTATATTTGTCCTTTCACTGAACAGGTAAGCTACCTTGTCTACTACACTGGTAGAGTTGGCCTTATTGCACACCAGGTGGCATATGACTATGAAATACTCAAATTAAGTCAACATTGCATCTAAAATTCCATCAAGGCCTCAACAACTTGGAAAAAAGAACACTAAATGTAATAGTCCATGCTCATATGGCTAGAGTTGGGCATTAAGGGTCTGTGCTCAAGAGAAAATCGTATTTCTCTAATCCATGGTAAGAAATGTCCCTTCATTCTTCCTTGGGTGTTATAGCAGGAGCTCTTCAAGCTGTTTTAAAAATATCTTGTGTTTTGTTTATTTATTGTTGTTATTCTTATTTTAAATTTCATTTCAGTATGTGTGTTTGACACTTTTATAATTATGTTGATGGGGCAGATAAAGAGAAAATTTGAAGTTGTTTCAGTGAAGAAAACAAGCAATTGTTACAGGGCAGAGTTCATTGTATCTAACAAGTTAACACAGAAAGTTTCAGCATGCTTCAATACACGTAACACACTCTTTGAATGTCATTCATGCAATGTTTGGTTCCTTTTTAAAAGACTGTCAGAAAGACTGAGTCAGATTTGAAACTCAGAAAATATACTAGAATACATTTTTAAATTACTTTGTCTTAATCTGATAAACAAATCCTCCCTTACTATAGAGTGACAATTTACTGTATTTTAGCAATCATGATAGCAAATGTACCACAAATGTATTCATTATTTTTCCCAAATGCATAACATCTCCTGAAGGAACCTTTGCTTTACCTCGAGCCAAACCTGAATTCCTTGAAAGATCAAGTTAAAATCATCCAGCCTCATCATGCATCCTTGGTTTCAGGTAAAGTTTCAGCTCATCTTGAAGCAAACACCACATGGTGAGATCATCTTGGACTGCAGCAGAACTAACACAACATGCCTTGCTATGGGTTGTGTCCTATCCCCAGGGGATCCTGTAGCTCCTGATGGCAGCGACGTGATGGGAGGTACGTGGCAGGTGGGTACATTGTGCCTCTGATATTCCCAATCCTAATTCTCTCACTGCTTTCCCCATGTTTGGTGGGAATGTCTCTTTGTGCCTGTTTCAGTGGAACCATTTACTGTTCATTTAGGCTTGATAGCTGGAGTGTGGGCCATAGCCAGCACTGCTTTTTGTTTATTCTTGGTCCTTCTCTTTCAGAGGACACTGGGGAGACCAGTCCTTGAGCCCACTCTCATGGTCTGGGTGAACATCTAGGTGAGGCTCAGAAATGTCATGAGGTGTCCCAGAGTTCTCATAGTCCCTGTGTGACAGATGACGGGCTGTCACTATCTAGTCCCTAGATGGGATTGTTGTCATGGAAACAAAACTACATGGAAATACTAAAAATAAAGCTGGCCAGACACGCTTGATAGTTTTTAGGCAGAAAACCAAAGTGAGAGAGTGCCATGGGTATGCTTGGATTTTAGACAGGCATTTGATGAGGAGGCATATGATAGTCTATGGAGAAAATTAAATCAGTTTGGCTTAGACAACAATACAATTAGTCCAATCAAAAGCTGGCTTGTGAGCTACTGACAATGGAAAATTATAAATAATTCATTAAGAAAAGAGAAATTGGCTCGTGATGTCCCACAAGAATTAGTATTGGGTTACCTGTTTAAAATTTGGAAAAATATATCTACAAAATTCTATCAAGAATAATGAGTTATTCAAGATACACGTAGAATTTGGACTGCTTCAGTAAAGTAGAGACTAACTAATATATGTCCCTGCACTAGCTGCTGTGAGGGGTGTGTAGGTGCTTATGAAAATACATGACCAAATTTTCAAGTCTTCACAACCCAAAAACTTTGGGCTTTTGCCTGTTGGTGGAAACTTTTTGC
The DNA here is from genome assembly GCF_947461875.1 of Haliaeetus albicilla. Taxonomy (NCBI): domain Eukaryota; kingdom Metazoa; phylum Chordata; class Aves; order Accipitriformes; family Accipitridae; genus Haliaeetus; species Haliaeetus albicilla. The sequence goes on along the minus strand of NC_091484.1, from coordinate 69,582,855 downwards.
AGATAAGCCTGATTTTACTTGTCTTCTTCCAGCAGAATTAGGATAATACCTCTAAGAACTGGGCCTTAGTTTTATTGGATGGAGAATCCAAAAATCCTTCACTCTCATTTTTCTGACATGCAGACCCACATTTCCCAGTATTTCCTTTAATATCAACCACAGCAAGTTGCAGCATAACAGATAGCCCAGCGCTGTAGGTCCCTGGGCTGGTATCCAGCCACACATTGAAGAATACACAAAATCCTCTACTATCAGGTAGCTCAATATATAGTGGTAACTTTATTCAGCTGTGTTAACATGCATGATTAAATTAGACTCCTGCTAGTAATGTCTATGATAGAAAAAGGTAATTATTCTCTTTTATCTTCTTTATAAAAAGAATATTTTTACTATCTAGCCTCCAATGCTGACACCTCAACTGTGGAAAGCACAGTGCTAATAACGTAAATGGACTACATAGAAATATTTGGGAAGGCTGTAGTTACCCAATCTCTGACTCTACTATTAATCATTTAAGTCATCCAACTTTTGCAAACATGAACTTAAAATAAACACCAGCAGCTAAACTCATAAATACGTCAGCAGTCAAGACTTGTTTGCATTTGAAAATGTGGTGAAATAGCCAGAATAACTGTTTCATCGTAAATCCTCAAATGGCCGCTATTTTCCAAGACAGCTATTTCACTTAATATCTGAAGATAGACAACCTCTGAGTCATCAAAATTATCTCCCCTGTCACTGAACAGGGGGGATAGATAGTTTTATTTTAGATCTTCTCCTCACAGTCTGCTGATTTATCTATTATTCAAGTAACTACATTTTCCTTTGTCCTTGAATTATTTAAACTGTTGTGCATCCAAACAAACACACTTTCCCAACTCTCCAGTGAGATTCTGTTATAAGCAGATATTTGTGTCTAATCACATGCATTAGTGAACACAAAGACTTAATATATCTAACATTATGATCTTTCTTGGATGCAAAACCCCATCAATACTATTTATAAAATACTTAGAGCTTTCACTTTATATTTTATATGCTAATAACTTTTTTTGTTGAGGACCCAGTCTGGCTGTGCTAAGTACATATTCTCCCCCAAATTAACCTGTGGAACCTCAGGCTGAAGACAAAATTTATATTTGTGATTTAAAACTACCACCTTAATCAGATCATTATTGTGTTATTATCCTAATACTCAATAATGCATTTCTTGTAGATAATTTAAATATGAATCAATGCCCAAGAATAACTGATTCCACTGAGATCAAGTAAATTAAAAATTGAAAGATGTAAATAAAATCTATTTACTTCAAATCAAAGCAACAGCAGCAGGTTTAAAGAGAGTTCGATCTGACACTATTATGCAATTGTAGTGCAGGGAACATTAGCTTAGAAAAACTCATCAAGAAGTTTAAAAAGTAACCTGTTTTAAAGCTGTCAGTTCAGAAAGTATTGACAGCACCATTTCAAAGGCTTAATCAGCTGCAAAGCGTACTTGAGAAACTCAGTTTTGTTATGTTGAAGAGATAACAACCCAACTGCAAAAATATATGAGGGTAGTTTGGGACTACAGCTACACAGAATGTTGCGGCAGTCTCTACGGTGCGAGAGAGAGGCACCTGGGCAGTATCAAGGTGGTTATATTCAAAATTATAATGCAGAATGCCCCTTCTAGAAACTACAAAACCTCTGAAAGCCAGGGGTTCATACTCCAAAAGGCAGGTTTCAGCCTCTGTGAATGTCTTTAAAAGACTGGAGAGTCTCCATCTCTGCCTTTGCTGCCGGGAGAGGAGTCAGACACTGGGGCACAGAGCTGCCCCATGCGCAGCCCCTGCATTAAGCCCCTGGCTCCTGGGTGACAAGAACCCATCCATCTGCCCCATGTGTCCTGCGGGCAAGGAGCATCATACTCAGCTCACCCTCCTCCAAACCCACCTTGCACAAACTGTCTGCCTCTTACGAGACTTAATTTTCCTAGTGAGCTCCAAAGCTTTAAATGCCATTGCGCTGAATCAATCTCATACCGTTAGGTGGCAAATTCTTAATAAGGTACTTTGTAATTCAGGTTACCCAACACTGCACACAAATAGATTAGACTCTACAGTAACTAATTCTAGCTATCTGCAAATTGATCACTTAAGACACATGCTGTAGTTTCTCCTCTTTACTAAGGTGACAAAATTTTACACTTTTTAAAAAAATTAAGTACTTACTTACTTAAGGAAAAACTGCACATTAACTCACTCAATGAAATACTCATTAGTTGTTTGCTTTATTTAGGAAGGTTTCCAGTAACAAACTCTATACTTATACAATCATGAACAGAAAATACACACAAAGAGATACGATGTAAATTTGTGGGTTTAGGTTGAATGAGAAGTCCTGATTTTTTTCCCAGGACTTTCCCTACCAGAGTTCTAATCTGCTTGGAAAATTTGACAGCATATAGAGAAGAATCAAAAGAAATAAATTATATGTCCTAAACCACCAAACTGTGGAGTACCTGAACCATGAGAAACCTGGACAGTGATGCATGCTTCTACAGGCATTATATCTCTGTTAAGGGTTAAGTGCAAAGTAATTTATGCTAAAAATTATCACGATATCGCAGCAGGGCACAAACCAAGAAAAAATGGCACTTTCAGCTTGCCTCCTCCTGGTTTTATACCATATACATACTGTGATATTCAGTGAACTGCAGACCTGGTATCAGCCTAAAAGAGCACAGGGGCAATCTCAAACCCAAGCAGTCCCTTCCGCTGGGCAGTGCATTTCCCTGCTGCAGCTCTGCGAGTCGCAGCCGGTTTGCTGACTGGGCTCAGCTGCTTCTCACGGGTCTCTGAGTTCCTTCCTCAGCTACCCAGCTCCGCACTAGCCAGAAAACAGAGAAAGCTCTAGAAACCTGTTTTCTAATATATTTCCAGTAAATAATTGTCCTGGTTTCAGCTGGGATAGAGTTAATTGTCTTCCTAGTTGCTGGCTGGGGTTAAACCACAACAATAATGAAGTGCTTTGACCAGTGTCTTTGCTGACTGAGCTGGGCCAGCATCTTTAATTCTCAGGCAAAGGAGGAGTAGAAGAGAGGCTGAGTCCATTGCAGTGAGTGTAAAGCAACACACTAATTTCTCCTTCTCACCACAGCAGTTTTCAATCACTTTTGTGGCAGAACTTTCTGCTTTTACAGGTCTATTGATAACTGCAGTTTTGACTGCACTATTCTCCATTACTCCTTTAAAATTACATACATGATTCAAATGCTGTTTGTTGTTTCAGACCATCGCAGTATTTGTGCATGAATACTTTGGGACCTGAGACTAGAATACCTGGGTGCTTATTGCTCAGGATAATATCATTCAAATAATAAGGATTTTTTGTACAGTATTTGCAATACTGTTTTTCACAGAATAGATGTGTTCACTAATAGAACATCTTCATCTTTTCACTTGAAGTCATGGATGGGACACTATTCAGAGGCCCTTTCACCCCTCCAAAAATCCCACTTGTGCCATTGATAAGTTGGTTTGCTGATGTCTCCATGTGGTTTCAGTGGACTATGGCATCAAGCATACTGTTTATTCAGAGATCCTGATTTCAACTCATTTTGTACATTCCATACATCTTCATGTCAGATATATCTTGGCATAAAAGTAAAATTTGAAAAAGATATCAACAGTGATACTTATTTGGATAGTGAGAGTAAAAATTGTTGGAAGAAAGGATTTCTAGATTGTACTTACAAGCTAGTATTCCACAAAAAGAAAAAAGAAATCTTAGAGACTTCTAGTAACACAGATAATTTCAGAAGTATTTGTCTGGCAAAGGTTTTCAAATTATAAATTAAGTTATAAATGTTATAAATGGAGTAACTGCCTCAGTGGCTGAACAAATTAACACAAAATCTTTATGAATCCTGTGATAAGATAAACATGTGTAGCCATAGCATTGTACCAAACCTTCTATATTCTGATACATATTTACTGTTCTTAAGTAACTTAGCTTGTGGTAAGATTTCATTTTCTCCTAATCATTGGGAAGAACAGGCTTTCTGAGCCTGAGATGAAACAGTGATGCTTCTTCCAACTCAAAAACTTTTAGTGAACATTGTCTGCAATGACAGTTGTGCAGCAGCCTCAACTCACATTTTCAAGATTCCTATCTTTGTATAAAACATCACTTGGGGACCTCAGAATATACAATGATTTTTTAAAAAACTGATCAAGATTTAAACTATATATGGCTTTTGCTATATTTACTGTACTGGAAAGTTGTTCCAGACCACACTGCTTTGATGGGTAAAACTCATGCTGACTTCTAGCCTGCCTGTATTCCTAGATAGTCTGGATCCATTATCTGCCTTGTCAGTTAGACTAAGTAGTAGTAACAGCACACAGGTTTTTTCTCAGCTCTGATATATTTCCAAAACCATGATATTCCCTCTCAGCTTCTGCTTCACTTACTTAGTTAAAGAAGATTAATCTTTTAGACTCTTTCTCCCTGTTGGTTGCCTGCATTTTTTTCACGGAGACTAGAACATAAGTGATTAAATTTGCATGCAATAGTCCAGCAGGGTCCCAGCTGTGCCTTGCACAAGGTCATTAAATCTACTCTTTCTCTAAAGAAAGTACCCAGCCTACAGCAATCCTATTACTGCCTTTCATTTCTGATGGGTGTACATAACAATGGATCAAGGTCATTCTGTAATCAACTAATTTAGCCAGATTTCTTTTTCTTTCGGTGTGAAGAGGAGATAAACAGCAACAGCCAGTGAACTAGTTTGTATTATCCATATTATCTTTGTACAGTGCATATTCCCATTGCACCAGCTCTGCTCCCAAATTGGCTATTTCAGCACTGAAAAAAACCTGAGGACCACAGTGGTGACTGCAGCCAACTGACACAGAACTCCAAAGCAGACTAACAGTGAAAACTGAGCACAAGAGAGTAAAATAAGGAATGTTATTTATAGCAAAAGTCACAAAGTGCAATTTATTATGGTGTTTTATCCTTACACATTATTGTACATGTAATAATGTAATGTATTTATAATCCCACAAAAGCATATTAATGTAAATAAACTGCAAGATATGAAAAAATATTACTGTGCCAAATATTAGCATTCCAAATCCACAGACCTGCATTCAAAGGTGTTCAAACATTTTTCTTAGAAAAGCAAGTAATTCAGTGTTATATAATAGCGTGCATAAAAATTTTGGAGGAAAGTGCTATTGTAATGCAGCAAAATAATCTGTTCCTTTATAATTAGGAAAACATTTTGAAATTAGTTTCCTTTATATCATGAGCAGTCATGAGTCTAAAAATAGAGGCATTTTGGCTTTTTAAGCAAATTATGCCCTCATCTTAGAACACAAAGTGATGTAAGTCAGTCTGTAGTTCTCATGCACTTGTGTGATACTCTGAGGTATGTGTATCCAGCATGGCAGAAACAGGTTTAATTTTGAAAAATTTTATTGTTTTCATTGACATTTTCAAAAACCTTGGAAGTTTTTGTATCCCAATTAGTCCATTTTAGGAGAAAATCTAAAACTCTGGGTCTTAACATTGCCTGAAAACTCTTATCAGTGTCCATGTTACTAGCAATAATCCAACTAGAGAGTTCACTGTTGAACTAAAGAAGAAAAACAAGTATTTCTATTTTAAGAGACACATGAACCTCATTGGAATTAAAATACACTGGAAATGTAACCCCTGAAGTGGCAGGAGTCTTTTAAAAGGTTTTCTGAAGTTTCAATGGAGCTGCACATACAAGTAAATTTACTGTTATTGCAATTCTATCAAGCCCTTTTAGCCTAAAATCCAAGTTCCATGTATTTTTTTTGCCAAAAGGCTAGCAGATGACAATCAACACCTGAAGCAGAGTTTCAGACCTGAAAACCCTCACAAGTCCCCTGCCAAGTAGGCTTACAGCCAGCTACACATTATTTTTAGCAGATAAGAACCAGCATAAGTCTGAGTTTTCCCCAAGCTGAGGCGTACCTATAGTTTTGCTCTGGATTTTTCATTCTTCCTATAGTACAAAAAGACTGGTTTGCTTAAGTGCCTGGATCAAACTGAAACAAAAAAAGGTATAATTATCTCTCAGTGACAAAGATGACAGTGTTATGACGTACTAGTGCTGTGTGTTAAAAATCAAACAAAACAATCAAACCCTCCCACCCCAGGAAACTCAGAAATTAGTGGTGGGATATTCCTTCGAATCAGCAACTGTCATTGCTGTAAAGCTTAATTTCAATTCATTAATTATTATGCTGAAAATAGAGAATCCTGATTTGTAATCTGTGTTGCCTGTTTCAAGCTGAGCAGCTTACTTTTTCCTACTGGAAAATCTTTCCTCATTGCTTGTGACGTCTGCGTTCCAGAACGGCAATATATGGGCAACAATTTGCCCTAACCAGTTTTATTCCTGATGTATCTGTAATACCATCCAGCTCACCCTTCACAGGATTTTTAAACTGCATCCAATGAATAGTTAAGCAATAGCATGTTTTGCAATTTTTCCTTTCTAGGCTGTTGCCCTAAAGACAGAGATGGAAGATATGAGAGACAGGGAGGATGGAAAGGAAACAAAGTGAGGAGAGCCTTCATGGAAACATGATTGCTCATGTGCACCGTATGTGAACAGTGGCATAAACTGAATGAATCAAATTTTGTCTTGCCATATTATACTTCATCAAGAAGCATCACACTCTACAAAGTGTATGTGGCCTTGGAGGAAACAGAGTACACTGATTCATTGTAACAGAGCAGCTGGGGCAGTGCAGTGAGAAGCAAAAAGAATTAGAAAGTTTTGCTAAGGACCCAGAGTGGCTCTGGCTCCTGCTGCTGTTTGCCTCCAAGAAGAGTATCTCCGTGCTCTACATGATGATTCATGATGCAGTACTTGCTATGGTCCCATTTTACAGGTATGGAGACTGAGTTCTGGAAAAAAATGAAGAATTTTCTCACAAGCTTGACCCATTCCTCAAAATCCTCCTTATGCCTGCCTCTGCTTCTCACTTCCCCCAAAACCTCATTTATTTGTTCCAAGAGAAAACTGACAAGTTCTGGTATGTTTTTCCATGTATGCTCAACTCACCATCTTTAGCCCTCTTTCCTGTGTTTCCAGTCTCTAGTTACTGACCTCAGTAAATAAACCCTCCTACCTCTCTAACGGTTCCTTCTGTATGTTCTTCAGTGAGGCCTTGTCTTTTTCCATCCCTCTGTGGTGATCTCCTACAGCTCTGTCTTTTCTGTGTGCATCTTTTCTAAGTAAATGTCATCTACAAACATAAATTCTACCTCCGCTTCTATGCCTCACTTCTAGCCCTGTATTCTGGCCCTGTGGATGGGATTCATACGTCTGAATGGAGATATTTATTTCTGAACCACCCATTGTAGGCTCTCCGTGTAGTCTGAAAAATCAAGCCAATAATATTTGAAGAACTGTAGGGTGCCATTAATCCAACTGCTAAAGAACATCACTAAAATAAAGCAGCTGAGTGACGATCTAACTGTGCTTCTTTCCTTTCACAATAAAGGGTAATACATTGTAGCTATATAAAGTTAGGTAGGATAAATCCCACTCTTTTGTCCAAACTAAAATCCTAGTCTAGCTCTAAAACTTCTCTGTAGACATTTAGGCTCAATGTCGCTAATATAAAACTCATATTCTCCATAGTATTTTTCTGCTCATTTCTTGTGGACAGAACTATCAAGCATATGATCACACAGGACCATAACCTGACTTTCTTGTTCTTGAAGTCTTCACACTCAGAATTACAGCATCTTTCTATCTGACTTCTCTAAAATACACTGTTTCTGATTCATTCACTCAGCTCAAACTGTTATCCAGGCTCTCATCTCATGCATGTGGCATGCTTCCTTGGGCCCAAGTAAATCCCATGTCTCCCCTATATACCCAGAAGAGCTTTGCAATGATAATTCTCCATGCCATTAGTCACCTTCTCTCTCTCTCTGAGGTTCCTCCTCTCTTTCATGTCAAACAAAGGCTTTTGAGGACCTTCCCAGCCAACAACAGCTTTTTTTCTTCTGATTTGGCTCTGAAGCCAGCTTCGGGCTTTGTTCAGAGCATGTGGCTAGCTTGTACCTGGCCAGATTTTCAAAAAGCAGCTTTATCCTTTCTTTCCAGCTACTGTTAATGTTTGAGAGCCACTTGTTACAAATACATGCAAAACTTCCCAGTCTGTCTTTAAACTCTTTCCTAAACTTTCCTTTTCCGTGATGCTTCAACAGCCCCTTGGCTCGTTTGGAAATTTCCTGGGACAACTGTCCTCTCTCCTGTTGAGAAGCACTTATGTGACTTCTATTGATCTGCTGCCTCTTCTTCCACATTAGACTCCAAGTTCTCAGGGCTTTGATGATGTTTTTGTTCTGTTTTCTGTGCAGCTCCTAAAACACCAAGGTCCTAGCACATATGTTTGAGTAGACCACGTTATATCCTCTAGCTCAACAAATATGCCAGATCTCAGAAAATTTTCATACTGGAAAGATCCAACAGATGTGAGGATCTTGACCAACATGTCCATGAAGTATCTACACTATGCCAGAATTGATGTATTTATATTTATTTCTTTTCCCAGCAGAAAATAAGTTGCACTTACAGAGCATAAGAGACTGACAATTTTGAGCACATTATAAAAGTATAAATGATTTGTCCTAAGGAAACAGGCATTAAGGGAAAGAAGGTTTAAGTGTTAATGCAGCTGTCAGGCACAGAGGAAAGAAAGGAAACCCCACAAGTTTATTTAATTATTTTTACTTGGATTTATTTTACATTCTCAATAACCAAATCCAATAACAACAAGAAGCTGCTGTGAATATTCTCCAGCTAGCTTGGAGGTATAGGGATAATTTTGCAGGTGGATTTTCTAATTTCCCTTGTGGAAATAATGCTTTTAGTGCATAGTGCACTGAAGCAAAGAAAAGACAGTGACAGATGCTTTTAAAGTGTTTCTTAAGTGGACAAATGGCCTTTGTAACACAATAGAGACTCAGAGTGTTATTTATCAGAAGTTGTGCAAAACCCGTCATTCAACCTTACCTTGGGGAGCTGGAGTCCCACTTTCCTTTTCTGTTGTAAGGCAGCAATTAGTTCTGAAAAATATAAAGTCCTCACACAAGATCATTACGGTGCTACATAAGTGGTTAACAATAGTTGCTGAAAAGGCTAGTAAAATCTGCTAATTAAAGGTGAATGAAATGATGTAAAAAATTAAACTATCCATTGCTTAGCTAGCTCCAACTATTCAAAGCACTGTTTCAAACAATCAAAAAAAAAATTAGTAGGAGACTAAAAGGAAGTATCTGTCATATTGGCACAAGGGAGACACTGTGCTTCATTCCTCCTCTGTCTACTTCAAAAGCACTATGCCTTATTAACTCTGGTGTATTTCTCCTCCTTTGCTGCTTGGAAAGACCTGATGACTGAGTAGACTGTATTTGTTAATGTTTTCTCTTTCCTTTGGTTCTGCAACATGTCTATACAGGTATAGTGATGCTTTCAACCTCATTACTTCCACTTTATCACAATACTTATTCAAAACAAGATGAATTCAAAAGAAAGAGGCATCCTGTTCTCCTCCACAAATGAAACACAGATGATAAACTGAAATGATTATAAGATGAAGGCTGCTATATAGAAGAAATTAAATAAATTTCCTCTTAAAAGAAATCAAAACATATTAGGTGTTTGGCATCTGTTAGGCAGCAGAATGTAGAACTAAAATAACCATATGTGTGCCTGGGAAGGAAAACACAAAGAGGAAATTTCTACTCTTTTTTAAATGTTTAAGCTAATTTAGAAGAATAATAAAATGCTTTAGTCATGAGAATAGGGTCATTGTATGTTGCCACAGTGGCATAGGTTTACGGTTGCCCTAGTACACTAGATGCTGTTTTCAGATTTAACTTGCTTGGATTTTTCCTTAGAGTAATTCTTACCTTTCTGAACTTTTAAAGCCTAGCTAAATGGTTTTGTCACACATACAAGGTCCATGTTCTCAAATTTAGCATCACTTAAAGTGCAGTTTGGACATGAGTAATAATGTGAGTATCAGTACTTTAAGTGTCCTACAAGAGATGTAAAAAAGTGTGTAATGTGCAAGTTCAAAGAGAACTGAATGGGAAGGTGAATTTGGTTCTGATATGAAGAGAAGGACAGTAACTTTCAAAGAGGGAAAGCAGTTACAACTATTTGAAATGGAAGGCCACCTTCTGAATCCAGTAGCTCAGAAAGAAAGGCTGAAATTTCATTTAATTTTTGTAAAGTAGTGTAATGATTATCCCACACTTTTTTCTTACTATCCTTTTTGTTATTCTTGTTCATGTACAATACTGAAATGTAACTAAATTCCCTGGATGCTGAGAATTAGTTTGAATCTGGAGACAACAGCCCAGCTCTGAGCTGAGCTGCAAAATCAGCTGGGAACACGTTAAGCAGTGACTACACAGAGGTACTGTGAGAACCACACAGCGCAGCAGTAGCTTGAGGACATCTAAATCATGAAGAGAAAACATAATTTACACTCTTCTGACCTTCTGTGCAAATGCCGCTCGGCTATTGCTGTTTCTTGTCTTGTGTATTGATACTGCAGCCCTTTGGAAAATTTAGAGACCAGGAGATTGCCGGGATTTGAATTGTGAGCTTGAGCCCTAACTCTGTTTTGAATGAGTAAGATTTTGTTCCTGCAGGTCACGATCAAGTTCACATTAATTTGAGGGAATTAGACAGGAGGGGGCTATCTACAAAAGCCCCCCAGTGCCTATGCATTGTGTGCCAGGTGCCTAAGGATTAGACAGGGACCCAGCAGGGAAAGACCTACACACCCATTTGTCTCTCCTGTGGCAAAGGCACTTTTATGTGTGAGGGCAAAAATTAAGGATGCCTTCAGGAACCAAAAGGACTGAGGAGTTAGATGGTTTCTTGGTGGACCACCCAGTAATGCATAGATGCATGAACTGCACCTAAGCTCCTTTTGGAGATACACTAATCACTGAAGCAAGGAACCAAAAGATGAAATGCCAACTGCCAAGTGCCCAGCCACAGATCTAAGTGGTGGAAACCTTCCGAGCATGCAAAAGCAGAGCCTGAAATTATAGAAGTATACCAAAATGCAACAGTAAGATGTAGCAGGTGGCAAGTCTCGGTTTGTTGTGCCCCATTCTTTCATCTGTTCTTACTTAATGTAGATGTTTCTTTTTTACAAAAACATAGATAAGCAGCTTCTCAGCAGAGCCCGCACTGGCATCCCTGAGATTGTAGCAGGCTACATGTGAATTCAGTTCTTTAATATTATCATTATGAAGCAGAGTGGCAGAAGGCCAGCAATTGCTAATCGGGGAACAACAGAGCTAATTACAGCTAACTGCAAGCTGAACAGTCACCAGACAACAAAAATTCTCTTTCCTTATGGCTGAGTCCCATCCTGAATTTCATTTCAATTCAATCTGTTCCGAACAGCAAAAAGTTGGAGCGTAACAAAATTCTTTCCAAGGCAGTTCCTGGAGCACCAGCTTATGGGCTTTTCTAAGCTATGGTCTCCCACAGTAGTACACAGCAGCCAGGACTCACAGTGCTCTACATAAACCAAACTGATATCCTAGCTTATTACCCAGTACAACTCTCCTGCACTGTCATGGAGACACATCTCTTCCAAGTTTTAAAGATGAACAAGTTACACCTGAATGACTCACGCTGACCTGATCTTCCCCAAGGTCTCAATTGCAATTGTGGGGCTAGCTAAGGACTGAGCTTACTCTTGATATATGGTAGAGTTTTCTCAAGGTTCACCCTAATTATACTGGTCTGACCCTGCTTCCCGCTGGCTGTTGTAAAATGAGCCTGGCACATGCCAGCTACTTCTGCATTGGCATACATGTCACAGACACAAAAGGTTCTTTCATTATATATATGAACTATTTTTTGAGTGTAGCAATGTTGAAATATAGCACATTAAATTAAACACTAGAAAGAGAACTAGCGGTCTCTCTATACCACTAAGTTTTCCCTAGAAGAATCCAGCAGTTTATCTGTTATCACTGATTAAAAAAAAAAGTCTCTAGGAAGTCAGACATACTCTAATGCTCAATGTCATAAAGAGGACAAAACTAAGGAGCAATAATAGCAATATATTTTCTGTCCTAAAAGAAGCACAGGATCAGAATAATGAAGATATATCTTGGGCCCATCGGCACAGAAAGCACAGCTGGGTGGGCTGGAGCCCTCTGCCACAAGCCCATCCTTTCCTCAGCTCAGAGCGAGGGCTACAGCAACCCTGCAGAAATGCTGGCTCGGCGCTGAACATCCTGGTGCTCCCTCTCAGTAGTTCGCAAAGCTCTTTTTTACACATTCTGGCTCCAACACTAGAAAGCTGGTCCCATATGTGATTAGAATCTAGAGGATCAAGCTTACTCCAGAATAATTTTAAAATCCATGGGACTCCAGAAACACGTCCTCTATTGCAATGAACTTTCAGAGCCATAAAGGCATCGCTCAGTTTTCATCAGAATGCTTTTAAACAGACATATCTTTGCTTGGTGCTCCTCTTGCTGCCTTCAGTCCTCTCTCAAGGCCTCATGAAAGACATTTGCACCACTTTACATTAACAGAGTAGAGTGGAAAACATTGTGAATCCAGAAGTAAGATTCAATATTTTTTGGTGATCAGATTCTTGTCATTCACATAACCATTTTAAACCAGCTAATCCACTGGTTGCAGTGGGACTGTTGGCTGAACTAAACCTATGAGAGTGACTATTTGAGACCATTTATATGAAAAAAGAATGGGAATGAATGCACCTTCACCATCTTTGCTATCTTTCAGGCCAGCAGTCATAGCATATATAACCGACCTTACAACATTTGACCAAATAATGTGCTTATGACCACTTAAATTTTGGAACATGAACCAGTGATTCGGGAGGAAACTGAGTTTTCAGCAAGACTTGACTCAGGACATTGATCTTTACAAGCTTGATATGGCAACTTAACTGCTTTTGGAAATCAAATGGAAATTGCAGGAGTCAATATAACTTTCAAAAATAATTAAAAATTTATAACCATCTAGTGATGGGTGACAGGGCCCTGGGAAACAAGACACTGCGTAATGCAGTAACAGTGGGTACTGAAACTGTTGTGAAATTTTCTGTTGCGAAATTTTCTGATGAATAACCTGCACATTAGTTCTTGGACATGAGTGTTATAAATCCCTGTGGTATTTTGAGTGGGGTTTTGGGGGGGTTGCATTCACTGCCCTCTAGGCAAGAAAACCAATTTTTCTGGAAAGTTTTCACTTACCTTTCCAAGCAGACAGGACTGCAATTCCACAACACACATTTTAGTTTAAATAATGTGCGCAGGACTTTGGTAATGGAAGACTGCTCTTGTTATTTCAAATGTTATTCCAGGTGAATTGAATCATTCAATAGGAAATTTTGCATTTGTTTTCCTCCTTTTGCTGTGCTTCTGTGACGGGAAATGGCCATATTCCCAGGGTAAAAGATACCATCTGGAAAACAGCAAAAAAGGGAAAAAAATGCTGTCAGGTTAGGAGACTTATTCTTATGAAAATGGAATCAAAATAGCCCTCTATCACAGAATAAGTACAATGAAGTATCATTCCCTGCATTTTTAAAGTTACTGCTATATCTAGATAAAGAAGGGGGAAATTACTGGGGTTATTTTTCTGTGTAGCAGAAACTAGATTAAACACTTTCCTAAAAGAACTAGATTTCAAATTTAATCAAGAGTCAAAAGGGTTGTCTTCAATGAGCAAAATAAGCCTTTTTTTCCTCTATTTTGGTTTGATGAGTGCATATGAGGTGTTCAAAGATAAAAAACACAGTTAGAACATGGCATTTTCATCACGGCAAAAGCCTGTTAGTGCAGGGGCAGAGGGCTGGCCTTGACCACTTCACTTCTTAGTAAAACTAAGCCTTTTTTCTGTACCATTCTCTCTTGGGCTAGCACCCACATTACTTATAGACCATAAAAAGCCATGAAGAAATTGATAGAAAAGCAGCATAGTTGCTTTTGAATAATCCATTGTGTTTCCAGTTCATCTTTAGGAACTTAACTATATTTGAACATACTTCTCTGCATACTCTGGGATTGAATCCTCTCTAAAATATCTATATAGATTAATCACATAAATAAACAGGAAATATAGAGGTAAATGCAGCTTAGAATCCATGGCAAGAGATTTAAGGAATAATTTTGACTCTTTTCTATTTCCACAGGGCTGATGCTTAGGCCCAGTGATATGAAACAAGTAAATGTAATGATAATAATAACACTCATGGATTCTCTTTTAGCTTCCCACAGCCCAGAAAAGGAAAATAAAGTAACCCAAGATGGGTTTATATATGATTTGCTTGTACTGAGAGATGTGTCATGGAACTTGGCAAACTTTCTCAGGTCACAGATTTTGCTACCACAGTGCAATATGAGCAGTTTAACCAATTGAAGTAAAAATAATCATTTCCTATCCTTTAATCATAAAATGTTCCTAAATAGACCACAGAAAACTCCCCCAACATCCTACAGAGCAATGGCTGTAAGTTGGATTTGTTAAACCCATGCAGCAAGGCGGCACACAACTTGGTGGTTTTTAGGATGAATTTGCATTTCCAAGGACAGCCTCAGACTATGCCTTTCATGTCCATAAACTGAAGAGGAGGACTGGCAGATGCTCTCTAGGCATGTAGAAAGTACTTCCTTGGTAGCGTCATCCCTACCTCAGGGCTCTGCTAACCTAGTTTCTAAACTGAAGGAGGAAAAACCACCTGGAATAATTTGGAGTTTAGGTTACTGTTTGAATTAATCCCATTGGGATGCTGAAGGTAAACTGCCCTATCCTCTTTGGAAGACAGTATTGTCTCTGAGATCCTTTCCCACTTTCAGAAGTCAATAATCATCAGTGATCTCCTCACTGTGATTTAAAGAAAGGTTGGGATTGCAACTGCTTGCAAGCCATGGAGAATGGGAGGGCTGGGAAAATTTATCTAGGCCTTAATTACAGATAAAATATTGCTAGCATTTAGAAGATTTAACAACAAGGTTAGTAGACGAGTATTTCTGGGCTGCTTTTTTTCTTTCTAACAACTACTAATTATTTCAAAAGCAGCAAGATCGGTTCGGCCTGCATGTAAGAGGGCAATGACAGCTCTGTTAATCATCCAGAAATCATCTGCTTGGGACATTGTGATAAATAACAGATGAACTATCCAGCCAGTTCTTGGAAGCAAAGCCCCTGCTTTGGAACAGTGCGAAACCACAAATACTATCCATGTGCAAACAAATGTGACTTACAGTTTATCATTTATATTCGAGCTGCCCTGAAAATGTCTTTCCTCTTCCTGAATCATTAACTTGTCTGAAAAAAAATAGAATTAGACACATATTAGAGGAGGTCAATAGAAGAAAAGCAAATGACAAAAATTAAACAAAACAATAGACTATGTTATGTTTCCATGGAAAGGCAGCAAAGGAAAAAAAGAAAGGCCAAAAAAAGAATGATGAAATGATTAAACAGAACAAAACTAATACTTCAGTAAACGGTGGCATGTTTGTCTTCCCTTTGAAAATGTTTCTCGTGTCAATATTTACAGGTCTTACCATAGGCAAGCTGGGGAGACCACACTCTGCTGAGGGCACCTCCTCCCTTCTCATTACATCCCGATGTATTTATTTTGCAAGTTATTTTGAAGATCACTTTTTTCATTTCCTAAGGCCTCCTCCATGTGTTCAGAATTAGACTAACCAAAAAGATGGTTATTGCCTGCTTACACGAGTGACAGATGATTACTTCTGTAATTACACCTAGAGCCTGTGTTTCCGGCATATCCCCCCTTACAGCTCCAAAGCCTCTCAAATCTGAGAGCTCTTCCAAGGAGATGTTTAGCTTGCCATTATATTTAGAGATATGGCTGAGTGAAAAAGGCTAAGTGGATGCTTGTGTTTATATGGAAGCCTTGACAAACAGAATCCAAGGGAGCTTTTCACAAAATCTATTACCCTAGTAACTGCAGAAGTGATAGTCTGTAATTGAGAACATAGTATCAGTGGGCAAACACAACAGTCAACTGTTGAACATGTTGTGGTGTCAGGAGAATGTGAAAATAGGACCTGACATCACATTTACCGTATGGAGTAAAACGAGGAATAGGCTTGCGCTACCCACTCTGATTACACGTGGAGATCCATTTTTGCAGTGTGCTGCTCTGGCTTTGTTATGTGGCATTAACACAATTGCATTTTGAAGACGCAGAGCACAGTTTGCATTTTTTCCACATGCACTCAGTTTGGGGGGCTATTTTTACCAAGTATTAAAGCCATAAAATAAACATGATTCTAAATATTTGTGAAAGATTTTTTTTCCCATGCTGCATTTATATATATTCTTTTACATTTGATTTCCATTCTGCTGGTTCCCATTCAGAAAAAAGGAGCTAAAAGGAGAGAGGACGATAAAAAGCAGATATCATACGGATTGTGGTTTTCTTGCATTTTACTTTTGTTTGTTGGCTATGCAGAAATAGCTGTGGAAATAAGGATATATCTTCCTTTAGGAATTTAAATTAAAAAAAACCCCACGACCCGATGCAAGTTTGTACAGAGCTGATGCCTATTTCTTGTGGGTTGTTTTCGAAAGGATAAAAGAGCTGGGTTTCATCTGCTGTTCTGATAACAACACAAAGAAAGAGTTTTTTCCTGAAAAATAGCAAAATGGATGCCTCTTAGAAGATCAGGAAAAAGGTCATGACCATGGGAGTTATGTCTAGCATTAGTCTAAAACCCTGACCACAAAACTGTCTCTGATATAGCACTTGCAATGGTTGTAACTGCAGCCTGGAGATCAAGGACCAGCCCCTGGTAAATGGTCATAAACCCACTGAAATTGGAAATGCTTCCTCAGTTTACACAGGCTGGCCTTTTATTTAGAGAGGCTTGAAAAATAAACACTTTTTAAGCAAAATTACCTAAATACATAGGCCCGGAAAGCCCTTTACAAGAGAGGCCAAATATTACTCTCTGATCCATGAAAACCTTTCTCCAAGACTAAATCAAACAGCTGCTCTGAAATATTCATTGTCAAAAAGGATAAATGGGCCTCTAATAGACAGCAGTATAAATTAGCTTATATTCTAGATGGGATATTTGAATTTATAATAAATGTAACTAAGCCACAAATTCTTTGCTGGGCACAGTATCATGCTTAGCAGTTGCTGTATGGTCTTAATTATCAGAGTAATTTCATTTAATGGTTCATCTCAGCAGAGCGGGCTTGCAGCTCCAGGATTTTGTCGCCACAGAAAGTGAGAAAGTGTCTTCTGGTGTAGCACAGGAAGTCATCACTTCTCAGTGCTGTGGGAATCCTCAGATAAACATATTTTTGTTACATCTGGGGACTGATACTGGTATGTCTGGTTTCTGTTAAATGAGACCTTTTATACTGTCAAAACACAGCCACAGCCACAGCCATTAGCAAACCCATGATTTTCTCTGTTTCCCTGTGACAGTGCTCTCACCGCTGGCCACCACTTCAGATTCGTGAGTGTCACCCTCCTGCCGCACTGTGCCACCTGCCACCACACGCCGCGGGAAGTGACCTTCTCCTCTGGCACCTGCTCTGGGTTGCACTGAAGATTATCTGATGTTAGAAGAAAGAAGAGGTTAAAAAAACCTTCGGTGTCCAGCTGGTCTCGAAACACCACTAAGCATCTCTACTCCAGACTTTTAAAACCTGTGGTAGCTATGAAAGGTGTGGCAGACAGCACCAATATTGATGATTAATCGCAGTCTTGCTCTTTCCTTAGAGGCATTACACTCTTTTGGTAAATTATTTCCAAACAAGGTTAGATTTTTACATATCTTCTTGTAGCCAAGATTCTCTAACGAGTATTTTGCTGAATATCTATCAATGTATGTATGTATGGCTTACATACATACAAAGGATTTTATGTTACTTACCAATTAATCATTGGAAAAATTGTTTTAAATTCACTGCTAGTAGTACCTATGTACCTTTTGATTCATATTCGGCCAGAGATCCATACATGCTGATGTACCACAACCATAGCAGGATGCCAGAGTTACTGTTAGAGAGCATTTACTTAGCAGGAGATGGGGAAGTGGAAGAAAGAGAGGGGCTGTTTCTGAGAGATGCTGCCAAGAAATCTCTGCAGTCATGAGCTGTGCATGCAGCACCTTGCATGAGGAATTCAGCCTCTCAGCTCCACGGTAAGGAAACTATAAATTACTCAGTCGTTTAACTTTGTGAAACTAGGTCTGTACAGTGCACCTGCCAAATGCTACCTATTGATAACAATTTTAACTTTTGGTTTTTGAATAAAAATACTTTGACAAGAGCCTCCAAAAAACCCACAACTTCTTTTTTTTTCTTTTCCAGTGTTTTCCTTATATTCACAAAAAAGCAAAAAGCAATCCCATAGGCTAGCAAAAAACATTATAAAGCACCTGATAAATGGAATTTGACTATTTTGCAGTTTTTACCAGGATTCAAACCTGTGTGAAACAAATGAAGAAGTCAGCTGTCCTGCTGGGGAGCCCTCCTAGAAGAAAGCAGGATTCAGAGGCATTTGCTGTGAAGTAACACAGCTCTCAGCAGCATCGCTGAGAACACGGGACTGTGCTCTCCCTCAGTGAACAAACTGGTCTTACGGTATATAACAACTGGGGATTTCACAACATTTTAAAAGCACAGAATTTCTGATATTAATCTAGGTGGATGGCACTTTACATGATTACAGTTCTGGTGGAGAGGACAAGGATTAATTTTTTTTTGTAATGGTTTTCATGATCTGTGTTATCCTATTTTTTTACTCTCTAATCCTAAAAAGCAAAGAGGCATCTACAAAGCTGTATTAGCCCCCCGCCTCCTCTCCCAAGAGCCCTCGTGAGCCCTGATGCCCCAATCCCCGTACCATGAACTGCTGGACGACCCTCTGGGAGAAGAAGAGTGGATCAGGGCTTCTGCACCAAGACAGAGAGGAGTGGAGGTAACTGAAGACAGTCCCGAGGCACACGGCAGGGCACCCGTGCACGTCCTTGGGCTGACCCACATTCAGGTACTGCATTTTACAATGCTGAGCCCTTACTGATAGCAACATAACCACAGCCCCAGAGGAGCTATGGCTGCTCTGGTAAGATCCATCTCACCAGCTGTGGACACTTGCTTCTACATGTCTGCTTCCAATTTGGTCACCCGATAATTCTGTATAGGCAACAGAAAGAAGTGGGCACTATCAGGAAGTATTTAATCCAACCTAAGATTCCTTCACTGGGACGTTAAAATATGCCACCTTCTCTCCACTGACTATCTAGTGAATCTGAATTAATAACTCAGATCTTTATTCTAAATGTGGTAACATTAGCCTTATTTCTTGTGTCCTCAAACACCTTTGAAAATTTCTAGCCTTTATTTTTACAGCCAGACAGCAGTACAGCATTGGACTGTTCTGTCTTGTATGTGTTTTATGGCCCTTTGCTCACACTCACCTCTTGTTTTCCACACATTCATTCATTAGAGGAAAACCAATCTAAATTCTTTAGACCAGATGAAAGAACCTTTTCTTTTATATGTAGCATTACACTATATATATATATTAGTATTTACATATGCATACCATGCATAATATATGTACTACACATTATAATATACCAATACTGAGTATAGTATTATACGTTTGTCTTTCTCAGGACTGGCAATGAACTTTCCTCCCTGTTGCCTGTAAGATTAAGGAAACTGGGTTCAAAAAGACTCCTGATGATAGAGGGAGGAATAGGGGTCACCTTCTGTTCACTGCTCCAGCTTTCATTCATACAAGGGAAAAATGAACTAACATTTCTGGATTCTTGGCCTACCATAACCTGGAGATCAGTGCCCAAATTAAGAGGCTTATATTTTGTCCTGTAGGAGCTGAAAGACCTGGATTTCCTCCCCACTGCATCATTAAATGATTAGTGAAGTGCTTTTCTTTTACCCATTAATTTCTTTCCAACACATTTTATTTAGACCAGTGCCTCTAGTCCAGGAGCCATCTGCGACTCTCATGAATGACAAGTGAATTCCCAAAGAATAAATAGAAAAGGGCTTATTCACTACAGATTTTTCAATCATCACACCCATTTAACTTACAGGTTTAAATTGCAACCTGGAATCTGACCAATGTTTCTATTAACTCACCCTTCATATTATATCAATAAAGTAATTATCTCAACTAATAAAGATAATGGATTATGAGAAAATAAAGAACAACCAGAAGAAGAAAGCCATCTATACATATACTAAACTAGTTGCACACAGTGTATTAGTTTGCACAGCTGTGAAAATATGAGGTATGAGTCACTGCAGAAACAGTTAAATGTTACCTAGAGAGATAAGAGGTCTAATAAGAGATGAGTCTTAATGGGTTACGTGCCCTTAATTCCTTCCTCTTATTGTTTCTTTGTCCTAAAACAAACGTGACAGTACTGCTTCAGATAATCAGGTTAATGAAAGATGTGTGTATTGTGAAGGTCAGATAAGGCTTCTGGTTAAAGAAGTTTCAACACAAAAGCCTGAAGCAATTTGAATTTTTCTTGTGTTTCAGATTTCCTAATGCAGCTACTAAAGAGGCAATTTGACAAACATATAGAGCTCAGGGCTTTTTGTTCACAGTTGTCAACTGTTTTTTGTTCGGTAAAAGCCCAGTGGAAAGAAAGGGCTTTAAATAGTCATTTTGTTAACATAGAACTTGGATTTAATAGACACGCATCTGTACCCAGCAGTGCTTTTTGCACTGTTCTTTGTAACCTGTAAATCCCCCATATGCGGAATGTGCAGTCTACATGTGGGAGCTCATCCGCCTTCCCCTGCTGCTCGTGCTTTTAAAGCAACTTCTCTTTAGCAGTCATTAGGGGAACACAATGTAAAAAGGTTTTCAAAAACAAACAAGTAAATTATTTGAAGTATTCTTACTTGCACTTTTCCTAAAGAACTTTGTATTTCTGAGTGCATACATTAATCTTTAGGCATCTATTTTTAAGTTTCATTTAAAACCTTAACTAGAATTATCTACCAACATGCAAGAAGAAACCTCAACCTACAGCTCCATGAACATCATTTAAATTAGTGGATTTACAGAACTATCAGTAGAAAGGAAATAGTTCAGTGGTTTGTTTCCTGTTTCTTTTTTCTAAAATCTTTGTTCCCTGGTTCTATTCATGCAGAAAATAAGGATACATAACAGCTGGTCTATCAAGTAAGACTGGTGGTTCATTAAATATACTTTCCCCTTTTCCAGCGGCAAATGACAAATGCTGGCATGAAACCCCATGACAGGTAATTACAGATTTTTTTTGGGGGGGGTGGAATAACCAACTGCCAGGGAAATACCAACTTACTTTCATAGGTCAGTGGCATCTATGAAAATGTTCAGAGACTTCCCAGAGGCCCAAGGCAAAATGGAAACTGTAGAGTCTGCAGAAGTTCAAGACAAACTGCAGGAAATGGATGGGCCTTGGAGACCCTGAGATCAATTGCCCCCTGGACATATATTACACTAACTTAGGTCCATGTTTAAAAGATGGGATGTTACATTTAGGAACAATGATTTCCACACTGTGGCTGTAGTACTAAAGAAGCATGCTTCAGGTGGGCTTGGTATGTGCAGAACCTGATGATTTTTGGTAGTTTAAAATTATTTGGTTTTGTTGTTCTTCAATGCAAATACCTATCAGCAACTAATACAAAAACTAAATGTGATTATCAGCCTCTGCTGACTCTCAGGGATCCAGGGTGGGCTCTGGCTATGGCACCTGGATTCCCATTCAGATTGGCTTCTAAAACCTTTTCAAGAGGGAAGTGGCTGCATTTTTAATCCCAGTCAAACCTTATTTCAGCAGCAAGATGTGAGATCCTGGGGAATGAGCTGGCTTGGGAGGAGTCTGTAACAGTTCCCAGGGTTTCTGGGCACAGAAATTTTCTGTGGAAGGATATCATCCAACAAAAAAACTTGTTCTTGGAGATTAAGGCCCACCATTATACATGAATAGTAGTTAAACTGGCACTAGTTAAACTTATTTTTCCAACACAGATCAGCGGGACTTAAAGAGGTGTTAGAAGGGCATTACAAATCTCTGCTAGGAAAAACAGAGCCAGGTACCTTCTGATCATTACAGTTACTGATCTTTTACATAGAAATTAACATGTAAAAAGTGACTGGACCTTTAAGAAAAAATACACTGGTGAGTCGAGCTGTCAGTCTGATTTACAAAACCCTTAAACTATTAAATACATATTCCTAAGGATACAGTTTGACCTCGCTGCTTCTTGGATTACTAATGATTCATTTTCTTGTTTTCCAGAGGGTATGAATTTTGCAAGAGCAAATAGTTGAAACTTGCTTTCAGATCTTCTAGCTCTAGTATGGTAAGGCAAAGACAAGATGGTATCAGGTCACATCAATAGATGATAAAACCATTAAATTTAAAAAATTATGCTGAAAATTAAGAAGTACAAGGGAGTCTATTTTGTGAAAAGAAAGGAGAGAAGAAAACAGGCTTGATCTCTAGATTTTCTCCTTGTAGACATTTATTTAAGATTTTTGCTAACAAGAACCATTCAGAAGATTGAGATTCTCTCTGAGTGTCAGATCTTTCCTAGATGGTAGCTCATTATACCTACCTAAAAAGTGCATGCCAGGATTTATTGTCATTGAAATGTGTCCTAATTTTTAGGCTTTTTCTCCTATGATGTCTTTTTCTCTCCTCTTTTCTTCCATGATTCTGATCATATTATACAATCTCCTGGTAGCTCCTCGCAGTTGCATGTCCTCTGTATGTTTAATGAGCATTCTCCTTTTCTATCCTTCCATAGTTAATGAAGACAGGCTCTGAAGCATCCCCCTTGATTATCACTACAGAGTACATATTTCCAGCCTGTTTTACACCTCAGCCTGTTGTAGTTCCATGTAGAAACGTATTTTCAAAGCCTGCTTGTGAGAAAGCTCAATAAAGCAACGTGAAAAGCTTTACTACAGACACCACACAGGGTATCTTCTGCTCCTCTTTCACTCACAGAGCTGCAGAAGGAAATTTGAAAGGTCTGGCATTATTTGTTCTTGCCAAGTCCGTGCTAGCTGTCGCTCAGCTCTATTTTCAGCCCCCATCCTTTTCCTTTTGCTCTGGCTCCTATGCAGTCCGTCTTGCCTCTGCAGCTTTTCTGCCAGCACGCTGAGGTCCCTTCCACTGAGAAAATTTTTTGCTGTCTGTGGGGTGCAGCTATCATTCCCTTGATTTATCATCTTTGCAGTTTGATTTTCATTTCCTTTTTCCCCCCCTTTTTCCAAATATTTTAATGTTTTTTCTATCTGTTGAGAAAACTTAGGCAAAGGCTTTCATTCTTTGCCTCTAATTCTATTCCACCTCTCTGGCTGCTTCCTCAATTTTCTTCTCACTGCTGTGTCTGTGTTTTCCCCTCTGCCTCTAGTCCTTCAGACCACCCTCTGACTTCTCTTCCAAGAGCCCCCACAGCTATTTCTATCATCTTTTGAATCTATCCTTTACTTGCCGTTCCTGCTAATTCAAAACAACAAACAAAAAACCCCTTTCACCTTATCTGCATTGCGTTATCCTCCGCCACTGAAAACTAATAGATAGAAACCTTTTAAATATCTTTGTCACTTCTGAAAATGAAGATGAAACATGAAGCCACTTTTACTGATTTAATTTGGGACCCATGAGCACTACGGTAATGCAGCATTAGATCCTCATAGTTATTTTTTAAAGCATGTGTAACAATATTCCAATTTGCTAGTTTGACAGATCACCGCAACATAGTCATAACTTTTTACAAATTGACAACAATCCCAAGGCTTCTGCCTTCTAAATAAGGCCATTCTGAGTTTCCAGCTCTTATAAAGTAATTATGTTTTGTACTACATTTACAATGGAAATGGATGAATTCAGTATAAAGAAGTAGGCTTTTTCAAAGGAAATCAGACTGAGGGAAAGTAGCTCTGCAATCTGAGAATTCGCACAAAGCAAGCAGCTGATCTTGCCTACACACACTGGGAATTTCTTTTAAAAGGAAAGATCTAATTACAACTGGCACTTTGAAACCAAATAATTCTGCTTTGCTGAAAAGTGACATAATTCTTCTGACACTGCTAGCATGGGGCACAATGTGCAGCAGTCCCCACCCTCTCACCTCCAATGCCAAATAAATAAAATATAATAGGATTTTTGTTTTATTTTTAATGTTAGAACTTTGGCATTTTCCTTTGCAGCATTGTGTCCAGGAAAGGGTTTAGAGAAAGATCAGGCCCGGCAAACTAAAGAAAATCAAAGGGCTTGTTTAATTCCCTACACAGTGGTAATAAACTCAGATCAACAGTATTTATGCTTCAAAACTGTAATTTGAAAAATTTGCAAATGGTATTTTTAAAATCTGACAGATGACCTCAGAGGTAGATCCACTTAAACAAATCATATTCTTTTCAAATAAATTGCCATCCTCCCTACTCACAACAACATCCCCCATTCGCTTATCAGCATTTCCTCTAACAATCCAAAAAGCTCTTAAGTTAACGCTGACTGCATCAGTAATATGACTCGTTGCTGGGGATGTAGGATATAGGTATATGCTCTGAAAGGAAGGTTTCTTTTCTCACAGGTGAGAAATACAGTTGGACTCTTTGGATTATTTGGGTGGGAAACAGGTGAGGGCTGTCTACCTGGCCCCGGTCTTAGGACAGGGAAAACCTGTGAATACCATCTAAGAAGCATGACGGTAGCAAAACCTACTGGTGTATTCATGACGGATGGAAAAGGGTCTAGGTAAGTTCATCCAGGATCATTTTCTAAATCTCATCTAACTCTAGCTTAAAGCCTGATAACCCTATTTAAAATGCATTTTTTATCCCAGTGAGGTGTGGCCTTTCTATCACTTGCTAGTCCAGACTGGCTCTTTCTCCACTCAACTCTTTTCACAGCCTCACCATCTTTTGTTTAAAAAAGACTTCTTCACCAAGTTTTATGCTGTAATTATGAATTTAAAAGTTTCCAACACTATACAAGGACTTTAAACTTGTTCAGGTGGCTTCATACTTGGCAAGCAGTGCCTCGTTCCTTACAATATTTCTAATGTTGATCTTGTTTGTGGTTGGTTGCTTTTTGTTTTTTTTTTTTTCATTTGTCTTACTGCTATGGACTCTGAGAGATGTTACCCCATAATCCTACCCCCTTCCCAGCAACCCACAGCATGAAGGTAAACTTCCTGGTGCTTCTAGTCCTCTCCTTACACTTGCATTCTTCTCCCTACACTTGGGTTCTTTACCAAACACTGACTTCCATTCTGCATTGATTATTTGTCTCAGATTAAAGCAATCTGAATGGCAGAGTCAGCCTATCTCTGCAACCTAGCTGCTTCTGAGCTGACTGAAAAGCAATCAGGAGTACATTGTCTGAAAAAGTCCAAGCTTTAAAATATCTTCTTGGTCCTTTACAGTCAGACCATCAAACAGCTGCACAGCGTTAACACAAGTGAATTGCAAAAGTTTATATTCTTTCAGGCTGATAATAACCAAAATTCATTTTCTTCCCTGTCTGCCAGATTTATCAGTCAAGAATGACAAAGTGAGCGAAAAAAAGGAAAAAGAAAAAGACAGAGAGATAAATAGAAAGAGAACACACTTCTCTCAATGTTTACAATTGGGCCGAATTATCTCATGGCGAGGCTCACTCCACCTGTACAAGAGGGACTTGTTCCTGCAATCCAGCCACCTCCTTGGGACAGGGCACTTCAAGGAAGGAGCTGCTGTTACTTTCAGGCCCTACACGTGATTTAAATTTCAATGCCATATGTAAGTCTCTCAGGCAGGTCTGTGAAATGGATCAGTCCACTTGCTGAAGTGGAAAGCATTTATATATTTGTTCAGATGCCACATCCTCAAAGAGGTAACACGTTCTTTAAGTTTCCTAGTTCCGAATGAGGAAACTTTTGGAATTAAATTTTCTAGTTTCCAAAAGCTCCATAGCCTCAAAGCCCACATGTGCTTTGGCCGTGCCCAGAACAATATGTCTCAATAGTCCTGAGCAATTAGGCGTTTAGCTGATCCCAAAGTTTTGAAAATATCCAGAAACCCTTCTGAGGTCTGATTTGGAAGTCCTGCTCTGAACACCCTGCCCTGGCTGGACTCGTGCAGTGCTCAGCTGTAGGGAAGGGATGGCCATGCTGCGGGATGCAAGGCAAAGGAGGACTTCTCTGCCAGGACATCGCAACCCACCTCTTCTAATTGGCAGTCCTAATTCACCAGGCTGGAAGATAGACTGGGTTTGTGACCTGGCCTGTGGAAGGAGTGCTTTGTTCCATGGGAAAATTAAGTATGCATCATGCATATGATAAATAAAAGGGGAAAGAGAGAAGAGGAAAATGATTTTTCACTCTCATGGTTCATCTGGGGGCAAGGGTATCTGCTATTCAGTCCCTGCTCCAAAGAATATGTACACATTCTGTTTCAAGATACTGATGTTCTGGCTTGTAATAAAATGTGGTTTTAAACCCAAGAAGTGTTGGACTACACAGTGAATGTGCACTTAAAATTACTGCATTTGGGATGTGATCATTTTTAAAGAAGATAACATCTGTTTGAAAGCTGAACAAGAATTGAGCTCATGCATTTGCAGGAACTTATTAAATAACATAAGACAGATTGTCTTTCCTTCATACAGAACTTCTTTTTTTTGCTTTAAAGGAACTACAAGTACTATGCAAAATGAAGTCAAAGACTCCTAACACTTCCACTCTACAAATAGTATTTACTAGTAATTATTTACTGGATCAAGCTGGTAATAGTGCTGGTCTGTCCCCACTGAAATAATAACCATGCAATTTTTAAATCATGTGTCACTCTCCCTTGTCTCTGCAGCCTTCTTCGGCTTTACACCTTCCTGCATTAGTGGAGCTAGACTCTTCACACACAGCTGGCTACACCAGGATTTCAGCCTCCTCACTATGGTATTTTTTGAAGCTCAGAGGTTTTTGCTTCACATCTGTACATCCGTTGAGTTTTGCGGGTTTGAGCTTAAGAAGGGGAAAGAGTGAAGGTTTCTGCATGGCTATTGCAGCTGGTATTTAAGAATCAAAGGATCTTTCTCTTTCTTTACCCCAAATACTTTAGGTTTACAAGGCTTTCATGGTAAATAATGTGCAGTAAGTAGCTCATGATCCATAATAAACATAGTCATTTGGATCTGTACATCAGACACAGCGTGTGTCCACATTGCCTTCCATACAGGGAGAAAGACAAATACCTCTGAAGCCTCCAGAGGGACATCCTACTTGCCTAATTCAAAAGCTTATATTTAGGGCTAATTGCATAT
Organism: Haliaeetus albicilla; assembly: GCF_947461875.1. Taxonomy (NCBI): domain Eukaryota; kingdom Metazoa; phylum Chordata; class Aves; order Accipitriformes; family Accipitridae; genus Haliaeetus; species Haliaeetus albicilla. Next base: position 69,555,456 of record NC_091484.1, on the reverse strand, counting down.
ACAGATATACATATATATATACTTACACTTACATATAAAGTATAAAAAAACCTTTCAGTCACAGTGAGAAATTAGTTTCTTCTCATAAGCATGTGGCAATATGTTTGGTAGATTATAACTCAGTATAAAATGCTCCATGTAACGTGATGATTTCAGGAAAAAAAGTGGGTGAGACTCCTATTTAGATGGCAGTCTTGCTGGTTTTAGTACTCTGAACTGAAAAATCACAACAAAACAAATGAAAGAGCAAAAGAAAACACTGATACAGTCATGCCCACATAATAAAGTTCCTGGTCATCTCCACCCCTGAACACGCTTCAGTGCTGGAGAAATTCATCACAGTCATGTAGTAGCGCAATGATTCTTCATATTGTATAATAAATGCTGTCAGCTGCATAAAGTGACCACATTTGCAACTCTCAGGGAGAATTGGACTATTTTCTCATCACAAAACAGATACACATTGGAGAAGAACAAATTATGGAACTTGAATGTATTTATTTTAATTCATTAAGTGTTATTTGATGGACTTGAAGGGATTTACTATATAAAAAATGTTAACTGCTGGGGAAAACATATTTTTTTTTCCTGATAAGTACTTTACACTGTTAAAAGTTTCTGCTAACAACATGTGCAAATAAATCCAACAGTGACTGTTTTCTTTCTCTCTCAAAAGCAAGTTTCTCCTGCCTTTTTCCTTTGCTTACATGACTGGCAAGAGCAAGCCAAAAGATTGAGTTTCTTCAATATTGCTGTTCTTTGTTAGTAAGTTTATTAAAGTCCTAGTGGTATGTTCTCACTGAGGACCACAGGCATTACAGTTTCTGCTAGACAAGTGTCATATTAGGTTATATTTTAATTCTTGGGCAAAATCATTAGGACTCCTAAGTGTGCATGGAAGTAGTCAGGCATGCAAGAGCAATGTCCAGCATTATTCAGGTTGTGCAGAACAACAAAAGGTTGGCTTACTATGACCCTGCCAATACTGTGAATATCTGAAATGGTCAAATCTTCAACTCAGGTGCAGAAGAAAGCCAATAAATCCCCATCCTCTGAACTACATGCCCTCCGCCTCTATTATTTAAGCCCTTTCTAGCGAAAGGAACTAAGCTATCCATTTTGTGATATTTTAGGCTTTGCCTTCTCAGCTTTGTCAAAGCTCTGTTTAATGGCAGTTTGCCATCATTCAAGTTCTGAAGGATCCTGAAGCACTTCACAAATCATAACATAAACTATTAACTGGGGTTACTCTATTGAGCACCCAGAGGCATCTCTCCCTAAGGCTGTTCACTGTTCCTTTTTTTTCTGTTATGCCTATTTTGACCTCACAGTTGTGGTTTTTTAATTATTATCTTCTGAGTCTTGGTATGAAAATGGTCTAGGCAGGATGAAGAAAATTCAGCCTCTAAACATTCGATTAATATGTACCACTGTAATACCGTATCTTAAAACACACAATTGGAATAAAATGTACTTACCTGCTAATATAAACACCAGAAACTACGACTCCCAGTATATCTGTAGATATATTTCCCAGGATAGAGATAAGGGAGCAGAAATATCAAGAAATCTCTACCCAGACATTGTTTTTAAACCTGTGGGTTTGTCCCATTCTATTTTCTTGTTTTTCTTTTTCCCGTCCCTGCAATAATCCAGTACTCGAGAGCCAAAGGGGTAACTTACTGTGTTCTTCCTTTCAATAATAAAAATACAACTTACTAGCTACATCTATGTTACAGAGCAGGTATAAAACCCTCATAAGCCTCATCTCTGCAGTTTTCCTAGTAGCAACTTCTAAGGTCGAGACAACTCAAGAGGTCTGTGGTTCCTGCCTATGCTATGTTTCTACTAGTTTTCACTATTTATTACTCACTCACAATTCACAATTTTCAACCATCAGAACTATTTACCTCTCATTGCCCTTTCTAAAACAATTCAGAATTCCTGAATTTCTAGTTCATTGCTCTTACCCTTTCAAACTAGTCACTTACTCCATTAGCAAATGATGCCACTTTTGCAAAGTAACCACTCCATTTGGATGCATGATACAATTATTTTCTATTTAGCTACATAAATGACTGAAAACAGCATCATGAATCTCACCAAGCTGAACCCATAAACTTATTTCCTAAAAGAGGGAAATGATCTAATTATATAGTGTGGTAGTGTTATAAATGGAGATAATTTTTGAATCTTTCTAGGCCATGAGTGCAAAAAAAGGTAGCCTGGCACTGGTTTGGTGTTATATGCCACCCATTCACAAAGCATCAGCACTCAGATTGCCTTTGAAAAAAAAAGGAAAAGCATTTTATCTTTGTCTAGATAACTGCATTTACAGCAAAAGTGTATATCTATCTATACAAAACATATTGAGGTGTATCAGTCCCAAGCAAAGAATTTGCACATTGATTTGAAAATGTGTCTCCTCACAATGCGTTCTGGACCACAGTTCTCATGATGAGAATGTCTGCATATAGCATTTATTTGAGTCTGAATCATTACACATCCATTATTCAGAACTAAAAAAAAAAAAAAATCTGTGTTGCAGGACCCAGGGTATTGGAAGCCCAGACTCCAGTGAGCAGAAGGTAAACATGTACTGTGCAATATAAAAGTACTCAGAGGCAACTGAGAAAAGTCTTGAATTGGGAACCTGTGTGCAAGGGAGAAAACATTTCATCTGCAGCCCTCAGCATAGCTTTTTCTACCAGCTGATTTAGCTTATGGTTGCTCTAAATCCCTTTCTTTGCCCCACTTAATACTTACTTAGGGCATAGCAATTTAGGTGTCCATCAAAGCATTGTAAATTCTTGGTGCCAGACAGCTAACATTTAGGAGTTGCAGCACTGAATATTTCATTGGATTTTTGATTCTTTTCCCAAGAAAAATCACAGTTTTGCTACAGGATGCTGTGACCAGGAGTCCCATGATTAGTCCTCCTGCTGTCATCAGCTTCTCTAACAGAAAGATGTGACCTAACCAGACTGTCCGCCTGAGCCTTTATCATCCATTTTGATTCTGTGACCCTACTGTTCTCTCTATGACTACATATTGGACTCTATAACTTCCCTTGGCTGTGTGCCAGATCAAGAAAAGGGGTCGTTACTACATCTTATATAGCTCCATGACCTCTCTGAGGCTAACAGCAAATTTCCAGTGCAGCTGTCAGCTGGGTGGTTTGTGTTTGGCTAAAAGCAAATGTCAATAATAATCAGCATCTGTTGTGGGTCCTACACTACTGGGCACATCTTCAAGTGTGCAGTACAGCTCCAAGTGAAGCCACTTATTTAGCTGCCTAAATATGGATCAGGAGCGCCCATCTTTTGTTGTTGCTGTGGGTTTGCTGTTCGTATGCATGAGCAGTGATGCTTCTTCCTGCCTGTTCCAACCACCTTGGACTAGGGATGACTAACATGTGGCTAAGAGGAAAAGTTTCTATTAAAAGGATTAAGTTTTATTCTACAGTGAATTCCTGTGCTATGTGATAATGAGTTATGTTTGAACATTATCTGTCCTTTTTCATAGAGTAAATGACGTCTCAGGGGGACTCTAAGGTGCTAACTCTGCTGCTTATCTTTCAGTTCACATTTAAAATCTCATAAAATTTCATGCAGTTTCAGACTACAAGAAACTATGGTATCAGTAAGTCTGACTTCCTGTATAGTGCCTTTTGCTAAAAATTGACCTACTGAGGAGTGAAATCAACTGTAGATAAAGGGCATGGCACAGAGGTAATGGGAGATGTCCAAATGCCCACAGTGGGAAAGAACAAACTAGGTCAGATCTGCTTAAATGATCTTGCGGACAGTCTACACCTCATGGAGAAGACAGGGAAAAAAACCCACGGTTACTTCCAGATTGAGGATTTGCACTCAAGATCAATCTGAAAGTAACCAACTTGTGTCTCCCAGAGCATTTTCCACTATGCAGGTACATGCCAGGTGACTCCCATTGCCCTCCAGCAATAACTCGCCATCCCCAACATTCACAGTCCCAGAAAAAAAAATTATATCCATCCCTGGATCTTCACATTTTGAAAAATATACCAAGAAAAGAGCTTAAGTTGTGGTGATCCACTATTAAAGTAAGGAATGATTTCTGGAGAAATTCCTTCAGTTCCTGTGAACTGCCATTCACCCATGGAAGTCCAGGTAAATGCAGTACAGATCTCTTTAATATCAGTTTCTGGTATCAAAGATGACAATATTACACCTGGACATAAATGGAAGTAGGTTACTTTTTATACTTAGACTGATTCCAGTGCTTTAGCAGTACATTGTGCTTGCTCGCTATTCATTGCCAGGATTTATGGTTATGTAATAGGTTGCTTAGACAAGGATTCCTGTGCTATTTTTAGCCAGTTTTTCTTTCTTTTTTTACCTCTCCTTTTAGGCCAGAGATTCAGAACTCCTCTAGTATTTAACCTCAGGGTAGACTTTCTCCCCTTATCTCGCTCGTTTAGACAAGAACATTTTCATTTGTTTCTTTCCTCCTGCCTGTTGAACAGTTACTGTTGATAGGGTATGTAGTCAGCAAAAGAGGAAGCTTTGTAAAACTTCTGAAGACTCGCTCAGGGCACAGACACTTGGCTCATGACAGATATCACTGAAATTCACGGAAAACTGAGCATCTCATTCCTCCAGCATCCTCTGAAAAATCAGTCCACAACTCTTCTAAACATCAAACTATGCTGAGTTCAATCTTTCTGCTGTTGCAGCCTTACTATACAGTCTCAGATACAGACTACAGACTCAGTGCCAGCCTACATGAAGACTATGGAGGGTAAAGAATATGACAAGTCATTTGATACCTATGCATGACCTATATTTTCAAGATAGCTTCAGAATCAGCATCCTGCCAGTATTTTATTTACCCTTAGACCTCAAACTTCCTCCCTTTTCAGCTCTTAAAAAAACTTCTTATTACAGTGCAGTTTTGAAATCACCAATTTGATCACCAAAAAGTAAATAGATTTGTTTGTTGTCTGAGCCTTCAGAATCAGTGTAATAGATTCTAAAGGAAAGTAAAAGAAATGTCTGTAGCTGACTCTCCATCAAATACCACCCTCTTTAATACCAAAGGAATTTGTTATGATCTCTGTTATTCCTGAGACCACATAAATTAAAATAATAAGACAGCTAAAATAAAGTGTTACCAAATCTTAATCTCTAAAAGTGGTATGAAATATTTTCCCAGTAAATAAAAGCAGAAAGAACTAATAATCTAGACCTTTTAGCCTACTTATGTGAAAGACTAAAGTAAACTTAGATTCTAAGTTTTGATCAATAATAAAAGTGTGTGGTCTAGAAAACAGTCACCCTAACAAATGTATACATTGTGAAAATGTGGACATTTGTTAGTCAAATATTTTGGTGGGGCAGATTCACTCTGCAGTTTAAGGGGGTCTGCGTTAACTTCAAAGGAAATGTAGCTATTTCTGGTTGTTATTACAAGAAATCACTCATAGACCTAGACCTCGTTGGAAAGAATGCTAACAATGTCAAATGCCATAGGCCAGTATTGGCATGCGCTTTGAAAACAGATCGCATTCAGTGTAAAGTATAGACTCAAAAGATTTCCTTCCAGGTGTAGATATTGAGTAATTCACATTTTTTTGCTTCTCATTATATAATGTAATTGTGGAAGAATGAGCAAACTCACCTCTTCATCGGTCAGAAAGAGGAGGAGGATTTGGCTCATGATGAGGCTTTTGTGCCTTCTTTGAGAATCTTCCCTTAGCTGTGCAGGACATACGAACACAGAATAGATGATGCTTAATCCTTGGATGCTTGTGACAGATTTTCTCATCTTTTCACTTCATATTGCAAGTAAAAATATCATCCTTACAGGTTTTCCTAGGATACAGGCAGATCCTCCCTAATGTCCCCATTAGCACAGTTAATTTGTAAGTGACGAGGAAGAAGGGGACAGTGAGGCTATCTTCTCCAAAAAACCCACCACCTCCACTGGAGAGGTGCCAGTGACCACAGTCCCAGAGGACGTCCTGTAGAAGGGACCGTGCTGCTTTATGCAGAGCAGGATGTTGACACAGTCAGGCTTTATAGTCTTTAGGACACATTTCATTGAATGCAATGGATTGCTTTGACAATCTCTGGGCCAAAGTGCTCCTGAGCAGCACCAGTGTCGTGCTGAGTCTTCTAACATCAGAAAAAAAAAATCCCTAACCCTATGCCTGATTACTCTTTTCCTAGTCTAAATTTGGGACATACCTGAAATCTGTAGCTATATACATCATACAGTGCACGTGGTGGGAACCTCTTAACCCTAAGAGCCAGCCGAGAGGGTGGCACGGGGTTGTGCATTTGCCTTTGCTGGAACAATTTGGATTTCACAAACACCATTTAGGCACGGGTGAAGGGGCATCCCCTGTTCCCTCCCCCATCCATCAGACACCTCCACACCTGAACAACCCCAGGGCAGTGGGCAGCTCCTGGCTGGAAACACAGGGAACATAAGGCAAGGGGGAACCCAGCAAATACAGGTGACATCTCATGGTCCAAAAAGCTGGTGAAGTCACCACAAGACTATGCCTAAACCTCATCTTAAAAATTAAAACTTTTATGTAAACTAAGTATAAATTAAAAATTATATATAAAAGCTGTGCCTGAACATTATATTTTTACTGTGTTCTTATCAGGTGTTCAGGTACGCTAACATTGGCTCTGTCTCTAGATACTGATAGTGAATCTCAGCATTCAATTCACTTTCCCAGTAGTCATTTTGTCATGGGATTTGAGATGCCCCAGGACATCCAAGGCACCTGCACAGAGCTGGGAGGACCAGTGGAGATACCCATGCCCTTCTGGAGCCAAGGGGGCCCATGGTCATCGGGTATCTCAGATGTCACTACACACCTATATGGGGCAACTGAACTGAACACTGACCATCACTGGTTTAGATACAATAGAAAATTAAATTTTTTTTTTTTTTTAAATACAGTTTAAAAATATTTTTCTTCTAAGTCATGCACTGAGTCTTGGAGGCTTTGTCTGCTGTCAGCTGAAAATCTTAGTGAAACTAATTCCTTGTCTTGTCCCCTGCAGGCACTTGCTGATCTTTGCTGCCTTGCCAGATTTTGTACTTTTTGTCATTTGTTCTTGGCTCAGCAGATGAAGATTAGTTTAGAAACAAATGAAAGAGGAGTAAAATGCAGATGCTAAATAAAGTAATGCATGTTAATGGGCATCCTACAATTTCTTCCACTTTAGCCAAAATTGTCTCTAATGGTGAATGAAAGGAAGAGGATGGGAAGCAGATGTTTCTACTGTCTGTAGCAATTGATTGTAAATTGGCCTGACACTTCCCCCAGAGAGTTTGTCAGGAACATTTGATTCAGTGAATCAGTCCCAAACCCAGAGTTGAACCACCAGTATCTCAGCCAAAACGATCAACCACTTGGACCTGTCGGGGGGGGGGAGGGAACAACCAACCCATCAGAGACAATATTTCAGCTTTACATAAACACATTTCTTTTGCCACAGGCAAAGAATTAAAATACTAAAGTAATCCAGTAGGGTAGCTATACCTCACAGTAATAGCCCTGGGAGTTAGCTATAGACCTCCATAAATCAAATTTAAGCTTCAAGCAGAGATGAAAAGAAAATAAAAACTTGATTCACTGTAGAACATGTTCCCTTGTAAAATAAAACTGTACCATTTGGGAGGAGCTGTCACCTCAGTTCAGATACAGCAGAAGGTAGGAATAACAGATACCACAAGTCAGTTGTGGGACGTGTGCTGAGCTAAATGAAAGGAGAAAATGAAGAGGAAAAAACTCAAGTAACCAATCTCAGTTAAATTTTAACTGAAGTTTAGACTTAAAACTGTATTTTAGTGATTAGAATTAGATTTAACTGAAGGTGCAGAAGTCCTATGTTGAGATAAAAATAGGCTCTAGTGTTAGATCTAAAACCCAAATCAAGGCAAGAAGAAAACTGTTTTAATACAAACAATTATTTTAATGCATAGCAGTAAAGATGTACAGAAACACTACTTTAGCTTGTCAGAAAAACAAATTGGAATAACAGTCACACTTCCCATAAGGAGAACATAAATAAATACGCTCAAAAGAAAACTAAGAACCATATGTCCTCATTTTGAAGGATGAGGAAAAAGTAAGACAACCAAAGAAAGGATAATAGAGAAAACAGCATGGAGAGAAAAATATTAAAGAAATGGGTTATCAATGCTATTGCCAGAATGTTGCATAATGATCGCTTTTATGAACAAACAGAACTGGAAATGTTGCCCTCTTGCTTTCCAAGAAACTTCCAGCAAGTCAGGAATGTGACATGATTAAAAAGGAGGACAGTTTTCTCCCTCTGAAACAGTCAGTATTGGGCACTTTATGTACTCTTCAAGAAGTACACATGCTCTGCTAGCTTTTCGATATGCCTCATGTTCTGGCCATTTTTTGTCAGCTCTGGGAATTGAGCAACACCCTTTAAGGATGATGGAAGTTGAGAGAACATCAAATTCAGATTTCTACTGAGATAAATAATGTATCAAACAGAGTCTGGAATTATATTTATTTTTTCCCAGCAAATCTGGGAAACTTCAGTCACATTTTATTTTCCTGGATTTTCCTGATCTCCTTTTCTTTCTGAGATAAGAGGGAAAAGGCAGACTCCATGGTGGAAGGAGCAGTTATTCTACTAAATAAATACTCAGTGGTGCAGATCAGTGTTTTCCATGCCCTGAGGTACAATCACTGAGGGAGCTATAACAAAATCTAAAGAAGATTAAGGTCTGCTAATAAAACCTTGCAGCCATTCATTTCCCAGCCAAAGGGAGAAGCGAGCAGAGATTATCACTGCTGGTGCAGGTGCAAGCATATGTTCTCCCTTCTCCTGCCCCATCTCCCCTCCTTGTGAAGGAACTGCTGGCTGGAAAACATAGCTCCCTGGCAGGCACGACCATTGCAGCCAGTAATTACGAGCTGTTCCTGGACCATAATTTCATGCAGTACGTTGTAGTAGCCCTGCCAGTCAAAGGAGAGCCCTCTCTGTTCACACTCCCCGGCGGCCCGGCTGTGTGCTCCTCCGCTCATGCCAGCTCGCACCCATCTTTGTGTCTGGACCGTGGCTGCCCCATGCAGGACAGTCCATGCTGAGGTCAGTATACCTCAAAATGGTGTTTGCAATGATGGAAAAAAATTCTTGTGGTGGGTTGAAATCTGAAGGAGGGTGGAGTCCTGTGGTGGGGAAGAGGTGGTTAAAGGAAGACAGATGAGCCAGAAGAGTAAATATGGAAATAAACCACTTTAGGATGTTTTTCTGCCCTAGCTGGAAAGGAGGATGCTTTCTTATTTTGAAGAATTAACCATTTGTGTGAGTGACTTGCTATCCCATAGCAGTCTTCCAGTAAGTATTAAATGGGACAGGTCATTGAGGTTATGTTTGTATTAGTAAACTAACCAGTAAATCTGCAGTGGTAAAAAACACAAACCACTGCTGGCTGTGAAGCTGTATGGGACCTGTACAGTTGTCCCCTGCCACCCACCAGAGCGGGCAGCTGCATCTAGCCCCCTTAGCAGCGAGATGCCCCAGTCTATACCACGTCCTGCATGGTGCCTGGGCATCTCATGGCAGAAAACGACAGGGAGAAAGCTGCAGCCACGCCAGGCCAATCTTTACAGCTTAATGGTTGGGGCAATTGTACTGCTGGGGTCCTATCCCCTGGGCCTGCTTAGATTGCTAGTAGAGACACAGCTAACAAGGCTAGGAAGTAGCCAATAAATTCTTAACGTGGTTTTGTCTCTCCTAGGCAAGGTGTAGGCACAGTTCAGGGGACGGAAAGACCAAGGAATGGTACCAGTTAGCAGTGTGGACCACTATGGGCCAGTAGGTGCCAACTGCAGTCAAGGCCTAATAATGTATTAATAAAGATATAATAAGCGTGCAAGTTTGTATTCTCCTAGGCTTGGAAGACTGATGGCCCATGGATTACTGCTGAAAGGACTATATGGATTCCACAAACTTTGAAGAAGACTCATTAATATTTTTCATAGCTGAAAGGAAATCCTTCAGATAGCATTCATCCTCCACAAGGAAAGTAAACATTTAAGACTTAGTCTGAGGGATGGGATGGAACAAAACATGCAAATTTTACGTCTTCTACAAAACAGTAATTTAAATTCACAAACGTAAGAGTTTCTGCTCAAGTTACTAAATAGCAAGATACTATGTTTTGAGAGAAAATAATCCAAACTGCATCAAGAATAGCCTATGATGATTTATTTTACAAGAAGGTCCAGTGAATTTCTGTGACTTAATCTAAGATTGTGTCTACATTAGTGTTTTAGTCCAGATCAGGAGGGTGCTTTGTTCCCATTTCTCATGCCTTGATTTGCTTCATGGGGAGGTCTCAGAGACATAAGGAGGTTTTTTTGAATGAAACCAGAAGGTAACTCCAAGCACATTCCTCACGTGCTCCAAACGCAAGGGGCAGTTCAGTCCTGGGGGCCTGCCTACAGCTAACCCAAAGTAAAACGCACTGAAGTGTGTATGGTATAGACACCAACACCAAATGTTACACATATCTGCCTCAGTATCTGCCCTACTTGCTGGTGTAGACACACCCTATAGTGCTTTCTGTCTATAGCCTATGTATTACTGTCTTTTTAACATTTTGAAGAATAGTAGATTAAAGAGGCAAAGCTGAATTTTAACATGCTATTTTGAAATTTTGGAAAGAAGCAAGCCACAAGCATTGTACTGTAACACATCTGAAGAAAATTCAACCCTTTGATCTTCATAGTGGGTTTTGTATTGTTTATGCTTTATTTAGCCTGAAGCAATAGATTTGGCATTACGTCCAACCAGCAAGTTGCCAAAAATGTAGCCTTAACATTCCAATTGACTGAGCCAGATTTGGCTTAGTCAGATACCCTGGTTGTATACCTACAGTGTCATTTATGTCCAGTGCTGCCATATCTGTGAGGCATTAATGGATTACCCTCATGGTCCAATATTTAATTTCTGCAGAAATACATGATACAGGTGTCTGTGAAGTTGTGAAAAAACCAGAGCTTCAGGTATTCACCATTCTAATTTTTTCATTACTCAAACATAGTCAAAAATGCTTAAAACCTACCAAATGGATAGTAAGGGCCTTATTAATGATCATCAGTATCATTTATGCACACCTGAAATGACAAATCTTGGGGTTTAGATTTTTAGGGCATTTGGAAATCCCCAGAGGAGATCCGAGCCAGCACCCCGTAAGTAAACTTCATTTCAGCGGCTGCAGCTGTTCTAGCAGATTCTTTGGGTCCGTACAAGAACCACAACCGAGAGTTTCATAAAATAGTTGTAAACTGAGTGAAGAAAAATATTTTCTTCAACTATCAAGGAGTTTCATCTGTAGAAGTAAGGCCAGTCACAGCTAAATATTCTCTTGTGACTTTCTAAATACAGGCAAATGCATCACTGAGTTTTATTTCTGTACAAACAGGATCCTGTCTGTGCATGGTACAAGTGAATCTGCTAGTCAAACACTGAAATGCTCGCAGAATGCACCTGTCTGTGAAGAGAGGTGTTATGTACTACTCACAGGCTCTATGAAATAAGAACTGAATATGGAGTCTATTATATTGCCTCATGTCACAGTGGAAGCATATGTTCTTTTATAAGTGCACAATAACACTTGAGATAATAATGACATACAGTTATTAACATTATATGCATGTGTAGTATTATTATTCCTCTTTATTGCTAAGCAGAAAAAAAAGTAAAAATTAGTAACTGAGCCTAAGTCCTTCACTCCCTTTGCAGTTCATCTACTCCTTTGAGTATTCCCCCATCTATACACATACAGTATTTACAGTCTGGACCCAGATTACAGGAGTTTATGTCTGAGAAGTTGGAATACTCAAAAGATAAAATCTGATATAACTGAAAGGCTATATCTGGTAGGGCAGCTGAAAGCTCAAGAGATGCAGACACATGAAACAAAGCAGAACAGCCTGGTTGGAAATTAATTAGGCATGAGGGAAGTGGACAATGATTGAGGTGTTGAAACCAGATACCACATAGCATCTGCAAGAAAGACATCCTGTGCACAGGAGGTCAGAAGAAATCAGATGAGCATACTGAGACTTGGGGTCTACTTCCCAACTGATCTGTATGCTTATTTCCTAGTAACAAATGACCCTTTTAAGAAAGAAGAATATACCCTGGGTTACATTTTTCCAAACAAAGGAGACAGCTGAATGGAAAGCTGGAGGACAGAGTGAATCAGTGATGGCAGGGGAAAGAAAAAGGAAAACAAAACTGGAGTAGGCAATATGATAAATGCAGTGCAAAGGGAGCCTGACTAGAAAAGTCCAAATGATGCCAGATGACTTATTGAACTAATGTGAATGTAAATAAAAACCAGAGTCACTCTTCAAAATATAAATACAACAGATATGTACATTAAAGTTCCCCAGCTGGTGTGCTATAAATAGCGTAGAAAAGGTAGCTGGAGGTCAGAAACCAGTGGGAGCCATCCAAGGGTAGGGTCAAGGATGAGAAAAGGCCAGATTCTGCGAACTATGGAGAGCTGAATTTGAGTAAACACAGGAGCACAACACTGGCATCAGGAATGAGCTGTTCACAGGAGGGAGAGTGACAGTTCCCCAGCACCCCTCTGGTCACTGTGTCCCTTGGAAAGCCTCTTCTTACTACCAGCACAACAGGTATGGCTATATATACTCTACAGCTACATTTCAGACTTGGCAGTATCCTCTCAGACAGATGTTTTATCCATAATTCCAGCTGTAGTATTCTCAAAGTAGAGGAAACAAGATCTTGCTGGCTGTTTTCCTACATCCTGGATCTGTTCATGAGATCTTATGGCTAGATCATTTCACAGCTGCTTTACGGGTTCTGTAGATTACTACACAAATATTTACTTTTCAGAAGGAGAAGCCAAGTGCATTAGACCCAACTCTCAAAAGCTTTGTTTCTTCCAGCTTCCTTCTGTGGGGGTTTGATAGGCTGAAACAAATGAGAAAGATGAAGACGACACCATGTACGGCACAGAATGTCATTACAAGGTCACAGCATCACCTAAGTGCTGCGGTGCTGCAACACCCCAACAGCCAGCGGAGCACAAGGAAATGATACAACTATCAAATGCTGCGTGGATGACCTCTCCAGCCCCAATAACTAAAAGCAATTTATGGTGGTCATTTGGGAAGCAGCCTTCAGCACAAGCCAGTTCAGTCCAAGTGAGGCTCAGATGCATGCCTTCCTCTGTAGGGAGATATATTATGATCCACAGTGACATGCCCCCATTGGTCTACTTTCTCAGAGAAGAGCAGGGTTTGAAAATTTTCAAAATCACTTTGTGGCTTAGGAGCTCAAGTTTTCGTCTTCAAGGTAACTTAAGGTTTGGAAACATGGTCCAAGTTCTTCCATCATTTAGGCAGTCTGAAAAATGTCAAGGAGTACTCAGAATTTTGGAAGTGAGGAGCTGGGCACCTTTGCATCACTGAAGACAACCAAACACAAGCCCTGAAAAAGCAGGTCGCATTAAAGCAACATGAGATTGCTCAGGCCCCAAAAAAATCTCACATTACTGACTGCCCTTGAAAAATTGTGGCCAAACTGCTGTCTATTTTCTGGCTGTAATCACACATCACATAAATCTGGATCGCAAAATGATACCACACAGAAAATGTCAGTCTGGACTGACTCCAAGGGCTACATTTAGGCATTTATTTTCATTTAAAACATATGCAAACAAAGTGATCTCGGGTTGCTATGAATAAAGACAATTCATAGTATACAGTAATGGATGTATCGAAGGAATGTCAGCTGGTTTTCTTTCTTAGGTAGATACAGTTATGTATTTAAAAATAGATAATACAATTAAGTAGCTTTTATTGACTATTAGAGGCTATGTAAAAGTAGTTCTCTCTTACTATATCAATACTGTTCCAGGGCAGCCAGATTTGATTCTGCTCTGTGAGTAATGGTGTCAGGTACATGTTAGCATATTCCTGAGGTGGTAAAAGTGAGAAGTCACACTATTATTTTAGGGGGGTTCACAGTGGTTGCTTTTAGAGGGTTAATTTTCAATTTGAAATGTGAACAAACTTCATATAGAATCATCAAAAGAAGCCCTCCCCCCCCTTTTTCTTTTTTAACCTCTCAGTGTTGATGAAACTCATCTTGTAAAGATATAATGTTCTACTCGGTAGACTCCTCTAAATTAATTCCTTGCAGAGGTGTAAGTAACTTCAGGCACCCATATAGCAGTAGAATATCTAGCATATTCCAGGCCAGGATGCCTACTTCACCAAGAAACTAGTGGCAACAGTTTAGCAGTGGTATTGACAATTACCTTCTTGGGAGCCAGCAGTGCCAGACACTCAGATTTATCTAACTTCACTGAGCTGGATTTCGAAGATTCCAGATTAACTGGAAACATTATATGAAAATACTGGCATACTATATCTTAAAAATGCCACTAAAAATATCACCTCACGATCTTTATTAAGAAGTTTGCGTCCATGTCGTCTTCAAAAGTGTCACTACTGAGACCTCCCTTTCACGCATGGGGGAACAGCAGAAAGAGTAGAGCATGGCACTGACTTCACTTCTGCCAAATAGGATCACTGAGGTGGCATGGATTTCCCACAGAAAGCCCTGCAAAGAGCTCCCTGCCCGAATCACTTGGGCTGGAAAATCATGTTGTTGTTTTGATTCCCAGCTAGTTGAGAAGCACCGGAGACAGAGCTTGCACTGCCGAATTCAGCATACAGAGACAGACCATTATTCAGTCGGCTGTGAAATGTAAATAATTTTTGCCTTTCAGAATATCCTCCCTGATTCTGTCAAAATCCATCAGGCACAACTGCTTATTCAAGCAAAAGGTACCACAAAGTAACACTAAAAAATTTCCCAAACTTACAGCCTAGCAGTGAACATCTTCATTTCAGTCAGTAATTCTTCTCATGACACTTTTCAAAAAAAATACTGTTTTACCAATACCAGTCTGTCCTGAGCACTTTTCAAATAACAAAATCTAAATCTTTAAAAAATTAGAGGTCCAGCCTCTGGTCTCCCTTATGAATTGTGATTTGGGAGCAGCTCCACTGGCCTTACAAGCCAGGTTACTTAATTGCAATCAAGAGTAACATTTGGCCCACAATCTGTGAAAAAATCGGTAAAGGCCAAATCATGACCCAGATTTATGCACCAGCACAGGGATTTTGTTGGGTGTAAAACACACTCGCTAGCAGGCTCACTTCTCTGAACAGCCTCCCCACCTGCTTTCCAGGAGGGCAATCGCTCCTCTGGGAGTCTCCCCTCTGCCTTTGCAGGGGTGGGAACAGAAGAAGAAGAATCGGCTTCAAGAATCAGCTGTTGTCTGCATCTTAAGTTCTTATTTTCCCCTTTGGATTCCCAGGCTGATTATGTGGAAAGCTGAATTTGATCATATTTCAAAGATGTAAAATCGTATGATAATGCACACTGTTGGATGCTTTCAAAGGTCCAGTCCAACCAAAGCAAGAAAGCCAGACACTCAGGGAAACTCCTCAGTCTCCTGAGTTGAGCACATATCCAGAAGTACGTACCAAAACCAATACTCAGAACATTTGGCTTTCCCATCACTGCCAGACTCCACCAGCAAGAGTCTGACCATGAGTTGTTCTTCAGGATCTTTGTAGATGGAAACTAAGTTTCACGTAACATTTATATAAAACTTATCAATTTTGAACAAAAAAATAGGTTTCTCTAAGCCAAAATTGGGTTTATTAAAAAAAAAAAAAAAAGTAGCATTAGCTGAAAGTTAGAAGGGCTATAACATCAAATTAAATGTAGACACTGAATCATTTTACTAATAGAAGAAAATAAATGCATAGAAACATTGAGAAACAGCTAAATATGTCAAATAATTCCTTGGAAAGATAGAAAATACAACTTAATCTGAATATCTATTTAGATATTAAAGTTGTCAAAAAGCAATGCCTGCTTTTAACAGGCAGATAAATTGTGCTTAGGCATAATTGCAGTTAGACTGTCCATAGAGACAGTCTTCTAGATGTCAGGACTGAGCCTGCTTTTAGATTTGCGTTTACCACTTTTTGCCTTTTTTATCTTTATTTCACTTACTGGTTTGTGCCTTAGAATATCTTCCCCAGTTACTGAGAGGTTCCGACAGAGGATCTTTACAGAAGCCATCAAACCTAATGTTTTGGTCAATGATAGTGAATGCTTTCTTTAATCTTGTGCCATCAGAAAGAAAGCAACTGCTATGTCCCATATTAGCAGCAAAGAAACGTCTGTCCAGGTTAAATGTGATTTAACTTGCAATCAAATTTCAGAAACCCACCTCTATCTTGATTTTTTTTTCCTTAATTTTCCTCATTGTGCACAATATATTCATACAACCTGCCAATGAATTCAGAATGTCACTTTTAATTAAGAATACTGTTGTACTGATGAGCATCAGAAGAAGTATGGCTATTTTTTAAACAAAGAAGCAAAGAACCAAGCAATTCACAGCATATTTCCTTTTAGGGACTGACTAATTTATTAAGTAATTACTTTAAATTAATTTTAGAGACAAATCTTCCCTACCCAGTCTTGTCATATGTCTCCTAGTGTAGAAGTAAAATCAGACTTAGAACTCAAATCATATTCTTTTGTCTGTCCAGTCATCTCACA